>NC_022033.1:25173315-25176588 GCF_000317375.1 Microtus ochrogaster | reverse complement strand
CTCTTCCGCCCAGCATTCTGCTCCTCCCACCTACGTTCTAACCTATCAGGTCAAGCAGCTTCTTTATTAAATCAACCAATGACCTTCCTCTATCACATGTGTGTGTTTCTGTGTGTGCACATAGTGAATGCAGAAGTGTGCCTGTGTAAGTGTGCATTTGTGTGTGTGCATGTGGTGAATGTACGTGTGTGTGTTTCTGTGTGGTGCACATGTGTGTAAGTGCACATTTGTGTGTACGCATGGTGAATGCACATGTATGCATGTGTGTGAGTGTGCATTTGTGTGAATGTAAATTTGTGTGTGTGCACATGGTGAATGCACATGTGTATATGTGTGTGTTTTTGTGTGGTGCACATGGCGAACTCAGATGTGTGCATTGTGTAGATGCACATTTGTGTGTGTACACATGGTGAATGCACATATGTGCATTGCATGAGTGTACATTTGTGTGTGTGCACATGGTGAATGCACATGTGTGCATGCATGTGTGTATTTGTGTGTGCATGTGGTGAATTCAGATGTGTGCATGTTTGAGTTTGCATTTGTGTGTGTATGCATGTGGTGAATGCACATGTGTGCATGTGTATGAGTATGCATTTGTGTGTGCATGTGGTGAATGCACATGTGTGCATGTGTGTGAACTCACCCAGAGGTTGACATGTCAGGTGTCTTCCTCTATCAGTGTCCACATTTTTTTGCTAAATTATTTTTAGATTTTTAAATTTTATTTTGTGTGTCTGTGCACCACAAACATGACAGGTTCCTCAAAAGTCAGAAGAGGGCATTGGATCCCCTGGAAGTAACAGATGATTGTAAGGCAGCATTCTGGGTTTGAACCTGGGTCCATTGCAGGAGCAGCAAGTGCTCTAACCACTGGGCTGTCTCTCCAGTCTCTGAGCTCATATTTTAACCAGAGCGTTGTAATAACCTCAGTTTGCAGGTTAGAGAGGTGGCTCAGTGTACAAAGTGCTTGCTGTGCAAGCTCGAGTTTGGATCCCCGGGAGCACACAAAGCTGAACACGCCTGACCGAGTCTGTTGTCTCAGCATCAGGAGGCCAGAAACAGGAGGATTCCAGCCAAAACCACCGAGGTCAGGTTCCGCTGAGAGACCCTGTCCCAAAACACAAGGTAGACAGCGTCTGAGGACAACACCCGAGGCGGACGTCTGACTTCCGTATATGCACCTACACATACATAAACACTCATACACATACAGACATATACACACTAAAGAGACTGCTACGTGCTTCTGTGGGGTGCAGTTCAGGATGAACCATTGGTGCTCTGAGCATGGAGGGATCACAGGTTTGGCTGGTTATCTTTTTTTTTTTTCTAATTTGACGTGTGATCATCCGGTTCTGATGAGTGAGTTTTAATCGAGACCTGGTTATTTTGTGCAGGATAAGATCTGGGCTATGCCTTGACGTGGACGCAGGAGCAGGGGGTGGCTTCTCACTGCCACAGCATGCTTGGAGGTTCCAGTTCTAAAGTCTGTGTCCTTTGGTGCCAGCCTAGCTGGGAGGGGCATTCTCTCTTTTGTGTGTTCTTCAGGGGTACTGAGTGGCCTGGTAGCCCTGGAAGGTGCTGCATGACCCTTTGGGTATATGCCAGGTATATATCTGGGTCACATGACAGCTCTATTTTTAGCTGTTCGAGAAACCTCCAGCTGGTTTCCACAGTGGCTGTACCCATTTCATTCTTACCAGCAGCGGGCGAGGGTCCCTTTTCTCACATTTCCTTGATGGCTGTGGATATCCAATGCTTTCAAAAAGACTCAGCCATTTGTTTCTTCTTTTGATAACTGTCAGTTTTCAAAAGTTCATTGGCCTATTTATTGATTGACAGTTTTGCTTTTTGGTGCCTGAGGGTTTTTTTTTTTAAAGATTTATTTTAGGTTTGTGGGTGTTTTGCCCACATATATATATATACATATATATCTGTGCAACACATACATGCCCAGTGCCCATGCAGGCCAGAAGAGGGTGTCGGACTGCCTGGAACTGGAGTTACAGACAGTTGTGAATCCTCATGTGGGTGCTGGAAATCAAGCCTGGGTCCCCTAGAAGAGCAGCCAGTGCTCTTGACCACTGAGCCATCTCCCAAAAAGCAGTTTTTCCCACTCTGTATATTCTAGATAGTATTCCTCCATTTATGGTTTAGCTGACGAAGATGGTCCTCCCGTTCTGTTGTCTGCTCTGCTGACAGTTTATTTTGTTGCACAAGAGACTTTTAATTTAACCCCATTTGTCAATTCTTGGGGTTATTTCCTGAGCTGTTTGGGTCCTACTGAGGAAATTCCTGGATCTATATCTTCAGGCGTTTTCTCCTAACACTTCTAAGGGTCTCTAGCTTTAAATCGAGGTCCCTGTTCTGCTTGGAAAGGACTTGGGTGCAGACTGAGGGATTCAGATCTCCATCGGTGCAGCTCCACACTCAGGGCCACCAGCACCAGTTACTGAACAAGCCTCCTCCTCCCAACGAATGTTTGGGGCCTCTTTGCCAAAGCTGGGTGTGTCTAGCCGTGTGGGTTTTCTGCTGGGTCCTCTGCTCTGTTCTGTCCCCCTTGCCCCTATCTCTTTCTGAATTGTCTTCCTCACTCTAATAATGTCCAGAGCCTTGACCTGAGTGTAGCAGGACAAGTGGAGGAAAGGACACTGATGCTGTCTCTCTTGACTGTGACGCTCACTGTCACCTTTTAGGTCTTTTCTGTGCTCCTGATGCCCCGTTTGTCACAGGTGAGCAGAAATTAATTATCATCATTTTTTTTTTGTTTGTTGGCCAGGCAAAAATCCTGTCCTTCAATGCATGGGTAACAGAGGCTTCTGTAGGTCTACCTGCAAAAAGGACGAACAGCCCTACTTCTACTGCCGAACTTATCAGACGTGCTGCCTCCAGCCCTACGTGCGGATCAGCCTTGCCGGTGTAGATGACACCAACTGGTCCTATGAGAAACACTGGCCAAAGATACCGTGAATGCTGGCGAACGCCACGCACGAGCTTCCAGGGACTCCCTCTCTGCTCTCCCCCTCCTTATTAAAGTTCATGCACTTGCCATTGCTTGCCTGTCTTTCCTCTACTGGAGAGAGATTGGGTTTGGTGTGGGCAGATGTCTGTCCTGTCCTAGAAGCAACCTTGTGGGAGAGGGGTCCGGGTCCCTGAATGACTTTCAGAGAGGAGCCTGAGCCGGGAGGTGGTGGCGCACACCTTTAATCCCAGCACTCGGGAGGCAGAGGCAGGCGGATCTCTGTGAGTTCGAGACCAGCCTGGTCTACA
>NC_022033.1:25166092-25173215 GCF_000317375.1 Microtus ochrogaster | reverse complement strand
AAAAAAAAAAAAAGGAGCCTGAGTAGCCACCGGAAGTGGAAGTGCGAGAGTGCATTGGAGACCAGGGAGGGAAGGATTTGGGATGAGCCAGGGCAATCTATGCCATGTAGGACTCACAGGCGGGATGGGCTAGGTGTGTAGTCTTGCGGACACAGTCAGTTAAGCCTGGAAGAACGTCTAAGCAGAGCTGTTGGATTTGGAGTAAGCTGTCTGGTCGTGGCCTCAGGTTGTGAGGCTGGGGTGGGTTTGGTGGTTACTATAGAAGGAATTTGAACAATACATGCCCTTTTCCGTGATTGTTAAGGTCTTTTAATTCCTAAATTTCTAGAGGGCTTTAAAAAAACTATATTTCTAAACAACTCATTCTTGTTGTGTGTGAACATGATGTGTGTCCTTGTAAGGGTGTCCCGTCATGCTCATGGAGTGGGTGGACGACAACTCTGTATAACTGTCTGCATAATTGGTTCTTTCCTTCCACCTTCATGTGGGTCCCAGGGATTGAACTCGGGTCATCAGGCTTGCAGTGAAAGTCCCTTTACCCACTGAGCCACCTCGCTGGCCATAATACTTACTTTTTATGTCTTACTTTCCACTGATATCTTGTTGCTTTTTCTTTAATTCTAATTTCTTTCTTTAATTCTAATTACTGTCAATAGGAGAGTAGCCACCCAAGGCCACATCTTTCTCTACTTCTCTGACTGTGGCCTACACCAATATGCAGTTGGCTTTGGTATAGCTTCTTTTCGGGAGCTGGCTATGATCCAACCTCTATTAGACTGCCTCTTTGAAAGTTCCAGAAGTGTGCCTCTAGGTAGCCCTTCTGCCATTGCTGCCTTCCTAGGAAGGCTAAGCTTGCTTGCTCTTTGTGATACCCCTTTTACCTTTGTTTACTCCTGAGTTTAGAGCCTCCCCCCCACCCCCACCCCCGTTGTCTAGGGAGCTTCATTTTCTCTTAGCTGGTCCTTGCAATCCTCTGGGATTATTTCTCTTTTCAGAGGGTTAAAACCTCTCACCTCTGAAAGCAAGTAGTCCCTGCTGGCATTGTGCTTTGCAATTTCATCCCAGCAGGCTCTGTTTACCGGTGGAAACACTTGAATGCTTAACACAGTGGATTTTTCTAGTTTTTATTTTTTTAGAATTACACAATCAGGAGGGGGTGGTAGCTCATGGATGCTTCAATGTTTTATAGACTCCGGAGATAGAGCTCTCCAGCCACCTCTCCGGGTTGTTTTTTTGTTTTCTAGTCTCTCACATCTAAGTATTATGAATTTTTCCCTGTATGTATTTTGAATTCCTAGTTAAAATCGAAGTCCATTGCATAGGCTGCAGAGGTTGCCTCAGTGGTCCCGGTGGTCCAACCGACAGTGACGGAGACCTTTCGCTTGCGCTCCCTAGTGTCTGGAACGCAGCAGACTCTGTGATGTTTACACGTGTCCTGAAACATTTCTCCATCTTCGCATTTTTTCCTGCAGCTCCCCCATCCGTTCAAGCATTTTTTCTCACCACCATAGGCTAAATAATCAAAGGAGAGACCGGTCATTTGAAGTTATTGTTGCTTCGTGGCTATACATCTGGCATTCCACAAATTGGGCTGTGGCAGGACTGCAGGGCTAGGCTCCTCCCCGCAACTCGGTAGTGCTGTGTTTCCGGCCCCTGTTTAGCTTTCCTCCGAGTGCGATTATCACTCAACAATGAAAGGAAACTTGCTGATTACAAGGCAATGGGAATAGCCATTACAAAGCTCCCCAGACCTGTTTCAAGCTACCCATATCAAGAAACTCACCTGGGGTTGCTGAGATGACGTCACAGCCCTTGCTGCTAAGCCTGGTGGCCCTGAGTTTGGCCCTCAGACCCCATCCAAGAGGACTGACTGGTTCCCACAGTTTTTTTTCCCCTTTGACCTTCATGAATACACCGTGGCACACACACACATGTGCTCTTCTCCGCCCCCCAGTAAAAATAAGTAAATAAATACACATGAACAATTACATTTTGTGTCATCTTTGTTCTAAAATGATCTACTTTCTTAATACAGATTTAAAAATTTATAAATGAAATATAAGCCAATGTTCATCGAAAATAAATTAATATAGCACCATCGACTAGGATTCAACCCCAGATGCAAAGAATGTTAATGTTAGGAAATCCACTAAAGAAACAGCTCTTGTAGAATGAAGGAGGTCGTCACTTAATTATCTAGATGCAGAAAAACAAGGTAGATTTTTCTTAATTTTTTTTTTTTTTTTGAGACAGGCCCTCACTATGCAGTTCTGACTGGCCTAGAACTTGCTAATTTCTCAAACTCACAGAGATCCCATTTGCCTCTACTTCCCAAATGCTGGGATTAAAGGCGTGCACCACAACCAGCTGGATTTTCCTCAGCTTGGTGATGTTTGTACATCAAATCCCAGAGCTAGTGTTATCTGATGGAGAAACTTCCATTTCTATCGAGAAGTGGAAAACGAAACAAGCTCCATTATCACTATTGTCCAAATAACAGCAGCAGACTGTGCACTATTTAGAGGAAAGGAAAAAAGTGTATAAGAATTAGAAATAGAGATAAAATTATTACACAGTAGAGCAGCCATGGCTCTAATATCTTAAAAACAAATAGACAATTGTAATTAATAACAGTTAAATCAGACAAATTTGATTTGTAAGAATTTGCAAGAATTAACAGTGTTTCTGTGCACAAACAGAAGCAGGTGCTCTTCATAGCTTTATCTTTTATTATTTATTTATTTATTTTGGTGGTAGTGGTCGACACAATTTCAATATGTAGCCTTGGCTGGCTTGGAACTCACTGTGTAACGAGACTGGCCTCGAATTCTCAGAGATTCCCCCCCCCCCCATCTCCTGAGTTCTGGGATTAAAAGTGTACACACCAAGCCCTGGCTCGGAGGCATCTTCTTTTAAATTAAGATTGCACACGACTTCTCTGGGGTTTCTGTTAAAACTCTAACCATGAAGACATGCTCCCTCTCCCATGGAATGACATAATGGTTACAAGGACTCATTACTTCCCAATGTAATCCACACATTTAGTGTAATTCTGTTCAAATTATATTTTTTTTTCTTTAAAGTGAAACAAAAATTTGCCCCTCTTGACCCTGACTTACTATAAAGGCAGGGTATTTGACACACACACACCATTGCCAAAAGGGCAAATAGCCCAGGCAGACAGAATAGCACACTCGGATGCACACAGTAAGGAGTCCCCGGAAGAGGGGGAGACTGTAAACTCTCCACATGCTGTGGAGAGCCGGGAGAGCTAGCCCAGTCTTCGGGGGAAAATAAAACAGATTGTCCACCACATCTGGTACTAAAGGCCGAAGTGTGGAAAAAGAGTTAAACCATTAGAGAATGACAGAGGATCCTTTGGGTGAGAATCAGGAGGCTCCTTTTACAAAATCCCAGGCACCGCGTATGAGACGCTGTGTAGTTGAACTTGTAAGACCAGAGTTGAGTGGTTTTCTCTCTTATCGAGGACTTATACTGGGCAAAGTCCATGTACTGAGAGGCGACAGATTGCAGACAATACGTCCAGTGGCTAGGGCCGCCTAGGGCATTTAATCACAAATGCGTAAAGAACGCCTGCCTGCATCTGCATCAGGCACGCCTGTTAAGCAGTAGGCTACAGAGGGAGGAGAAGCTGCTTTTGTTGACTTTGCACATCTATTGAAACACTGAACCGTTGTTTGCTGAGTGCCTACTGTGTGCCAGGCTCACTGCTCAAGATGCAAGAGCTGGCAACTGCTAAAGACAAAACAGATCAGACATGCCCTTCCCGTGAGTAGTTCGGATTTTTTATGGACCTTAAATATGATAATAGGAGAAGAATGTTAAAAAGACTTCATGTTTAATAGTTAGCTGTAGATATGCATTGTGGAAAGAAGGCGAGCAGATTGTGGGGGCGGGATATAAGTGATTAGCAGGGAAGTGGGGAGTCTTCTCTTGAGAGGATGTGAGAGAGGAAGTGTGATTAGGGGAAGAGCATGTAAGGCAGGGGAACCCCAAATACAAAGACCCAGAGGCAGGCTGACCTTGAAGTTTTCCAAAAATCAGCAAGGAAGCTGTGGGGATTGCAAAGTCAGTTAGGTGGGGAAGTAATAAGGGGAAATCACAAGGGGACTGAAGGTCTTGAGAGGAAGCCGTTTGCAGGGGTTGATTCCTGGGCAATACACACGGGTTGAAATAACAGTGTGAGACACTTTTATCCATCAGACCAGTAGAAATAACAAGTGCGGTGGCAATTGTGATGATGGGTCCTGATGATGGGCCTCACGCCCTGTCCTTGAGAGGCTCAGGAGGTCCTCCTGTCACCAGTGACTGATTTTTGTCATTTCTGAAGTAGGGGGGTGTCCAGGACAAAGAAGACTTTATACTCCTTCCTCGTCCCAACTCTTGCCTTCAAGGGTCTGGCTAGAGACACCCCAAAGTGTGTCATACAAAGTTCCTTCTCTTATTCGTGCCCCGAGTTTCTGGGGCCACGGGCTGCCTTCCCAGACTCTTCCACGCCCCTTCCCTCCTCTCCTTATCCCCATCAGAATGCAGGGCAGACACAGCTGAGTCTCCTAGAGATCCCAAAGAATTCTCCCTGATTCTGCCCTCTGCTGCAGCTGATAGTAACTCAAGGCTCCGAAAGCCAGCGGCTCCTACTGGTGGGTCCTGACAGGTATAGAAGTGAGGAATTCTTGAAGTGAAAGAAAAAGTCAACCTACCTTTAGCATGACCAGTTCTTTTTTAGGAACCTATCTTAGGTAAATCCTTATATATACCCACACAGGGAAGTATATCATACACTCCTTCTCATAGGTGGCTAAAGAAGTTCTAAACGACTTCATATAAGTTTATAGTTTTTTGATTTTAGGGTTTGCTTGTTTGTTTGGTTTTTGGATATAGGTCTCACTCTGTAGCTTTGGCTGTCCTGGAACTCACTGTGATGTAGACCAGGCTGGTCTGGAACTCACAGAGATCCACCTGCCTCTGACTCTGCCTCCCAAATGCTGGGAGTAAAGGTGAGCACTGCTATGCCCAGCCATGGTTTTTATTACAATAGACTTTTTTTTAAATTTGTAAAGGATGAGGCAGAACTCTAGGTAGCCACAAAATATGAAATGAAACAAGAACGTTGTATAGTCATGGGGATACTATATTTAGTTTTTTGAAACAAACATGCTGGTCACTTTAACGAGTTTCCCATGTTCTGAAATCTGCCTTGGGAGATTTGTGCAGGAGCAGAGGATGGGTTTTCCAGAGTGATAGAATCAGGGTTCCAGCCGTGCCTTTGGGTAACCTTTTAAAAACAGTGGTTATCATGCTCTCGACTTTCAGGGTACAAGGGAGAAGAAAGCCAGCTCTGCCATCCATGTAACAGCTCTGCAGACGTTTTGAAGAACACGAGAAGACAAAGAGTCTCCTGGAAAAGCGATAGCAAGACTTTTAGAAGACCAAGACGCCATAAGGCTGTGGATTTGGGAAGGTGTTTTCTAGAGTTCCACAGGCCAGGAAGAGAACGGAGGAGGATGAAAGTCTAACCTTGTTCTTTAGGTGGGCACATGGCAAGTGGAGGAACTCTGGCTGTGGAGGCTGCCCTGAGGATTGCCTGACCGACCTCCATCCCACCCTTGCCAGACATCATTTCAGCGAGGAATGTGGTGCTGGCTGTGTTAGGGAGAGCAGCCACACACTGTCCCCCAGAGGCCAGGGCCCATTAGACCATCACTTTGGTCACTTCCCTGGCTTCTGTTACCTGGGATCACTTGGGGTAGAAGAGCAAGGACAGGAAGAACCAACAGCAGAAGTCTCATGGTTCTTGGGAAGTAGTAAGTGGGAGATGCAGGCACACAGAACACTGGGTACAGTGTGAATCTGATCAAGACTTTTATTGGGTTTTCTGGAGTGGGGGCAGAGGGATGAGCACTGAGCCAGAGAGAGATGTAAAAGCGTATCCAAGCAGAACATCAGCCCCTTGGCTGGTATGTGGACTGAGCATCTGTAACAGGCCCTGAGAGCATGTGCAAATCCCATAAGTCCCAGGCCTTGAGCTGTTCGGGAGTCAGGAGAGGGAGAACTCACACTAGGACTCTCTCCTCGGCATCTCCAGACCTCTCGGTGGCCCACCCCTTGCCCACAGTCACCCTCACCCTAGTCTAAGTCTGCTCTCAAGAGCTCCCTCCTGCAGCCAGGTGTGGTGGCACACATCTTTAGTTCTAGCACTTAAGAGGCAGAGGCAGGCAGATCTCTGAGTTAGGGGCCAGCCCAGTCCACAGAGAAAGTCCTAGGACAGCCAAAGCGACACAGAGAAACCCATCTCAAACCCCTCTTCATTCCTCCCCACCACAAGACCTCTCCTTCTCGGTGTCTGTCTGCATTAGACTGGGAGGTTGTTATGGATGGGACAAAGCCTCTGACACACAAAGCACACGCTCAGTGGAGGTTCATGGAAACCAGAGATGATGGACACGGGTTCACATAGAAACTGAAGAGCTCGCCTCACCTACGTTCTGTCGGGGAAAGGCACTTGGTAGTAGAGTGGGCGTGCAATAACAAGTGGAGAATTCAATGAATACTGTGACTCCAACAGGGCCATACAAAGTTTCCCACTGCTGCCAAGAATACTCCTCGTCAAAGGCACTCATAGCAACTTTAGGTGTTACTGTGACAAGGGTACCCTGGGGGCACTGGAGGTCTGGGCGTTATCTGCAAAGGCCCCGACATCTAGGTATGCCTTTAGGATACAGAAGACTGGTGTAGCCTTCAAGGTAGCCTAGTCCCAGAGCCCTACAGCCACTTCCACCACGGCCTTGTGTTTACCACAGGGCTGTGGAGGTGGAGGCTGGGCTCGTGTTGCTCTTGGTTTTGAAGACGGTGTTGAACTTCCTGCCAATGGAAGAGTGGTAAGTGGGTAGTTCATTGACATTATAATTAATTCAGCTGTGACCTTGGTGGCTCGAGATTGAATTACAGAAGAAATACCTCAAGTACAAACTGAATATGGCCACCTCAGTGGTGGTAGAAAAAATGACCACAGCCGGGCGATGGTGGCGCACGCCTTTAATCCCAGCACTCGGGAGGCAGAGGCAGGCGGATCTCTGTGAGTTCGAGACTAGCCTGGTCTACA
>NC_022033.1:25137077-25165992 GCF_000317375.1 Microtus ochrogaster | reverse complement strand
AAAAAAAAAAAAAATAAAAAATAAAAAGAAAAAATGACCACAGAGATTATGGAGTAAGATGGTTTTTGAATTCAATGCAGCCCCCAGAAAACCCTGGCACACTCAGGCCTTGGATCTTCCAGAAGGAGTAGTCAGAGGATCATGAAGACCACCCTTGTTAAAACTCAGACTCAGATTTAATAAAAAAAAAAAGAGTTTTGTTTTAATTTTTATTTACTACCTGTATTTGTGGGTGTTTGGGTTTGCACACAAGGGTGCAGTGCCCGAGGAATCCAGAAGAGGGCGTCAGGTCTAGAGCTGGAATTACAGGCAGGGTGACCACCTGACACAGATTCTGGGAACTGCGGTCTGTTTGAAGAGCTGTAAGTGCTAACCGCTGAGCCATCTCTTCAGCCCCAAGACTTCAGATTTAATTGTGCAGCTTGGTGGGACTTGGGTCTAGCTCATTCCACAAAGTGTGAGACTCCTAATTCTGTGGTTTGTAGAAGTTTAGTGTAAGCGTAACACCCCAACACAATTTTATCATGGGAAAACCAAAGCTTTGATGAAGGATGAGGCCCTGCCACACAACAGGTGGGAGGCGTCACATGAAATGGAGAATTTGGAATCTTTGCGGTCTAGAAATCAGTCAGTTTGTCTGGGAGCTTTTCTCATGACAGCCGGGTCAGAGCTCAGCGTGCTTACCCGTGTGGGTGACAAGGTCTGGCCTCTGAAGATCAACTTCTGTGTGAGAAGAGCTGAGACTGCTCATTTCTTTAAGTATAACTTGCAGAATATGTACGGGGCCAAATTCTACAGTCTTCTGTCTATTTCTTTTTTGTATAGCTTAAAATATTTATTAATTTACATTATTATTATTATTATTATTATTGTGTGTATGCATGAAGCAGAGACAGAGACAGAGACAGAGAGAAAGGTG
Organism: Microtus ochrogaster; assembly: GCF_000317375.1. Lineage (NCBI taxonomy): Eukaryota > Metazoa > Chordata > Mammalia > Rodentia > Cricetidae > Microtus > Microtus ochrogaster. The sequence continues at coordinate 25,165,073 of NC_022033.1, read as the reverse complement.
GGTGTGTTGGGCACATGTGTCTCGGTGCACGTGTGACGGTTGGAGTCCACTTTGTGGAGTCAATTCTCTCTTTCTCTCTTTCCATCTTTATTTGGGGTCCAGGGATCAAACTCAGATTCTTAGCCTGGCCAGGAAGCACCTTTACCCATTGAACCATCCCACCAGTATGGGTCTACCGGTTACCACCCTGCCCCCAATTAAACAACAACCACCACATGGGCTTTGGAATCAAGACCCACAAGAGTGAAACCCGGAATAAATCGAGGCTTTGTCCTTCGTTCTGGTTCACGTTTCACTGGATCCGTTCAGGCGCCTGGCATGGTGTTTGGGTGGACATGTCCCTCCTGAAGTCACTGCCTTCTGTTCTGCCACACCTCAGTAGCTGCTTAGAGAATTCGTCAGCAGGGGCGATGATGTTTCCACGGAGACAGTTTTAGCACTGGATGGGATCGAACTTGACAATTGTTAGGTCGTTTCATCTCTGAAAGTCCCCCAGCCACTGCACAGCTGTGGCCGGGACTACATGCCAGCCCACGGCACCATCCCCGCCCCCTTTTATGTGCACAGATTTTGAAAGGGTGGCTCCAGCCCTCTCCCTTCCTCTTCTGCTCATCTTACTAAAATGTGGCCTGAATGATCAGCCCGTCACTATATGGCTACGGTCACTCTCAAATCCTTCATGGTTGTGTTTTTCCAGCATCCTCTTTTGCAGATTGAGGGTGGCATGGTGGCTGATTTCACAGCATTGTTCACTCCCTCCTCAAGCTCTGCCTGTCTCCCTCGAGTCTATAGCTGCTCTCTCCTGACTTTTTGCTCTCTTTGGGATGTTCCTTCAGGCATCTTCTGGGGAGATGTCCTTGATATCCAGCTACAGCCTCTTTTCCCACCCGAAGTACCCAACTTGTGTTATTGCAGGTCCAGTTCAGGAGGGAAAGTCAAGTTTGCTTTTAGCGGTTTTCTAAAAGCCAGGCTCTTAGTGGAGTGCACAGACGCTAAATCCCTGGATAAATACTTAGAAGTTGGGCTGTTGAATCACTCCGTAGTTTGATTTTTAGCCTTAGTTTTGCTTTTTGCTCCTCCCCCAACATCTATCTGGCTGTTTTCTGTAAGGGCCACCCTAATTTAGATTCCCAGCTGCAGTGTGAAGATTTGCCAGCCCCCGGGTTCTTTTGAGTTTATATTTGTCTTATTTATGACATTAGTCATTTCAACAGGTGACAGTGACAGCTCAGAGTGGTTTAACTCCCATTTCTCTGCTGATTTGGGGGCATAGTTTTTGTACACCTGTTGGCCAGTGTGTGTGTTCTTTAGAGGAATGTCTGTTGAGACCCCTTTCCTGTTTAAAACCCACATTCATTGTTTCCTTTCTACACAGAGTTCAGTCTTTTATAGTCTGAGAATCAATCTCTTCTTATTTGGTACATAGATGCAAACACCTTCTCCCAGTCTGTAGCTTGTCACCTCAGGCTTCCAGTTGTTGCCTTGACTGTACAGAGGCTCTTAGTTTGATGTAATCCCCTCTGTCTATTTCCGCTTCTGTTTCCTGATATTTTGAGTAAAGTTTAAAGCATCATGGCTTAGACTAGGGGCTGTGTTTCTTTCTACCATGCTTTCTTGCAGTCATTTTGTAATGTCTTTGTGAGGGATGGTGAGGCAATCGGATTTCATTCTTAGGCATCTATCTATATCATCTGTATCTCATTCTGTATTTACTTGTATCTATCTCCAGTTTTCCTGCATCATTTATTAAAGAAACTGAAGGACATTTTGTATTATCTTCCAGCATATTCTCTGTCTGTCTGTCTGTCTCCCTCTCTCTCACAAATGCACACACACACACACACACACACACACACACGCACGCACGCACACACACACGCGCGCGCGCGACTGAATAGAAAGTCTCACACAGGTCAGGTAAGAGTTCTGTCATGGAGACATTCCCAGCTCATTTTTCTTCAGCCCAGTGGGCAGAAGGACTCCCAGGCCCGTTTCACTCGGGCAGGACATAAGACAGAAGTCTAGGGTGAAAGACAATCTAGAGATGCATGGGATGGACTAATTATAGGTATTTTCCATGTTATGTAAAGAACCCTTTGTGTCCTGGTAGTTGTGGGTAACAACAACCAAACACCAAGAACTTTTTCACATCAAACTAGAAAACAAGGGTAACACGAGAGTGTCCTTAGTGGCTTCCCCATCACCCCTTGAAAGGCAGACACTCAGATGGGGAACATGGAGCCACAGATATGGGGCACAAACAAGGAGGCCCAGAAGAAATGGCTTGCCTTGGGTGAAACAGTTTGGTATTTATGTTTGAGGAAGAGTGCCGGAAGTTTTCTGTTTCCATCTAACTCTTCGAATGTTCAGCACCGGTTTGTTCCGTGCATTGGCACCTCAAGGTCTGCCACCAGCCCCGTGAGAGCAGAGAAGGAAGACAGCAGAGAGGAGGTCACACATTTAATGGGCCCATGGGAGAGACTGGAGCTGGCAACCCCTGCTCTGCAGAGGACCAAATTCTTTTCAGCTTAACCCTGTTTCACCATTGTCCATAAAGGCCATGACCTGCATGGTTTTGGGATAGCCCTTGACATTCTGCCTGACCGTTTTTGCGGGGGCCTGTGGCAAAGACTCCACCTTGCTTGGCGTGCAGCAGTAGTCCCCGTTGATGCATGGTTTCTTCACCTGCTCCCCAGATCTGCAGTACTTCCTGCAGTGTCCTCTGATGACCCAGCAAGCTTTGCGGCACCTGCAGACTGACAAGAGCGGAGAGAGGCTGTTAGCCAAAGCTACGGGGGCTCATCCAGAAGATCCACGGGGTCACTCTCTCAGCTATCGCCACCACAGCCCTGGACTCATTAAAGAAGATCATGCAAGCATCGCAAAAAAAGGGTGGGTTATGCCATAGTCTCCACGATTTTACCACCAATGCCAAAGGGGCTCACTAGCTAGTGAGAACTGGGGTTACTCAGTAAGAAGCTGTGGGATCCTGTAATTTATGTGCACAATAGGGTACCATCACTCTGTGCCAGCTGAGTTATTTCCACAGATACATATTGCTCCCTCATATCAATCATAGCTTGATAAAGTGACTTCAAAAATGAGATGGCAATCTAATTAAATCAGCATGGGGTACTCCAGAAATGCAGTTGTAGAAAATCATGCATTGATCCCCACTTTAAGGCTTGCTAAATCATACATTGCTGGGAGCACCCCTAGAGAGCTTTGGATTCAGCCAATCAGAAATGGACTTGCAAATTAGGACTTCTGATGAGTCCACAGATGGTGGGGGCTGGGAGAATCTGTGTGCTGTAAATGAAAAAGATGCTTTGGCATCTGTGGAAGACTTCCCAACAGTAAATTCTTAATAGACGGCACTCTTTTTAAAGAGCCCAAGGTTGAAGCATCACCACAGATAGAAACAGGTCTGTGAAAGGCTTGTTGGTAACCTCACAGGAAACACCTGGGTGGTTCCAAGTGCCCCCAGATCTCATGGACGTTGTTATCAGCGTCCCATCTGTCAAAAATCTGTCTGTTGCTGCCCCAGAGAGATGGCTGAGCAGTTAGAAGCACTAGTTCCCAGCATCCACGTGGTGACTCACGACTGACTATCAATCTAGTTCCAGGGGATCTGACGCTCTCTTCTGGCCTTCCATACACGCACTCAGGCAGAACAACCATCTACATAAAATAAAATAAATAAATCAAAATTTTCTTTTTAAAATTTGGCTGTTGATTGTCAAGTGAACCTAAATGGATTTTTTAATGAAACACATTTTAATTAAGAAAAATGAAATAAATGAATCAGAAAACACATCCAACGTCATTGTGCATTTGCAGCACCCGAATGTGGTATCCTCACCGACAAAGTTTTCCCAGAGTCACAGAGGTTTCTCGTCAATGTCTGTCCACTGCACAAAGTGCTGGCTTCGCACAGGAGACGTCTTTCACAGTGATCATGGACTCTGAGTTTAGCAGCCTTATTCCCGCTCCTTAGTTCCCTCCCTCCTTCCGCTCTCCCCAGAGTCTCCTCCCTTCTCTTGGTCTCCCTTCAGCTTTCATAGCATCTAACAGATAGAAACAGTTTATGCAATTATAAAGAGTTCTAAGACCCACAAATGGGACAAAACGTGTGATACTGGTCTATTTTGTGTATGACTTCACAAGAGTCCAGTCATTTTTTTCTGGAAAACGACATAATTTGATCCCTTGTAATGGTTGTAGACTAAAGCTCCATGGGCATATCTGCTGCACTTTACTTACCTTTGGACAGAGATCCAAGCTGATTCTGCAACCTGGCTGTTCTGAGCGACTGCATTAAAACACCCGAGTATGGATATCTCTGGTGTGCTGCTTTAGAGTCCTGCAGGTATGTATCCAGAAGTGGTACAGCTGGGCCATGTGCTAGGTCAGGTTTTAGTGTTTGGAGGGCCCCTCATATTGATTTCCATACTGGCAGCATGAACTCATCTTCTTCCTCCAACAGTGCACATGGTCCCCTCCCCACATCCCTACAACATCGCAACAACTCATCTTCTTCCTCCAACAGTGCACATGGTCCCCTCCCCACATCCCTACAACATCGCAACAACTCATCTTCCCTCCCACAGTGCACACGGTCCCCTCCCCACATCCCTATAACACTGGTTGTTATCTGTTGTCCTATTCTAAGATGAGGTGAAATCCTGGACTGTTTTGTTTTCCTTGTGGCTAAGGATATACAGGGTTTAGAAAACTGACCTCTTAGAAAGCTGAACTTAACCAGCAGTGGCTTCTAATCAGCCAGGTACTTAATCAGCAGGTATGGTGGGTGAGCACCTCTAATCCCAGACTCAGAAGGCCACAACAGAGGCATTTAGACCTTGGGATGAGCCTGCTGGGCTACACCCATTTGCTGTTTTTAAAAGGAGGACACAGAGCTGGGTGGGCAAGGAAAGGGGATCTGGGAAGTTAGGGGAAGGGGAATGAATACAATCAAAATAGACCATGAAAATCCTAGAGGAACTAATAAAAAATTACCTCCCTCCAAATTTACTGCCTTTTGTAATCTAAGAGGAAACACATATAATTTTAATTAAAAATGTCATTTAAATGTTAGGATGAAAATAGGTGAAAGGGGGCAGCTAGAGAAAAATCTATATAATTATGTTAAGTGCATAATTATGTATATTAGCAGGTACAAGAACCTGTGCCAGGGGGAGCCACATACTTTTCCCCCAGTATTTAGGAGGCAGAGGCAGACGGACCTCTGTGAGGCCAGCCTGGGCTACATAGAGAAACCCTGTCTCAGGAATAGAAAGAAAGAAAGAAAGAAAGAAAGAAAGAAAGAAAGAAAGAAAGAAAGAGAGAGAGAGAGAGAGAGAGAAAGAAAGAAAGAAAGGAGGGACGGAGGAAGGGGGAGAAAGGGAGGGAGGGAGAGAGGAAAAGAGAGAAAAAAACAAAACAAAGCAAAAAGAAATAAAATTTGTATTGAGCTTTGAAAGCTGATTAAAATTATAATAGTTTATTACACTTTGGAATGCAGCAGGCTGGATCACCAGAATACCAATGAAAGCCAAAATTCGACTTTGAATGGAAGCATAACAGACTTCCAGAATTTTACATGCGTGATGAATACCTTCTCAGATCGCCTAAAACACTAGGGAGGGAATGATTTCTTCCAGATATGTAGGGCTCAAAGGAGACTCTGAAAAAGTACTCATAAAAACTTAAATCAGGGGCAGGAGAGGTGGTTAAGAGCACTGGCTGCTCTTCCGGAGGACCCGGGTTCAATTCCCAGCACCCACATGGCAGCTCACAACTGTCTGAAAATGCAATTCCACAAGATCTGACACCTTCACACCAATGCACATAAAATAAAGTTTAAAAAAAAAACCTTAAATCATAAAGTTACTCTTGACCTAGCAAGTTGACCTCTAGAGAATTATTTAGAAAATTTCATCCAAGTTTGCAAAACTCATTGTTAGTTTTTGCTTGGTTTATGAAAGATCTGGAAATACTTAATTTTACCCATAATAAGGAATAGATGTATACACTTCCAGTTATCCGTATGAGGGAATAACACATGACTTCTAGAAGCATCAAGGCAGATATGCATGTGCCAACCAAAATGTTGAGGATGTATTGCCAAGGTAAATATTTTTAAACATTTTTACCAAAAGGAACTCCATTCCCATGCATATTTATATGGATTTATGTGCACACTGAGAATGGGCTTTCATATATGAGAAGAGGGGTGTCATCTCTTTTCAAAAAACCATATAGCCCGTACAAACAGTAATTCCAAAACTCTGACCATTTCCTTATGAAACTGTATTGTAAATCATTAACCAAACATCAGACTTCTGTGGCTGAAAAGATGCAGTGTGGTCTACATTTTCTTCCACATGACCGCTCTGTGGACACTTTCATCCCAGAACAGAACGGGGGCTTCATAGGAAGTAATAATAGAACCCGGCATCAAAGGAAGGCTTCAGGGCTCGCCGTCAGGGGAAACCGGGAAAATTGCTGAAGTAAGACAGCCCTCTGGCTGGATCATCAGAACATTGATTGAAACAAAGTAGCACGGGAAAGAGCCGGATATGAAAGGGATTTCTTAAAAGACACTCTGCCTAATCCCACAGCTCCAGAGATGCTGGTCAGACACACTCCCAAAGCACTCTGCTCAGCTCAAGTAGTCCAGCAGATTTCAGCCACACCAGAGAACCATGCCCACAATGTATGGAAGGACAGCAAACATCCCACCAGCAACTCCACCAACCTAACTCTCTCATCCTTTTCCATGGTTCTGTTTACCTGGAAACAGCTGGAACAGGATAAAAAATACCATAAGAGTCAGGAGCAAGTATTTCATGATATTTGAGAAGGATGTGACACATCCAAGAGTCCAGAACATTCTGTGATGGGGCTCTGGACTCGGGTTTTATTTACTTCCATGGGGTGGAGTCCAGAAGGTGAGCCATGAGTGATGAATGATGTAGAGAGAAGTATTAAGAGCATTGGCTCTTGGCAAACAGCAGTAAGCGGTTGTTCACTGCTCCACACAGTTTTCTAAGAACTCGGAGGGAAGGCAGAGAAGGGAAGAGACATTCAAACACGTCATGGACATATACACAGGGAGGCCACACACACTAGAAAGTCTTCCTTGCATGTGTGGGCGTGTCATTGTACATCAACGTGTGTGACATTGCATGGAGGCCAGCTGAAGATTCCTTGTGGGCAGAAATTGTCCTATTGCTGTTTCTAAGGATAGAGATGTCAATATAGGTGCCTCATGAAAGAATATTTTAACAACATGAATGAATGTATTTTTACATAGTGTTGGGCAACAGACGCCCAGAGTGCAGTCTTCCTGTAACAGTAGCTGAATCTCCTGTTGCCAGCCCTTCTCCAGCCCCTCCTGCTCCTGCTCTTCATAACTTCCAGAGACTAGCCTACTCTCTATGCCATGAGGTCAGCTTCTTATACTGCGCATGCCACTTCCCATCATAGTTGGCTGGAGACTAACTTCTCCACATAGTCTGGGGAGTTTGAATACTTGGTGCTAGTTGGTGGAGCTGTTTGGGGGGGGGGCTAGGAGGTGTGGTCTTGCCAGAGGAAGTGCATCACTGGGGAAGGGCAGTGAGGTTTAAAGTCACACGATGCCATTCCCAGTTCATTCTTAGCTCTATCTTTTGGATCAAGGTGTGAACTCTCAGCTTCCAGCTCTGCCACCATGTTTGCCTGCTGCTCCACTTCCCTGCCACACTAGTGATGGAGTCAATCTCCCTGGAACCACAAGCCCCAAACAAAGCCTTCATTCCATAACCTGCCTTGGTTATGGTGTCTTACCACAACAACAGGAAAGTGACTAAAACCGCACCTTTTACCTCTTCGGTTTAAATGAGTGGAAGATGCCGAGGTTGTAACTTAAAGGAGGGGTGGGGAGAGAGATGGCTCAGTGGTTAAGAGCACTGACTGCTTTTGCAGAGGACCGGGGTTCAATTCCTAGCACCCTTGTGGCAAGTCACACCTATCTATAACTCCAAGATCTGACAGCCTCACACCGACATGCACATAAAATAAAAATTCTTTATTAAGAAAGAATTTGTGTCACATCCGTGCTTCTTCCTTCCACATACCTGGGATTTGGTGAACTCTTGCCATATAAACATTGACACTCCTCTTCAGTTGTGGAAATCAGTTTCGCTGGCCACCATGAGCCTTCTCTCCCACTTGCTTTATCCATCGATGGTTTGGTTATCGTTAGCACCCCTTGTCCTTCCACTCACTGGGGATTTCAACTGGCTGTACTGTTTTGAGTTCTACAAGATCTTTCGTCTGCTCTACCTGTACTTTCTTGAAAGTCATTGTCGCGCCAACATCTAAACTTTCATCTGGTTATTCTAGTAGTCTTGCTTCATCGAGGATACAGTAGGCGTGAATGGCTTTGTCGGCACTCCCTGACCCTTTGGGGGAGCCGATAATCACAGGACAATCGCTTCTGAAAATACCAGACAGGTTCAGGCACTGTGATGGGTGAGTTGATCCTGGAATTTGCATCTTGAGCAGGAAAGCAGAGACAGGTGGTCACACATTCTCATCCTAGAGAGCCAGAGGGACAGAGCTATGGCCTCCTCGTCTTTGGTCTCACTCTTCATCTCATGATAATCATTCTGATACAAATCAGGGTGAATTGGGCAGCTAAAAGAGATGACCGTCACTACTTCCCCTAGGCTAAGGGCTAGGATTCAGACCCACACCATCTGCCATCAGAGGTTTAGGACACTGACACACTTTCTGTGACACACACTTTTTAGAAGAGAATGCCAGTCCCTTCCAGGGCATCATGTCCCCCCAGCAGCCCCAGGCCTTTGTATCATGAATGATCTCCTCTCTACCCGAGAATAAGGGAACAGATTTCCAGGGAGTGGAGAGCTTTAGAGACTTTGGGATGGGAAGGGATTTTAATGGGTTGCGGGGATGGGAGCATGGCTAGTATAGGAGATGGGTAATCTTGTCAGCATGAATGGATCTAAAAATCACCTAGCAGATTTGTAAGGCTTGTCTCTGCAAGGACATTTCTAGAGAGGATTAATTGAGCAGGAAGACCTAACCTGAATGTGGACAGCACGGTCCCATGGGTTGGAGACCCAGCTGTAATAAGAGGAGACTATAGAAGAATCCAGTGATGTACCAGCCTTTCCCCTTCCTCTCTGCTTCCTGTCCGACAGGTGAGAGCCTTTCTCTCCCATCGCCCAATACCATGAGTGTCTTCCTGAGTACTTAGGGCCAAGAAACCATGGACTGAGCCCTCTGAAGTTGTGAGTCAGATCAAACTTATCTTCCCTTAAGGGTTCATGCCAGGTATTTTGGTCAGAGTTTTGAAAAGCTAAGTGATACTTTATCCATATCTATCTCCTTTTTAACTGAGTGGACTTCCATTGGCTCCATCAGACGAATGCAAATTAAGACCGCTTTGAGATCCATCTGGCCCTAGTCAGAATGGCCACGATCAGGAAATCGAATGATAGCCAGGCATGGTGGTGCATTGTGAGTTCAAGGCCACCCAGAGCTACATGAGAATTACTCTGCAGTAAAGAAAAGTTAAATCATAACATACACAGGAAACATAAAACATAACAGGAAAGCAGGTGGTACTGGAAATTATGATGTTAAATGAAACAAGCCAGGCTCACATATACACCACTTGAGGAACCCAGCCCCCGCTCCAGTGTGTGTGTGTGTGTGTGTGTGTGTGTAGAAAGAGAGAGAGAGATGAAACTAGAAAGGGAATCATGGGAGTGGGGGGAAAGCACCTTAAGGGTTGGGAATGAGAGGTAGTGAAATGCTCGTGACAGCAAAGTAGAAGAGGACACTTGGGGAGAAAGGGAGCCAGCTGGAGGGGCAGGTGACACACGGGAGGGCAGTGGGGGGGGGGGAGCAATCAACTAGAACAAAGCAGATAAACACAGAATGGACCCAATCAGTTTGCAGGCCAACTTCAAACATTAATAAAGGAGGGCGCAGAGATGGCCCCATGGTTAAGAGCACTGACTGCTCCTGCAGAGGTCCTGGGTTGGAGTCCCAGCAGCCGCATGAGTTGGCAGGGGAGATTATAGGGCGTGTAGAAGGTCATGCATGTATATGAGCGGTAGACATTTACATGTACACACATGTGTGTGGATGTCAGAGTTCATGGTGGGATTTCATCTGTTGCCCTCCACAGGGTCTCCCACTGAGCCTAGAACACAGTGATTCGGCTAGACTGGCTGGCCAGTGAGCTTCAGGAAATCCTCCTGTCTCAGTCTCTCTAGCACCAGGATTGGAAGTGTGCACCGCCACACCAGGCTTCTTATGTGGGTGATATGGATCTGAACTTGGGTCTCAGGCTTGCGTTGGAAGTATTTGCCAGTGGAGCCATCCCCCAGCCTCTCACCGGCTGTTTTAACCCTTCAGCTTCCTCATACAGTTGCTTCTTGTCTAGGGCCAAGTATTTTAACCCGCAGAAGAGAGAGGCCACAATGATTGATACTTGAGGCAACAATGTTCTTTCTGATGCTCAACTTGTTTTGGTTTGAACTCAAATTGATGCTCAGATTGCTTGGGACAGCAATTCCTTTCAATCTGCTCCCTGTTTCCATTTACCCTGACTCACATATATTCTAGAAGGTTCCATCTAAAGTGACAATTCTGCTTCATCAATATCATGAATAGGGTGGTTTGTCTTCATTATACTCAAAAGCGGCTATTGATTGGTATTTTCTTACTTTCTCCATGAATGCAGAGAACACAATACCCCTCTCCCCATTTTTTTTCCAACAAAGTTTTGAGAGCTTCTAACCACCTAACAAATGATGCCATTCAACAGGCTAAACCAAGTGAGCAATACAGAGCTGAGCTCAGGGAGTCGTCAAAAGAGGGCAAGAGTAATTCCTCTGGGGATCTGAAAACACTAACAGAGCACTTTCTCCAGGAACTTGTGAAGTTACTGGGGATTTTTAAAACGGTGTAACTGTTGTCGTTTAATGGCTTTGGTCTGATGTACGTTCTGGGGTGTTTGTATTTGAGCATCATAGTGGCAGAAGGGAACCCTGTTTTTTGTCTTCTGCAGTAACCCCTTTAGGTGTGGGTGATGGTTGGGGTGGGATTTTATCTGCTCCCAGGTAAATGAGTCAGTCCTCTTAGTCTAGGCTTAGTGAGCAAAACCCACACGTGCGCTGCCTCGTCCAGTGTGTGAAGCTGCTGCCCCCTGGAGGTCGGTTTTGGAATCACAGGACACTCAGGTTAAAGTGCTGCCTCTTGGAGTTCTCCTTGGTTTCAGAAAGGAACTGCTATGCGATTTTGAACTTCTCTGAGAGTTTATGTTTCCTTCTGTTGTTTGACTGTGAGGCTTTCCTCTGTGTTTAAACCTGAGAATTGAAAGACCGAATGGAGGACGCGCGAGGAGTACGTAAACAAGGTCTCTGTCTCCTTGAGGCTGCCTGGGCACTGGACATCGCAGAAGCCTTTTCTCTTTGACGGCTGAACAGAAATGATAACTCCGCGCCCAGAACTTCCTTTCCAGACTGTCTCTGGGTTACCAGAAAGGGGATAAAGGTTTGATTGACTCAGAAAACACACTAACGCATTCCTGATGTTATAAGTTCATGGGAAAATTCTCCTGCCCAGGAAGGTGGTAAGCAATTGAGTTGAGCAACCAGATAAGCTTTTTAACACGCAAATACAGCAAGTCAATGAAAGAACTAAGTCTTCAGAGACAGTCAGGAGTCTGCTTGGAAAAGCTCTTTGCAAGTAAAGAAATCGAATAATTGTTTAAAATCATATAATCCTTTACTATATCAAAGCATCACAGCACTAAAATAAACACTTTATAAAAACTTTGTTTAGTATGCACAAGTGTTTTGCTTGCCTATACGTCTGTGTACCACAGTATACCTGGTGCTTGTGGAGGCCAGAAGAGAGTGTCAGATCCCCTGGAGTAAGAGTTACAAATGGTTGTGACCGACATGTGGGCGCTGGGAGTCCAGCCTCTACAAGAGCAGCCAGCGCTCCTAATGGCCGAGCGTGTCTCCAGTCCTTAAATATATATACGTAAAACTCAAAGTGCTTTTAAAAAAAGAAAAAGAGAATGTGGTAGGCTAAACTGACACCACAAAAGGTCGGAAAAATGATTCAATTTTATTTTTCATGGAGAGCTTTCTTCTGCTAGAAATGAAGACATTTTATGATCTTTCAGAAGTAAAATAGCAAATATATAAATAACGAACAAGTGCCGACCTGATCAAAATCTCCAAGATCTTCACAGCCATTTTAATGGCGTCTACTTGAAAGAGATTTCAGATGAGAGAGAAAACTCTAATATTAGTTAATAACCTCACTGTATTCCTCTGAGGGGACACGAGGAACACAGACGAGCCATGGCTAGGTTTATGAGTAACTGGAAATGCCATCACAATATCCCTTGTGAGAATGCATGGCTGAGAGATTGTTAGAGTGATAGTGAGTTCCCATTAATCCTCCCAAGCAGGGGAAGTGTTTTTACTTTTATTGTTTGATGAAGTGTGGGTTAAAAGAAGTCTATATTTATTCTCTTTGAATTTGTCTCGTGGGAAAGAGAAATGCAAATAAGAGATTTTCACTTTGCCAGAGACTTTTAGGTTGTTTATCATTTTGCAAACTGGTTGAAGTAAATCCCCAGATTCCTCACAGTTGGCTTGTAGATCGGACAGGGTTTTGTCTGTTATAATAAATTATCAGAGTATAGGAATATAAATACAAACACAAACGGGTCTTTGAGTACACTGCATCATGATGTCAGTATATGGCATTTATGAACTTGGTTCTCATAACCTGTAGGCAGTATTTCATCCATACGCACGTTATTAATTTGGGTATTTAAGCCACTGGGTAGAGGTAGGCTGTCTCATTGTTCCTCTGCTTGTTGAGTTTGTTTTTCTCTTTTTTCTTGCTCTGCAGCCCCTGTCCTTGAGTTTGCATCTGTCACCCTCATTGTACCTGCTGAGTGCTGATTCCATACATGAGCCACCATGCCAGCTCCGGGTGCACATTTATGGTGTCCTTTTTTGCTCTGCCAAATTATTGTTATGAACAGGCATGGCTTGACAGAGATCACAGTGCTCGGGCAACTTGGACTGACCCTCCACTGCCCTTGGTGGAATTTGCTGCACAGCTCTTGCCCGTGTCTTTGACACACCTAATGTTTGAACTCCTTGCTGTTAAGGGCCCCTCACCGAAGGCTAGAACAATTCTTATGAAAGCTGATGTTATAATCTCCCAGGGATTCCCTGGGAGAGTTGGCTGTACAAGAAATTGAGTCTTCTAAGAATTTATTAATTTAGTGATCCTAGTAAACATAAGAATAAGACCTGGCACAAATCATTCAAGAAGAAGATTTCAGGAAAATTTTGAAGCTGAAAAACTATAACTGAATCATTAGGTTTTTGTGTTTTGCCTCAGAAACATGGAAATAGCACGGACAGGAAAAGATTCTTGATTATAAAATTAATGACAGGCCTTGGTACCCTCCTGGAGATAAAAGAAGAAGATTTAGGGATCTTGACGTTTGTTTACCTTTTGCAGGATTATAATAAAGGCAGAGACTAGATTGAAACCGGAGTTAATGCTAGAGACACAAAGAGAAACATTTGGCTCAGCTGGCTGCCTGGCTTCCTGGGCAGTCTTGTCAGATCAGACTTCTCTGATTGCAGGAGGACTAAAGAGCAGAACACAGTCGTTAGGACATAAAAGAAAGAATTTCAACAAGGGGCTGAGCAATTAGGTTTCCATGGAAAGGTTAAATATTCATTGTGTAAAAGATCAATAGAATAATATAGAAAAAGTTTGCTATAACAGGTAGTAGGAAATAACTTCTGATCAATAAACTTAGTCAAACTTAAAGACATCCTGTCTAGTATTTCTGTAACTGCAAGGCTTTAAGACACCAAATAAAGAGAAAAGATACTTTTAAAAGAATTGGTTTTATCATAACGTTAGATTTTAGTTCTCATGAACTTTGTTGGTTGCTCATATTGTTTCTTTTACTTTGAATATGCTTATGCACTCACGGAAGACTTTAGAAAAAGTATGGACCGTGAAAAGACTTTGTAATCAGTGATTAAAGTATACAAGGAAATGAGTTTGTGTGTAAGTAAAGCCTGTGAGATACAGGTTGTCAGAGTCGGTAAAGCCATACTGAGATGTACTTCCTCTCTGTCCATCTCTCGTAAAACAAAACTCAGAGGTGCCCATGTCTGATTTCTCCGTTGCTGCTCTGGCATCCACCCATCCTCAGACCCTGTCCTTATCCCGAGCTGGACTCGAGCAACCAGTGCCCGACATAGGATCTAAAGATAGGGTACGATCCCGCCTCGCTGTTTCAGTGTAAGAAGGACCTCACTAAGGTCCTCCATCCCAGCCCCGTATAAGAAAAGGCTGAGTGAGAAGACTGTGAAGTAAATACTATAAAATGGAACAGGCTAACTCCTCTAAAAGACAAACGTGTACTGATATCCTTAAAAGTTTCCAAAAAAAGAAAGATTAAAGTTCAGGAACACAGCTTACCAAAATTTTCAGTTTGTGCAAAAGACTAGACCTTGGTTTCAAACCAATCTGTGAGCCACTTTGCCAGCTCCAGGTACAGTTTTATGGTGTCCTTTTTATTTTTCCTCTGCCAAATTTATTATTATGGACTTTGATTTCATTGTCTTTTAGAGTTAACTTAAAGATATCTTCTAAAATCTATCATTGATTTAAGATCTTCAGAAGAATTGGGTGTTTTGACAAACTCTGCCTTGATAATTTTATTTTATTTTAAATATTTATTTATTATTCATACAATATTCTGTCTGTGTGTATGCCTGCAGGCCAGAAGAGGGCACCAGACCTCCTTACAGATGGTTGTGAGTCACCATGTGGTTGCCGGGAATTGAACTCAGGACCTTTGGAAGAGCAGGCAATGCTCCTAACCACTGAGCCATCTCTCCAGCCCCTGCCTTGATAATTTTAAAGTGATATAAATGTAGAGAAACAGATACAGTAACATCTGCAGTGGCTGCATAGACTCATAGGCTTTGGAAGACTTACGTATTCTCAATGAAATACTTTTATCTTATTAGCCAATTAGCTTTCTCTTTCTTTTTTCTTTTTTTGTTTTTTGTTTTTTGAGATAGGGTTCCTCTGTAGCTTTGGAACCTGTGGATTCTTGTAGACCAGGAAGCCTCAAACTCGCAGAGATCCACCTGCCTCTGCCTCCCAAGTGCTGGGATTAAAGGCATGCACCACCACCACCTGGCTCCAAGTTACCAAAATTTTAACAATTAAAGATAATCAAGTTATCAAATTATATTTAAATGTGTTTGACAAAGCATTGGTTTCAAATATAATTTTTCAACTTAAGTGATGTTCATTCATAGTTGATTAATTATATATAGTATATGTATATATAAAAGATATTAAAACTATTGATAAAGTTTGAGTTAATTGAGGAAAAAGAACTGATAGAAGAGCAAAAATAAAGTTGTGTCTGGGGCAGTTAAGAACACTGGCTGCTCTTCCAGAGGACCCAGGTTCAATTCCCAGCACCCACCTGGTGGCCGCAGTATTTGTAGATCCATTCTCAGGGGATCTGACACCCTTTTCTGTCCCCGTGGGAATGGAGCGTGCATGTGGTGCACTGACATAGGTTAAAATCAAACACCCAAACACATAAAAAACAAAAACATCTTTAAAGAGAAACACTGAACCTATGAAGTCCTCATCGCGAGCAGGGAAATGTCCCACGATGCACTGGGCTTTGTACAGGCCAACAGACTTCCCCCTCCACAAGTGTATGTCACAGAGCAACAGTGATGGCTCTCATCAAACATACAAAGCATTTTGCAATGGCTAATCACAGTGCAGGTATCCTAGAGACCCTGATGGAATCTCCATCTCTCAGATTTCCCTCAGCTGAATTGTGGAGGCAGCTTTGTCCCATTCTTTGAGAAGCACTGGCTCCAGGGTTCATTCAGAGACAAGAGGTGGCAGCCATTTTTTTTTTTTTTTTTTTTTTTTTTTTACCACAAGGGGCATTTCCTAGAAACCATGAGTGCTGTGGCAGCCAAGGGAGTGGATGCTTCAGTCCTTATGGGGACTCTAGAAGGCACGCCATGCCAGAGTCTAAGAATCCTCTCGGTGCTGACCTCTTAAACCTGGTGGATAATCTGAAGAAACCGTGACTAGCTCCCATGACCAAGATGTGCACTGTCCGACGGAAGAACAAGCCTCCTGCTCCATCTCTTTTATTTTTTATAAGGCTTATTTATTTCTATTTTATGTGATGCCTGCATGTATGTCTGGGCACCATGTGCATACCCTGTGTCCCAAAAAGGCATTGGGTCTCCTAGGCTTGGAGTTACAGATGGTTGCCAGCCACCATGTGGGTACTGGGACTCAAACCCAAGTCCTCTGCAAGAACAGCCAGTGCTCTTAACTATTGAGCCATCTCTCCAGCCCTCCACGATATTCTTTTTGAATCCACATAATGTGCTGTTAATTCATGGCATACAGATCAGATGGGTTTTGGTTTTGCAGCTGGTATTGACTTTAAACCTACAATTTCCAAATTCTCACCTCAAATGAGCATCCCGAGGGAAAAGCAACGTGACGTTAATGATGAGACTGATCTCTAGGACGGATTCGCTTATGAAAGCGAGAGGAGCAATGAGGATGACGAAGACAGGACTTTAGGAAGTCTCGAACGTGGAAAAAGGAGAGTGGGGGACGAAGTGGCTGTGGGCTCTGGAGGGGTGCGCTGGGTCAAAGGAAAAGTTCCGAACAACTGAAGACGTTTTCAATAAAGAATAGAAAGAAGTGCAATTAGGTTGAGCTGATAGATTGCATGTTTCTCTTGCACGAAGCCAAGGTTTCATCGCCAGTAACACAAAAATCAGGTGTAGTGGTACATCCCTATAATCCACACAGCTGGAGGCAGGGAGATCAGGGGTTTAAAGTTATTCTCTACTACCGGTGAGTTCCTTGGAAGAGGAGAGAGCCAGAGGGGGAGGGAGGGAGGGGAATAGAGAATGTTAGCGTGTTTGCACGCACACCATGGACAACTTTGTTGATTGGTGCTCTCCAACTCTTAACGTGGGTTCTGAGGATCAAACTCAGGCTCAGTCCTGACAAGCATTATACCATGTTGAAGAGTTTGTGCTTTCTTATCTTTAATATGTACAGTATTGTGAGGATGCTGAAAAGATAACTCCAGCAGCAATGCATACTCTGCAGCCTTGACTTAGAGACTACAAAACTCCATATCTGCTAGTTCCAGTGGAGCGCAGCATGTTGGGAAGAGTTTAGAGAGGAAGCAAAGCCGCTACTGCAAACTGAAGTGTAAGATGCAGCGCTACCTAGTGGCCACAGAGAGGAACGTCGTCTCTCTGTGACCGGGTTTTGTTTTGTTTTTTTAATTTTTATTTATTTTACATACCAACCTCAGTTTCCCCTCCCTCTCCTCCTTCTGTTCCTCCCACGTTCCCCTAACCCATCACCAATTCACTCCTCAGAAATGGTAAGGGATCTAGCGTCTGTAGGCTCCCACGAGCTCGGGTCAGCTCTTTCTGTGGGTGTCCCCCCCCCCCACTTCATGATCTTGACCCCTCTTGCTCATATAATCCCTCCTCCCTCTCTTCTACTGGACTCCGGGAGCTCAGCCTGGTGCTTGGCTGTAGATCTCTGCATCTGCTCCCATCAGTTACTGGATGAAGGTTTTATGATGATAGTTAGGGCATTCAACAATCTGATTACAGGGAAAGTTAGTTCAGGTGCCCTCTCCACTATTGCTAGGAGTCTTAGCTGGGGTCCTCCTTGTAGATTCCTGGGAATTTCACTAACACCGGGTCTCTCATAACCCCGCAACGGCTTCTTCTATCAAGATATCTCTATTACTGCTCTCCCACTCCGCCCCTCCCCCAACTCGACCATCTTGTTCCCTTATGTTCCTACCCCCTCGCTCCCCTAGCCTGCCCCCGGTTTACCCAGAAGATTTCACCTATTTCCCCTTCCCAGGATCCCTGCATCCCCCTTAGGTCCTCCTTGTTACCTAGCTTCTCTGGAGCTGTGAACTGTGGCCTGGTTATCCTTTGCTTTATATCTAATATCCACTTATGAGTGATGAGTGAGTTCATACCATGGTTGCCTTTCCAGGTCTGGGTTACCTCACTCAGGATGATTTTTTTTTTCTAGATCCATCCATTTGCCTGCAAATTTCGTGATGTCATTGATTTTCTACAACTGAGTAAATACTCCATTGTAGAAATGTACCACATTTTCTTTATCCTTTCTGCTGTTGAGGGGCATCTAGGTTGTTTCCAGGTTCTGACTATTACAAATAATGCTGCTGCAAGCAAGGGTCCTTGTGATATGATTGAGCATCCTTTGGGTATGTGCCCAAGAGTGGGAATGCTGGGTCTTGAGGTAGACTGATTCCCAATTTTCTGAAAAATCACCATTCTGATTCCCAAAGTAGCTGTACAAGTTTACACTCCCTCCAGCAGTGGAGGAGTGTTCCCCTTAGCTTTATCCTCTCCAGCATAAGTTGTCGTCAGTGTTTTTGATGTTAGCCATTCTGACAAGTGTTAGATGGTATCTCAGAGTCGTTTCGATTTGCATTTCCCTGGTGACTAAGAATTGAGCATTTCCTTAAATGTTTTTTGGCCATTTGAGATTCTTCTGTTAAGAATTCTCTGTTTAGATCTGCATCCCGTTTTTAAATTGGATTATTTGTTATTTTGATGTATAGTTCACCCACCAATATCAGGTAGGCTTCATCCCAGAGATGCAAGGATGGTTCAACATATGAAAATCTGTCATTGTAATCCACCATATAAACAAACTGAAAGAAAAAACCAAATGATCATCTCATTAGATGTTGAAAAAAGTCTTTAACGAAATACAACTCCCCTTCATGATAAAGCTCTTGGGGGAGATTAGGGATACAAGAATGTACCTAAATATAATAAAGACAATATACAGCAAGTCAACAGCCAGCATCAAATGGAGAGAAACTCAAAGCAATTCCACTAAAATCAGGAACAAGACAAGGTTTTCCACTCTCTCCCTATCTATTCAATATAGTCTTTGAAGTTCTAGCTAGAGCAATAAGACAACAAAAGGAGATCAAGGGGATACAAATTGGAAAGAAAGAAGTCAAGCTATTGCTATTTGCAGATGATCTGATAGTTTACATAAGTGACCCCAAAAATTCTGCCAGGGAACTCCTACAGCTGCATTTTCCATTGTTAAAAAAAATCACGTGTTTATTTCTATATTTCAAGTTTTTGTTGTTTTGGTTTTTCAAGACAGGGTTTCTCTGTGTAGCCCTGGCTGTCCCAGAACTTGCTCTGTAGACCAGGCTGCCTCATACCCAGTGGTCCATCTCTGCCTCCCAAGTGCTGGGATTAAAGGCATGGACCTCCACCACTCAGCTATATTACAAGTTTTAAAGCCACATTTCCCTCCATTGAGGCAATCAAAAGATGTTGTCACACTGATAGCATCTGTGATATTTTATCTTTTCTGGAAGATGAAAAATCAGAGAGGTTCACTGGCTCTTCCAACTCCTCCTTACAACACAGAATAACCAAGAAAAATGATCCCAGAGGGTTCTAACCTAAGTCCAGTGCTAGGCACATTTAAACTCTGAATGATTATAAAGAATATGGGTACAACTGCATCGTTTGATTCCTGTCTTAATGAGGAAAACGTATGTTGTTCAAGAAAAAGCTAAATCCCCATGTGTGTTCTCTGGAGCTGTGGGGCCCTGGGGAAAGTCAACACGGTCTCCCTGAGCCCGTCCCTCTGCATCTGTGACACTGGGCACTCAGGCCCGTGCCTGGTCCTCCTGAGCTCAGTCCATCATCCCCTGCATCTGTGACTCTGGACACTCAGGCCCATGCCTGGTCCTCCTGAGCCTGCCCCCTGCATCTGTGACACTGGACACTCAGGCCTGAGGAAGGCTCCAGAAAGGCTCTCACAGCTGAAGGGGGGCAGTTTTTTGTTTCCAACATTCTCCTCTAACAGTAAATATACGTTCTATTTCAAAAAGCTAGAAGGCAGCGTTCTGGGTGTTTTCACCACGAAAGAGATAGTGATTGCTTGAAAATGGATGGATTTGTTTCCCCTGGCTTAAATCCTGCACAGAGCACGGCAGCATCGGAACATCTCATGGGCCCTATGAGACATACTATCTATGTACTATCTATGTGCTTTTATATATCAGTTAAAAATACACCGACTCACCCCCAAACTTTCCATGATTGCTTGTGCCTAGCTGGAAAGGACAACTGCATTTTTTAAAATGATTACACTATTTATTTTTTTCAGCTTGACAAATGCAAATTGGTACAGCCCTTATACGGAGTGTTTTTGGGGGCATTTAGAAAAACTCAGAACAGCTATTGTATGATTCAAGAGTCCAAGTCCTGAGAATTTACACAGAGAAAATGCAGCCAGCATCTTCTAAAGACATTTATTCTCTCACATCACAGTGGTCAAGGCATAACAAACATCCTGCGTGTCCACTGCAGGTGATCCAATAGCAAAAACCCCGGGAGCGTGCGGTGTGGAGCAACAGATACGATCAATTCGAGATTATCCAGCCATTAAGAAGAAAGAGAGCCTGAATCTGTGACAACACAGATAAACTCAGAAGACAGTGTGCTAAGTGAAGTAAGCCAGGCAGAGACAAAAACCTCCTGGGGTCACCTCTCTGTAAAATCTATTGTCAAGCAGACTGCACAGTTGCCAGGGAGTGGGGAGAGAGAAGTGGGGAGATGCTGGTCAGGGGCACAAAGTTTCAGCTTTGCAAGATGAAAAAAGTTCTCAAAGTCTGGAGACAGAGCATGGGGACTATAAGCAAGATTGTGGGCCTGCAGTGTGCTGAATGTGAAGTAGTCTTGTTCCCCCCAGAATGGAAGAGGAAAAGAGGAGAGAAAGTGGGACCCGTGTGAGCCTTTAAGTGCGCTGTTGTCTGGATTGTGGGAAACATACGCAATGTATGTCAGCATCAAACTTTGTTGTTGTTTTTTTTCAAATTTCATTTTATAGTCCAACTACAGTTCCCCCTCCTACCCCTCCTCCTGCCCCCCCCTCTCCCCCCAACCCACCCACTCCCATCCATTCCTCCCAAAGGGTAAGGCCTCCCATGGGGAGTCAACAAAGTCTGCAGAATAAGTTAGGCAGTACCAAGCTCCTCCCCTCTGCATTAAGGTTAGGCAAGGCATCCATCCTATCACAGGGAATGGGCTCCAAAAACCTAGCTCATGCACCAGGGACAGATCCTGGTCCCACTGGCAGGGGCCCCTCAAACAGACCAAGCTGCAGAACCGTCTCTCATTTGCAGAGGGCCTAGCCGGGTCCCATGGAGGCTCCACAGCTGTCCGTCTAGAGTTCATGAACTCCCACGAGCTTGGTTCAGCTGTCTCTGTAGAGCATTAAACTTTGTAAAGCTGGAGGAGATGAAACCGTTCATTAAAGCAGTCTATATAGTAAGATTTCATTCCAGCAGAACTTATGCACCAGAAGAGATGCCTGGTGATATGTAACACGTGCTGGCTGGTGAGTCCAGATGATAGGGAGGGGTGCGTTCATTTGGCTTGGCTCTATTTTAATATATACCTTGCATTTTAAACCACTGTTTAAAAATGACACGGGAATTAAATTTTAGACATCAGAAAAATAGCAATGAGATGTAATTAAGCCTAGACACAACTTCAACGCAACCAAGCCATTGAACAGAAGTTGTCTGCAAAACTACAGGCACCCAAGAAAAAGAGTAACAAAACCAGAGTGGTAACTCTTTCTAAATGTAAGTAAACTGGACAGATGCCTGACATTTCCCCAAGAGAAGAATGAAGACAAAGTTAAAAACAACAGAAAACTGAAAATAACTAGATAACAACCACAATAAAGAACCACCATCTCTATGATGAGTAAATATGGGTAAGAGAAGAACAGGCTGCAAAGAGAAGCTGTCCACAAAGCATCACCCTGGAAGCGATGCAAACGGCCTCGGCTCCCATCCAGCGCCACACCCGTCAAGGACTAGCACTGAGTTCTGGCTGATTTGGGGGAGAATAGTCTCTCTTGCTCATATTTTTGTTTTTTGCCCTAGTACAATTATTAATAATATTCATTTATTCTCTATTGCGTCCTGGTTACATAAACTGTAGATGAATTGTGTGATCACCTCAGATCTAGCAGACTTGGAAGGAATGGCTAATTCCTGGGCTGAACAAACTGTCCCAGAACACGGGGAAAGTGCACAAGCTGCCCAAATGGGTGTAGGAGGTTAGTGTTCCTGCGATTTCTGAGACAGATAAAAACAGAGAGGCCCCAGGGCGGGACCTACCACCACTGGTCTGCTAAACCTCGGTCAGAATTTGTACCTCCGTAGCTGCAACTGGTCAGAATGAAGAGAATCACCCACAGGGGAGTCTCAGACACAATGGGACTATGTCAGGGCCATCCGCAAGCCTCAGGAACCAGGAAGGGAGAGGGGTTAGAGAGGCTGAGGACGACTGATGTGCAACAGTATCACACTCTAGCACGCAGTAGTGAGGCTGCTGCCCAAGATCAAGTAGATCAAGGTTTCAGTACTGGATGGGGAGGGGCTCCCGAGCCCCCAAGTGAGAAGCTATCAGAGATTAGGTGGATTCTCTTGTCGGGGGTGGAGGATGGGACCAAGTCAGTTTTCTTAAGGATGTGGTCCCTGATAGGTTGACTACACACCAACGGGTGACCCACACCCAGGAGTACATAGACAACATGGATTAGACTTGATGGTTTTTTTTTTTTAAGACACAAAGTTGGGGTGGGCAGCAAGACTGAGTAGAAGCGTTCATGGTGAATATGATCACAATGCATTGTATGAAACTTTCAAAGAATTAATAAAAATATTCGATTAAAAAAAAGAAGTAGAAAGCAGTGGGCCATATCTCCTCTAAAATCTAGCTAAAGCCATGGGTAAACACACTGACCAGAGGTTAATTCACTATCAGCTGGAACATGCGAGGATGGCATCATGCCGGAAAATCCAGCAATGCACTCCTACGCCTCAGTAGACAAAGGGTGAAGAGGCTTTGACAGACAAAGCTGCTATGAACATAGCTGAGCACATGTCCTTGTGGTACAATTGAGCATCCTTTGGATATATACCCAAAAGTGGTATTGCTGGGTCTGGAGGAAGGTTGTTTCCTAATATTCTAAGAAATCAGGGGCTGGAGAGATGACTCAGCAGTTAAGAGCACCAGCTGCTCTTCCAGAGGTCCTGAGTTCAATTCCCAGCACCCCATGGTGGCTCATGACCATCTACAACGGGATCTGATGCCCTCTTCTGACACGCAGGTGTACATGCGAAGTACTCATACATAAAATTAAAGTTTAATTTTTTTTTTAAAGGGCTGGAGAGATGGCTCAGCTGTTAAGAGCACTGACTGCTCTTCCAGAGGTCCTGAGTTCAATTACCAGCAACCACATGGTGGCTCACAACCACCTATAATGAGATCTGGTGCCCTCTTCTGGCCTACAGGCAGGATACTGAATAAATAAATAAATAAATCTTTTTTTTTTTAAAGAAATCATCATACTGATATCCAAAGGGGCTGTACCAGCTTGCACTCCCACCAGCAATGCAGAAGTGTTCCCGTTTCCCCACAACCTCTCCAGCATAAGTTGTCATCAGTGCTGTTGATCTTGGCCACTCTTACAGGTGTAAGATGGAATCTCAGAGTTGTTTTGATTTGCATTTCTCTGATGACTAAGGATGTTGAGCATTTCCTTAAGTGTCTTTCAGTCATTTTAGATTCCTCTGTTGAGAGTTCTCTGTTTAGGTCTGTACTCTATTTTTTTATTGGATTATTTGTTCTTTTGATGACCAATTTCTTGAGTTCTTTGAATATTTTGGAGATCAAACCTCTGTCTGATGTGGGGTTGGTAAAAATCTTTTCCCATTCTGTAGCCTGTTGTTTTGTCTTTTTGACCATGTCCTTTGCTTTACAGAAGCTTTTCAGTTTCAGGAGGTCCATTTATTAATTTTTTCAGTGTCTGTGCTACTGGGGTTATATTTAGGAAGTAGTCTCCTGTGCCAATGCATTCAAGTGTACTTCTTACTTTCTCTTCTCAAAGGTTCAGTGTGACTGGCTTTATGTTGAGGTCTTTGATCCATTTGGACTTGAGTTTTGTGCATGGTGATAGATTTGGATCTATTTTCATTCTTCTACATGTTGATATCCAGTTATGCCAGCACCATTTGTTAAATATGCTTTCTTTTTTCCATTTGATATTTTTTGCTTCTTTGTCAAAAATCAGGTGTTCGAAGATGTGTGGATTAATATCCTGGTCTTTGATTTGGTTCCATTGTCCTCCTGTCTGTTTTTATGCCAATACCAGGCTGTTTTCAGTACTGTACCTCTGTAGTAGAGTTTGAAGTCAGGGATTGTGATGCCTCCAGAAATTCTTTAATTGTACAGGATTGTTTTGGCTATCCTGGGTTTTTTCCTTTTCCATATAAAGTTGAGTACTCTTCTTTTGAGGTCTGTGAAGAATTTTGCTGGGATTTTGATGGACATTGTGTTGAATCTGTAGATTGCTTTTGGTAAGATTGCCATTTTTACTATGTTAATTCTACCTACCCAAAAGCATGGGAGATCTTCCCACTTTCTGGTGTCTTCTTCAATTTCTTTCTTCAAAGATTTAAAGTTCTTGTCATACAAGTCTTCCACTTGTTTGATTAGAGCTATTCCAAGATATTTTATGCTATTTGTGGCTATTGTGAAGGGTGATGTTTCTCTGATTTCTTTCTCAGCCCTTTTATCATCTGTGTACAGGAGGGCTATTGATTTTTTTTAGTTAATCTTGTATCCTGCTACATTACTGAAAGTGTTTATGAATTGTAGAAATTTCTTGGTAGAATTTTTGGGATCGCTTATATAAACTATCATATCATCAACAAACAGTAAGAGTTTGACTTCGTCTTTTCCGATTTGTATCCCCTTGATCTCCTTTTGGTGTCTTATTGCTCTAGCTAGGACCTCAAGAACCATACTGAATAGATATGGAGAGAGTGGACAACCTTGTCTTGTTCCTGACTACAATGTGATCGCTGTGAATTTCTCTTCATTTAGTTTGATGTTGGCTGTTGGCTTGCTATATATTGCCTTTATTATTTTTATTATTTTTTATTATATTCCTTGTATCCATGCTTTCTCCAAGACCTTTATCATGAAGGGATATCGTATTTTGTTGAAAGCTTTTTTAGCATCTAATGAAATGATCATGTGGTTTTTATTTTTCATTTTGTTTATACGGTGGATTATGTTAACAGATTTTCGTATGTTGAACCATCCGTGCGTCTCTGGGATGAAGCCAACTTGATCATGGTGAATGATGGTTCTGATGTGTTCTTGGATTTGATTTGCCAGTATTTTATTTAGTATTTTTTGCATCAATGTTCATGAGTGAGATTAGTTTGTCATCCTCTTTCTTTGTAATGTCTTTATGTGGTTTGGGTATCAAGATAATTATAGCCTCATAAAAGGAGTTTGGCAATCACAATGTAGGTCTTAAAACCATCTTGAGTTGGAGAGCCAGGAGCAGGAAAACCCCACAGGGTCAGACTTGAGCGCAGAATGGCTAACTGAGAAAGGACTGTGTGTTGTTAGTTACAAGACAAGGGCAAAGTCAAGGGCTCTCCGTTACAAAGACTTCTGTTTCTCGACCCGAGTGGAGACTCCACAGGTGTGCACACAGCCGCTATGTGTGGGGACCCAGCTTCACCTGGGTACTTCCCAGGCTGCGTACTTCTGACTGGCATGTTTTACTAAGTATAGTCTATATATTTTAATAAGATAGTTATTTTTAAAAGTTGTCAGTACAAGTACTGTGTCAATTAGCTGTTTTAAGTTGTGACTATCGGTTATATAAAACAATAACGGGAGAGTTTGGTTATATAGCAACTTGTCTAACATGCACAAGGACTTAATCTAATTCCCAGCATTGCAAAAATGGGAGGGAACAGCAACAAAGTCACGAGGTTTTAACACCACATGCACACACAAGTATGAGAAAAAGAAGATATGATTTGTTTTGTTTTGTGTAGCTCCAACTGTCCTGGAACTTGTTTTGGAGACTAGGCTAGTCTCAAACTCTCAAACCCACCTGCCTTTGCCTCCTGACAAATGGCATGTATCAGTACATCTGAAGAAAAAAAATGGTAGATTTGATTTAAGAGAAGGATTTATGGGTCAAGTTATTCTAACACCCTAAAAATGCTTTTAAAATGTACAGGTGAGCGTATGTGCACACCTGTAAGCTCCCTCAGAGGCCAGAAGGAAAACCTGGAGGTTCAGGTGCTAGGAACTGAACTCTGGTCCTCTGGGAGAACAACCCCTTTCCCAGTGTTTGTTTAAGGATTTGCACTGATGGCCCTGGTTCGGATTCTTTCCAAAACTGTATATAATCTTCCCCGCTATCCCACTGCCCCCAGCCATGGCCCTAAGCTGAGCCTTTCGTAACGGTTTTCTGTGATAGAAAAGCCCACTGTGTGCAAATAAAATAGACTGGCTTAGTAGTTGTAACAGGAGATTTATCTCATTTAATTCTCCCAGGAGTGTAAAAACTAATGACTAGACTTAAACAGGACAAACACGTGTGTGCGTGTGTGTTGGTATGCGCATGCATGTGCTGTATAGGCACACATGCACATGTGTATATAGACAAGAGGACAGTGTTGCGTGTCTTCTGCTCTCTTTCTTCTCCTTAGTGTTTGAGGCAGGGTCTCTCACAGAACCCGGTGTTGGCCATTCATCTGGACCAGCTGGCCAGCGAGCCCCGGGGATCCTCCTGGCTCTGCCTTCCCAGCACTGGGACTGCAGGCACACTTGGCCTTGATGTGGGAGATGGGGATTGAACTCAGGTCCTCATGCTTGGCCAGAAAGCACTTCACCAGCAAGCCATCTCTCCATTCCCAAATCCACTTTAAAAATTATAATGCTTTGGCCTTTTGTAGAAACCAGTCCTACTGTTTGGGCCTAGATCGTTTTCCTTATCTCCATATCTGTCTTCAGTTTTGTTGAACTGAGAGGCTGCAGAGCTAGGAAAGATTAACAGTCGGAGTCTCATGGGATCTAATTTGAGTATAATTATACTCGGTTTGGTTAATTAACAATTCCGTCCAACTGGTACATTCTTACATCCAATGTTAGATGATTTCATGTATTATTTAGTATTCAAGCAATACTTATTTCTGCCTGTGGGAAAGGTTTGAAATGCTCTGTTGTCTTTAAATATTAACCACAGACTCGGGTCTGAACATTACAGACAGGTGAAAAGATCTCATAATCAGAACAAAATTCTGTAGGATTGAAACACTTGACTTTTTCTTTTGTTTTTGTTTTTGAGTCAGGACCTTGCTGTATAGTCCAGGCTGCCCTCAAAGTCTCAATCCTCCTGCCTCCTGCTGGAAAACGTTGCTGTTTTCCCTTCTATCAACCAGGCACGTCCTCAGGAGTGTTATTCCACCGTTTGGCCACACGATGGTGTGGTGAGCCCATGGAATAACGAAGGTTTTCCTTCCAGCTGGAATCTAGTGATAGGCTGCGCTAGGGGGAAACACCATGCTTGCTAAAGAGTCAGTCTTAGTTTTTCATAGAATTAGCAATAAGACACTGGCTTGATTCAACGTAGTCAAATTATTGTTTAGGGTAAGAGTCTTTCACCCCCTCATTCAAAACGCTGGAGACAGGAAGCCACCGGATGTCACTGATGTTTGTGGGATTTTGTTGAACTCTTAGATTTACTGTAGAAACAAAGTCCCATTTACGCAGGGCAGTGGTGGCGCATGCCTTTAATCCCAGCACTCGGGAGGGCACTCGGGAGGCAGAGGCAGGCGGATCTCTGTGAGTTCGAGACCAGTCTGGTCTACAGAGCTAGTTCCAGGACAGGCTCCAAAGCTACAGA
>NC_022033.1:25123906-25136977 GCF_000317375.1 Microtus ochrogaster | reverse complement strand
AAAAAACAAACAAACAAAAAAAAAAGTAAGTCCCATTTACTATTCCTGCTGTGCAAGGATTTCAAAGATTGACTTGATGGGAAGGGAGCAAGCAAAAGCCCGTGGCCTAAGTTCTGCCATTTTGATATCAGACTCCATTTTCCCTGCAGGGTGAGATAAAGTTCCGGTTTCCAAGTCCTAGGGGAGTGGAGAACTTTCCAATCGCTGAACAACCTCCTCCCTAAGCCATAGAAATAGCTGCTATGCATCTTTAGCTCTTTAGAAACATTATGGCTGTTCCCAACAACAGAGAGGACAAATGAATCTGATTGGTTGGACTGAAAAGCTTGCATTGCACGTCGGCTGACAATGACGGAACACACAAGGAAAGTCCCTAATCTTTGATTTCTGATTAGTCAAAATTGCAACTGTAACTTGGCAACAAATGTTTGTGGTTTTTATTCTTATAAATCCCGTTTCCGCCCCACTTGGGGCTGTCCCTGATCAATCAATGATCCGCTTATATGGTGATTTCTAAAATCTCTGGAACCCATAAGTATTGTGTCTCCTTCCTTGTAGCACCTATGGGTTAGGTGTGATGGATGTAATTCTCTGGAGGCCAAGATCGCCATCCGTTTGAGAAAGTGACATAACATAAAGCAACCCTCCGGCATGCAGGAGCCAGACGGTGCTCCTTACCTTCTGATGCTAAACCTTAAGGGGGAAAACGCTCGTTTCTCTCCAGGTCCCAGGAGGCCTTGCCCAGGGGATTCCCTGACTTAGCTTGAGGAGTCCCACAGTGCTGCTGGCCTCCCTTTCTGCTATCCCTCAGCTCCTAAGCCCTTGAGACACATGGAGTATAGACTGGAAAGTGGATACAGTTTATTACAGGACATGAGGTCACCCGAGGGGTACCAGAAAGCAACGGCTAATGGGAGCAAGGAGGAGCAGAGGACTTCCACAGAGTGAGAGCTGACAGTGTCCAGAGAGACCATGAGCTAACCTCCATTTTTAGGCAGGTCTGTACTATCTCTGAAGTCTATAGAACAGACAGCTCTCTGGGGGAGCATTTTGCTATTTGGGTGATGGACAGGGACACTTGGATTGCACTCTGAGAGTGAGCAAAGACATATAAAACCTGGGGCTAGGTAGGAACTTTATGTTTAGATTCCTGGCACCGGGTTTAGCTAGTTACCAATTAACAACCTTCAGAGCAGCTCAGGACATCGAGTCTCTTCCCATGACCGGTGATAAGAATCGGATCCCATCCACTAACCAGTGAGAATTTTGCTGTTGCTATTCTTGGTTTTACAAGTCAATGGTTCTGGCGGGGAGGGCGTGGGGGGGTGAGAGGTTAGGGATGGGGGTGAGCAGTCTGGCCCTAATGCCTTCCAGCCTGCCAATATTTAGCTTGCTATCTAAAAATACCACCTATTTGCTTTATACCCTGAATTATTTGAGTCTTACCATAGATGTGTTGAGATTCCAAATTTTCACTCCTCTTAAGTGATACTGTTGGTTGGACAGTGGGAGAAAGCCAACCAGCGGGGCTGGGGAGATGGTTCCGTGGGTAAAGAACTTGCTGCACATGTGTGCGAACCGAGTTCAGATCCCAGCACCCTTGTAAAAATGAGGAGGATGTGCAGCCACCTGCAGTCCTAGCTTGAGAGGCAAGGACAGGGGATAACCGCATCAAGCTGGCTGGCTAGACTAGCCAAGTTGGGGCGCCAAGTCCAAGTGAGAGACCTCACCTCAACACAGGAAGCGAAGGTGGTTGAGAGGACTCCTGACATCAAGTGCATGCTCCTGCATGCACACGGGTGCATGGGCGTCCATTCACACATGTGCACTCCAACACATACAACACATACATGCACCCCCCCACACACACACACACGCTCTTTCAGATTCATGAAGCAAAAAAAAAAAATCCATGCAAGCATTAAACTGAAGTTCAGGGATAGTCTTAGTGATTTACCATATGGTGGGGCCACTTTTCCAATTTCGTCTATAAAGATTTGTTTTTAGTTGTGTGTATTGTATATGCATTTGTGCATGCAACACCATCAGAGACCAGAAGAGGGCAACAGTTCCCCCGAAGCTGGAATTAGGCAGTTGTAAGTCACCTGACATGGACGCTGGGAACTACACTCGAGCCCTCCGCCGAATACCCTAAGCTTTCCTAACCACTGAACCAGCCCTCCAGCCCCATGAGCGTTGTATTTCTGAAACTCTGAGTCACAGTCCCTGGGCTGATGTCAAGGGACTTCCTTTTTCCTAGTCCAAACCCTAGTAACCCTTTGTTTGCCGTTCACCTAGATAGTCAAGCTCACATGGGAAGTTCTGCCACAGCTGGTATAGGCCTGCTGGGGAAATGGCAATCATGACTTTTAACCAGCAGGTCTTTTCCCGCGGGTGTTTTCTTTCTTATTGATGTTAGAAAGTCTCTATTCTTCCAGACTTGGCTTGTGACACACTAGTCCCTAAATCCACGTTCACCATCTGTGTCAATATTCACTTTACTATGGGTAGCCAAGCTGAGCACCCACATAGAGTGTGGTTTGGGCTTCTTGCTCATTTCATTCCTGTGAAGACGTGAGCCTCTAGAACCTCTGATGCCTATAGTTGCATAAAAAGCTTCGTATTCCCCTGTGTGTCTCTCATGCAAATTCCACCGGGTCACTCCTGGAGAGGTCGTGTGTATTTGGGAGAGGAAGAAAAGGATCTCAAATGGTTTTAGTGTAAAGAAATGATAAATGATAAATGAAAAGACAAAGATTCACCTTGGTTTGAGCATTGTCCCATGTATAGAAATAGTCCATGTTGAAAGATCATAATTCGAAAATGTGTACAACTTTTATGTATCAGTTTGATAACAGGAGGAGAAATGAGCTAGCAGATACAATAGACCCAGGCCCAGCGTCTTCAGACACTGCAAGACCCTACCTGCTCAGGAGCTGCTACCAGCAGCTTGGTTTTAAGTGCTCTGGCCCATTGAACACTGGCTTCCCAGTTTTCATCTCTATATATCTGTGAGACTCTAGGTATCTCAGTATGCTACCCCTGCATGTTTGTGAGACTCTAGGTATCTCAGTATGCTAACCCCTGCATGTCTGTGAGACTCTAGGTATCTCAGTATGCTACCCCTGCATGTCTGTGACTGAATTCTTTCACTTGCTTGTGTCTCTGAGGCTCGGTGATGTCAAAGCTAGTGTCAGAACAGGAGTCCCTTCCTTTACAGGCTGATGGGTATTCCATTGCACACCCACACAATACCTTGTAAACCCCTCCAGCCAGCGCTGAGTGACAGGTCTGACTGCTGTTGATGATGGCACCATGAACACGGGCTTTGAAACATCTGCTCTTTGGGGATATACCTGGGAGAGAAGCTTGGGATGTAACTCTGAGTAATTACCACTCTGTGCACTGTCTTCCATAGTCCCTGCAACCACTTCCTGTTCCTACCAGTGGTGCAAAAGGCCCTGACTGGGTCCACTCTTGACATTAGTTACTCTTGTTTTGAAAGAGCATGCGTTCTCAGAAGTATGATATGATGGCTCATTGTAGTTTGGAATCGAATATGCTGTCATAACCAATTTTCGTGTGGGTGCAGGGATCTGAACTCAGATCCCCACACTTTCACAGCAAGCATTTCACCTGTGGACCATCCTCCCAACCCAAGAGCATCTTCTTAGGTGCTCACTGGCCATTTGTATACTTCTTTGGTAACATGTCTATTCGAGCCCTTTATTCTTTGCCCGGTCCAGCCTTTTGTTCTTGTTCTTGTTTTTTTGGAGGAGTTGTTTATTTGTTTTCAAATATTGCTTTGGTATGATTTATTTAATGTTGTATGGATATTCTGCCTCCCTGCATATCTGTGCTCCGTGTGTGTGCCTGGTGCTTAAGGAGGCCAGAGGATCCCCTGGAGTTACCAATGGTTGTAAGCCACTATGTGGGTCCCCTGGAAGAGCAGTCAGCGCTCTTAACCACTGAACCATTTCTCCAGTCCCTCTGTCCAGTTTTACTGAGGTAAAATGACAATGACTGAGCATTCATGAAAGGGATCCTAAACCTTCTTGCATTTTTATGATGCTATTAGTTCACTTCTTTCTAGCAGAGAAATTTCTAGGCAAGACGCATGTCTGGAGATGACTTTCAAAACTATTACTTTTCTCATGGAGTAAGTGACTCATTCATTGACATCTGTCCCACACAAGGTGTTAACTGGCTAAACTTTGTCTTTGTTTCTTACAGAAAGGCAGGCCTGCTTTGCTGTCAGCATTGCTGAGCTATCCCCAGCCCTCACACAGCACCCCGAGCTGGGACTCTTGGGGCATGACATCTTTCTGCTTGGTTAACCTCAGCGTTTCACCATCCCTTTCAGGTCACTGCCCCTAGCCTGGCCCATTTCCAAAGCTGACAGAGGCTGGGCCCTGCTCTGCTGCAGTGATTCCTACCCAGTCACATGCAACACAGCCCTCCATGCTCTTCAGCATGTCAGTCACAAAGCCACACTTCACCGCCATGGTCATTCTGCTGATCCTGGCCGACAAGACGGCAGGTAACTCAGGTCTCCATCAGGTTCTGGGCTCTCACATGTACAACTGGTGTCTCAGTGACCTCTGAAAAGTCATGTATGGTAGGCCAGTATCTCAGGTAGGCTGTAGATGACACAGGACCAGCGGTGTCAATATCCCCCTTCATTCTCTCTCACAGCAGACTTAAGGTTGTTGGCCTGTGTTCCTGGGACAGTGGAGACCCAAAGCACTAAGGGCACCAGGAAGTGCTGTAGCTGGGATGGGAACCTGAGCCAAGGTAAAGGTGTGGGAGGTTGGGAGGAGAAAGGACAAGTTGCACTTGGTAAAGAGAATTGAGGGTCAGAGCAGGGATTGTAAGACCATAGAGAAAGAGGGGGATTGAAAAAGTGAGTCTGGCTGAGCATGAGCCAAACAGTTCTGCTGTGGACCCAGGCTTGGCTGAGGTTCCCATGTCATCTGGAGAGCAAGCGCTGTTTGCTGCTGAATGGAGCTGGGAGATTAGTGAAACCAGGAACTGGGGTAGAGAGGGGTCTGTGGTTCGACCCTGTCAGATGTAGCTGTGAATGGGGCTTGGATGACTTTTACTGAGCGTGTTTGTGTTTGATTTTGTAAGCAAGGCTTGACTGGTTATCAGACGGGAAGAGTTTGATTGACATTATTTGTTGGTGGGTGTCTCACCAAGGCCAGGTATATTTATCTGGATTAGCCTATGTTTGGGGATGATTCTTAAGCTTCAGTAAGACCCTGAATTCATCAAAGCAGTATTGTAGCTGTTACTGATGTGGAGAGATGAAGATTCACGAATATACTGTTGGTGACTGTGTTTCCATGCGCTGGTAATTCTCTTTACTGCACAGGTTTTAGGATTGAGGTTCCATCAATTTCTGGTTTTGTTTTTATGCCTGTACTTTTGAGATCAATGCAAATAAACTGTTCCAAGGCCACTATCAAGACTCTTTTGTCATAGGTGGCATTTTGGGAGTCTTACAGTTTCAATTCCTAGGTCCATTTTGAGTTGAGTTTTGTCGGCGGCATAAGGGTCTAACTTCATTCTTTTGTGTGTAGATATACAGTTTTCCCAACACCGTTCATCAAAGAGGTTATCCTCCTATAAGTAACTGCCCCAGTGACAGAAAGTATTTACATCACACACTCTATTTTTAAAGTGGCATAGAGACCTGGAACAGTGGCGCTCCTCTCTAATCCCTGCATGGGGGAGACAGAGGCAAGCATATCTCTGTGAGTCTGGGTCAGTCTGATCTATACTGTGAGTTCCAGGACAGTCAGAGAGAAAGACGCTTTCTCAAAACAAAACAAAATAAAGGATGGCTTAGGGAAGATCTCTGCATAAGGATGAGTTAATAAACAAAATAATATCAATAAGGGTATTGGAGGAAATCTTTGGTGGTGATAGAGAGTGGTGATAGTTTCATGGGTTTGTATTTATCTCCAAATTCAAGATGTATTGTTAAATATGTGCGGTCTATAATAATGCCCCCAGCCAAGTGGTTTTAGAAATAAACGGGAAGAAAAAGTTGGGAGAAAATATCTATTATTTTCCAACGTGGAGGAAGATTTTTGAGTGTGGGTTTTAGTCACACTAAAGAACAGTGCATAACTCTAGGCCCTGAGGACAAGTGACACCAGACGGATTCTTCTTTGGCTATCCTGGAACCTTTGTAGACCAGGCTGGCCTCGAGATCTGCCTGCCTCTGGAGCACTGGGATTAAAGGTGTACGCCACCACACCCGGCAAAGGGGATGTTTTTGACGTGTCTCTTGTCAAGCTCCGGCACATGCAGAGACACTGGGCACAGTTTTGACCTGGCACTGTGGAAAACATGGGTGGTTCCCTCATTCTGAGTGAGTTCCGAGTCCCTGTATCTAGAGTTGCCGTCCTGCCTTAGCATTTTCTTCTCTCCTTTCACCTACTGTTTCTTCATTTCTCCTCCCAAGTTACTTCTCCTCTTCTTTTACCCACCTGACAGAGGACCCCTGTTCTCCTGTGCAGTAAAGCTCGTGTTGGAACAGTGATGGGAAACACGGGTGTGCTTGTGAGAAATGACACGTGAAGACAGCACGCCATGCCTCAAAAACCGCACACGGTGCTGCTTCTCGTGGCTTTATGGCTGTCACCAGGCAGGATTTGTGAGCAGAAGCTGTCCTTGACCACCCTTTCCACCAGGACAATCAAAGTCATCTTTTCCTTTTCTTGCCCCAAACACGCATATCAAATTGAATTGTTTGATGCCAAGACCGCCTTTAACTATGAGTTCCTAGCACTGAGCTGAGGATGAAGTAGCTTGAACAAACATTTGTTGGATGGATGAAGGAAAGTATGCGTGACCGATGGCTGACTTACATGGCCAGGAAGAACCTTAAGAAGTAGATGGGGACAGCCACGTCCGGCCACACAGGTGGTTGAGAAATGATGTGTCGTGTTGATTTGGGGTCAATGTGGAGTTTGTTAGAAAGAGGCTAAAGCAACCCTGAGGGATGGCTCAGCGGTTAAGAGCATTTTCTGCTCTTGCAGAGGACCCAGGTTCCTTTCCAGCACCCACATTAGGTAACTCATAACCACCTGTAACTCTAGCTCCACGGGATCAGATGCTCTCTCCTGGACTCTACAGGTTCTTGTACATACATGCTCAAATTCACACATATAAACACGTTAAAAGTAAAATCATTTTTTAGAAAGTAAGGGTCCAGAACACATCTTCTGTTGTTTTTTGAACATTTTATTTTCTTTTTATGGATCTGTATATGTGTGTAACACACGTGTGTTGGTGCCCATGAAGGCCAGAAGAGGGCGTCAGATCTGCTGGTTGCAGGCAGTCGCAAGCCTCCTGATATGGGTGATGAGAAGCAAACCCATGTCCTCTGCAACAGCAGTCAGCCTGTATTGCTCATTTTTGATTCATGACTATTTATTTTGCTCTCAAAACATTTCAGCTGGCAGTGACTGTGGCTGAACTAGGATTAGACTCTCATTTCAGGCAGGAGCTGCCTCTGCTCTGGCTTCAGCTAAGGGCATCCTGAATCAGCTATGCTAGAGGCACGTGTGTAATCCCCAAGCAGTGAGATCTCATTAGCTTCCTGGTGCAAATCTCCCCCTCCCCATCTCTCCCTGGGGAGACTAGGTTCAGAGGGTTGAGGCACACTGTACAGTGGCTGAGGCAAGGCTGAGCCCCACAAGCAGCTCCGTGGCTTTAGTTGGAGGTAGGGCGCTCACTAAAGGTGACTCAAATGTGGCAGCACAAGAGCGTCGGTGGAAGCAGGACAGCGTGGGGTCAGAAAGAGCGAGAGGCTGTCCGTGTCTACGGTAAACCTTTATTGCAAAAATTACTTACTTTTTGAGCCACTCTAGGCTGCATCCTCCTGGGACGGTGAAGAGCAGAGACTAAGACATAACGGCTCGGGCTGGAGAGATGGCTCAGAGGTTAAGAGCATTGCCTGCTCTTCCAAAGGTCCTGAGTTCAATTCCCAGCAACCACATGGTGGCTCACAACCATCTGTAATGAGATCTGGCGCCCTCTTCCGGCGTGTGGGCATACAAGGAGGCAGAATGTTGTATACATAATAAATAAAAAAAATCTTTAAAAAAAAAAAAGACATAACGGCTCATCTGATCTCTAGTCCTCAGTCCCTACATCCCCAGCCACCCTCTGCAACCTGGACCAGCAGGTCATTCTTCAGTGACAGGGTCTTAAGCAGGAGGGCCAGGAGATGGGAAAGCTGGGTCAGAGGTCTTGCATAAGCTGTCTTATGCCAAGCAAGTTTTCTAAGAAGTGCAGCCACTTATATCCTGCTTTCAGGGGGAAAAGGACCAAGGTCAGCAGAACGCTAAATCAAGCAATGTTGGCAAAGAGAACACAGGCTCCCTCAGACACAGCTGACTTAGTACTGATAACCACAGCCCTTCAGTGGGGAAAGTGGTTCCCAGGAACCAAAACCATAACTCCTCGGAGGCCCTGACCCCAGCCCCAACCCAGACCTTGCCACGTCCACCCCTGGGCAAGCACTCAGACCCTTTGAACTTTCTTCAGGGTCTCCAGGAGAGCCCGGGATTGGTCTGGCTCCCAACACCTCCGGGGAGACAGATTCGTGGGAGACAGAAATTCTTGCCTTCCCACTTTGCTGGCAATTTCCCTTATGTTACAGGACCTTGCAAAGCATTGATTATCACACCTGTTTATTTATGTGTGTATTCATGGACATCCATGTGGAAGCCAGGGGACAACTGTGGTCAAGTGCCCGGGAGCCATTTTCTCCTTCGCTCTCACTAGCCATCAGGCTAGGTGATGTGGCATCTCGTATGCAAGGATCCTCACACACGCACCAGGGCCCAGGTTCTGCAGGATACCAGCCCCCAAGCCATTT
This sequence comes from Microtus ochrogaster, assembly GCF_000317375.1. Classification (NCBI taxonomy): domain Eukaryota; kingdom Metazoa; phylum Chordata; class Mammalia; order Rodentia; family Cricetidae; genus Microtus; species Microtus ochrogaster. The sequence goes on along the minus strand of NC_022033.1, from coordinate 25,128,081 downwards.
TTTTCTCTTATTATTTCCTCTTTGGAAATATTCAAATTTCCATATTCAACTCAACTTGTAAAGTTTTACTCCTTGTTCTTTTTTTTAATTAAAGGCAAAGCCCTCCTCTTTTCTATGAAATAAATCACATCAGACTACCACTGTCTCACTTTCATCAATGCTAACAATGAATTGGTTTTATTTATTCATTTATTTTGAGTGAAGGGAGTGTGGGCATATGAGCCGCCACGCGTGTGTGGAAGTTGGAGGGCAACTTGCAGGGGTCTGTGATCTCAGGGATAGAAAACAAGTCGTCAGGCTTGGCAGCAAGCACCTTTTACTCACTAAGCCATGCAGCTGGCCCATTTTTATTTATGAACTGGAGACTTCAGCATGGTCCCAGCTGGGTACCTGGCCCATGTGTAAGGTGAGGAAAAGGTAGAAGGCTGGACAGGGCCTTGAATGTTAAGCTAGGCCTGTCAGACTGACTGTTGAAGCCTCGTCCCCACACACGTGATGCAGATGCGACTTGTGGAATCCTTGCAAAGAGAGGGGGTGTGAGCTGGAGAGCAGAGAGCTCGGGCTTGATGCCACGGGGATCCAAAACAACCTGTTTTCAGTCCGAGAGCAGGGAGCATGGGGTTGACGCCCTGGGGGTCCAAAACAACCTGTTTTCAGTCCGAGAGCAGGGAGCATGGGCTTGATGCCATGGAGATCTGAAACACCCTGTTTTCAATCCCTGAGACCCACAGACTCCTGTGGAATCTAACTTCACAGGAAGTTAGCTATCCCACACCTCCCAATTTAGCACTTATGTGGGCAAGAACAAGCTACAGACATTTGAATACATATAGTTCACCTTGAGCCTATGTGTTTTCATCAAATGGTGGGGGGTCACAGTAGGTTTTTATGAGGGTTCTCTGAAGCACATTTAATAAAAACTCACAGACAAAAATTAAGCTTCAACCTAAAGGTCACTGGCTCTTTACCTCGACCTCAGTCCAAAATGGCGATCCTGCCTCCAGGAATCTCAGAATGAGACTGAGAGCTGTCTCCTCCTGTTTTATAATCCTCTCTAGGGCTGGGATTAAGGGCATGTATCACTACCTCCTGGTTTCTATGGCAACTAGTGTGGCTACTGGGATTAAAGATGTGTGTTACCGCTGCCTGATCTGTAAATCTGACCAGTGGGGCTGTTTTACTGTCTGATCTTCAGGCAAGCTTTAGTTATTCAAATTCAAATGAAATGCCACTACAGTTCTCTGTGGTGTCACTCGAGAAATCGTCACACAAAGGAGATGCCATGCTGAGTGATACTTTGATCACATTCTGACAACAAACTTTACTTTGAGTCGGAGGGCAGACTAAGGACAGATAGGAGATAGGAAGTAGTAAGGCTGAGAGGATCTCAATCATTCTGGGACTGAGGGATGGAAGAGGGGGTCACCGGTGGCTTCTCTGATCACTCGGGTTCTTACCCCATATCTGACTCCCAATATTTTTTATTGATAAAGAATAATTAGATAAACACTTCAACAGCAGTGAATGCTTGTATTGTGTTTTTTTTTTTCTCTCTCTCACATCTTCTCCTTTGTTGTAAGAGCCCATTGTTGACTAGTACTTAGAAAATGCCAACTGTGTGCCAGGAACTTTGGGGTTTTCAGTCACGGAGCCTGGATGCTGTGCACACTGCTGGATGACCAGTATGCAGCTATCAAGGCAGGCTTTAGCCACACGGAGCGTGTGTGTGTGTGTGTGTGTGGAAGAGGTTCATGTGGTGAGAACAGCTGCCTTCGCTGAGCGTGTGTGTGAGTGTGGCTCCCTGAGGAAAATCCATAGGACCCACGAGTCTGTCACCTGTGTGTGGCTATGCGCACACTGCACCTGTTTCTTTGGGGGACATGCACAGAGACATGTGGGGAACACATTCGTGCCTGTTTCGCGGCATCCAGTGATGCCTGCCCCTCGGTCCAAACGTGTGTGTTTCTGGATCACTAGAGGCACACAGAACATGTCCAGTGTGTACCCAGGGTGGCAGTGCATGGATCCAGGGCTTTAGGAAAAATGTTCGTGTTAATGGTGCCATATATTTAATTACAATAAGTGATTTAATTACATTAGTAATTCATATAATATTTATAATGTATATACTTATATAATAAAGTAACGTTTAATTACTTATTAAATGCTTGATGATTTTGTGGATGTTCCATGTGTGATATTTTATCATCACAAAACCCTTAGGGACTTGGCCCTGTTGGCTCTTCTGTTGTAAAGATGGTACAGTGGAGGGCCAGAGGCTTGAAGGAAGCCGTATAAGCAAGGAGCTAGAAAAGAACAGAGCTCAGGTCTGACTCCAGATGTTTTGATTCTGGAGCCTGGGCTCAAAGGGACTGTTTTATTTCAGTAATGATTCCTCACTTCTGACATCGCCACTGTATGGAAACTAAACATGGCTATGTTTTCACCAGGTAGCCTGTTCGGATTCCGCATCAGCAAGAGGCCTTGGATTCCATGTGAACTTTACCACGGCGTATGCAGAAATTCCTGTGAGAAATATGAGATCCAATACTTAACCTGCCCAAACAACAGAAAATGCTGCCTCAAATTTCCTACATAAATTTCCAGTTTCTAACTCTGTGAAGGAGTCCAGCTTGCCCACCACAAATGTTTCAAGCTACTCTCAAGTTTGAGTCAAGCATCATCCCTTCCTGTAGTACTTTCTCCTATGATCTGGAAGGCTCTCTCATAAAAACGCACTCCTTCTCATGCGTGTCTCTCTCTGTTCATGGCCACCACTGGCCAGGGCAATCACTGACTTTAAACAAAGCCCAAGTGCTGTTACTCCAGGACACATGTTTTGCATTATGCCCACTTCTCGGGCAGTTATCGTACCTGCCTAGCAGTTTTGCCAAGTTGAAACATCCTTGGAGGAAGCCCCTTGAGAAGTTTAAAAAGAAGGCTTAAGACTCAGGTAGTGAACAACTCAAAAGTCTCAGGAAGTCCCTGAAATGTACCAGATTCACAAGACACCCCCACAAGGTTACATAAGCAGTAAAGAGATTGAAGAGACACTCTGACTTGTCAATTTTCCTGTGAGTTGAGTAAATGAGAGAATATGGGGGCCAGATAGTACCCTGATAGGCAGGCAGATAGGAAAAGACATCAGAAAGAAACAATATGGCATACTTCCTGCTTCTTCTTCACCCAGGACAAATATTGGCAGAGTTCCTTGACCTAATATGGTGGGCAGTCTTGCAGCTGACCTGCCCAGACATGTCCCAGGCAGGCCCTGGACAGGAGTGTGAACCAATCATCCTGTTCTCCTTTGTTCAGACTAGCTGATCCAAAATGAGGAAAGGAGGATCATCACAGGCCACCAGAAGCACTTCCGACCCCCAGCCCTCTACAAAGAGACAGAGCTCAGCTGCTGAATCCTCTCCTCACTTGTGACGTGTGTGTGTGTGTGTGTGTGTGTGTGTGTGTGTGTGTGTGTGTGTTCCTGCTTTTTCATTCTTCAGTCAGTGGAGAAAAGGAACCTGACCCAAGAGCCCTAACTGGCAACACTGAGAGGTCCAGAGTTCCAGGTTTTGTGAACTTTTGCCCATTTGGGTGGGCATCTGGTGATGCAGCTGCCTTTGAGTGGCCCATTCTCCCGTGAGTTACCCCTCACCCTTCCCTCATCCCCACCTTGGTTTTGAGACAAGGCCTCTCACTGAAGCGTGAGCTTGCTGTGTCAGTTAGATGGGCTGACCAGCCAGCCCCAGGGAGCCACCTATCTCCACCTTCCTGATGCTGGGTGACAGACATGTGCCACCATACCCAGCTTTTATATGAATATAGGGGATCTGAACTCAGGTCTTCACGCTTAAACAGCAAGTGCGTTACCCACCGAGCCATCTCCCGGGCCTGGCTTATTTCCCCTTTCTTTTTGTCTGTTTGTAAATGAAACTGTAAGGTGGTTTTCTGGGGTGTAGCGTTCAGATTTAGGGATGCGTGCTAACACGGTTAAAATCAAGACCCAGGAATCTGAAAGTGAGTCTGGAAGCAAGCAACATTCATCCAGGGTTTCTTTGCCTTGAGTTCAGCTTCTCTTAACAGTGTTCTGGATCTCTGTGAGTTCGAGACCAGCCTGGTCTACAGAGTTAGTGCCAGGACAGGCTCCAAAGCCACAGAGAAACCCTGTCTCGAAAAAA
>NC_022033.1:25121154-25123806 GCF_000317375.1 Microtus ochrogaster | reverse complement strand
CCAAAGCCACAGAGAAACCCTGTCTCGAAAAAAACAAAAAAAAAAAAAAAACAAAAAAAAACCCCAAAAAACAGTGTTCTGGAATCTGCAAACCAAAGACACTCTTTCCCCACAAGTTGCTCTTAGTGGTGGTGCTGACGATACTGTAGCAGCAGAAGGCAAACCAGAACAGAGCAGTGCTGTTGACTAGGTGCCAGCCACTGTTATGGAAAGTACTTTAACAATGTAAAGGTGTGTTTCCTTTGTTTCTGGGGCATTTGCTTAATTATGAAAAGATGTGGTGTGTTTGTTTCACCTTGCCTGCCCAAGGCACCTGATTGGTCTAATAAAAGGCTGAATGATCAATAGCTAGGCAGGCAGAGTAGATAAATAAGAGGAGGGATCTAGGCTTGAGAGAAAGAAGGAGGAGGAGAAGGAAGAGGAGGAAGAGGAGAAGGAGGAAGAAGAGGAGGAGGGGGGTGAGAAGAGGAGGAAGAAGAGGAGGGGGGGGGAGACATGCATGCCTGGGGCCAAAAGCCAGGAGGCTGCCAGACAGATAGACAGATATAGAGACAGTAGGAATAAGATACACAGAAGAAAGAAACAATAAAAAGCTCAAGGCAAAAGGTAGATAAAGAGAAACAGGGTAATTTAAGTTAAAAGAACTATCCAAAATGGGGCCAAGCATTCATAACTTATAAGAAGTCTCCATGTTATGATTTGGGAGCTGGCTGATGGCTCCAAAGAATAAAACCTGGTACAAGCCACCTTGTAATTCCTTTTTGAGACAAAGTCCCCCGCAAGTCTGGAACTCAACACTTGAGAAAGGCTGGCTAGTCAGTGAGTCTCCCATCCTGCGCCCCAACATTAGGACTGAAAGCACCCAGCTTTCCTAAGTGAGCGCTGAGAGTCAAATGCGGGCCCTCAGGCTTACACACCAAGCACTTCACCAATCGAGCCATCTCCCCAGTCCCACTTTGGAAATTTTTAAAAGCAAAATTAAAACTTTCAGATTTGGATTTCAGGGCAGCATTTAGGACATGACTGCCATGGGGTGTTTGCATTTGTTTAATTGCTGTCATTAAAAAGTACCACCGACTGGGTGACTTGAGTTTATTTTCTCACAATTCTGAGGACAAAGTCCAAAGTGCAAATATCAGTAGAGCTGGTTCTCTTTGGCATCTCTCCTTGGCTGGCTGATGACCAGGGTCTTCCTGGGTCTTAGCATTCTGTGTGTCACAATGATTTGCAAACAATTAGGTCTGAACTTTCTCTCATGAGAACATTAATCATACAGCATTAGGGCCCACCTGAACAATCCCATTGTACTTCCATTTCAGAGATGAGCTGAAGCCACAATTGGTAAGGAGGCTTAGCCTGCCCTACAGATGTGTCCAGATTTCCTCCGTATCCTCCTCACTTCTACGTAACTGTGAGTCTGGAGACATGTTGACACAGTGTGAACTCCTTAGGAAGAGCAGGATACCCAATGACATGGGTCCCAAACATCTTTTTGTTCCCAAGGATCTTGACAAGAATGGAAGGACACTAAGGATAGGACAAGACTGGGGTGCCCAGTACATATCCTAAAGGACCTTAGCACCCCAAAGAACACTGGAAACTGAGCATGCAAGTGTTAGATGCATCTTTGGAGTCTGGACACAATGACTAGAGGCAAGGATGGGGTCAAGGCATGCACACCTAACCTGGGAGCTCCTCTCCGTGTCCCATACCAACAGTTCACGCTGCTGTCACTGGACCCTGGCAGGGTCCTCTGCCCCATGCATTGTCACTGTATTCACCTGTTGGTGATTTCAATAAAGCCTCCACCTCACGGGACAACTCTAGCTATTTCCTTAGTGTCTGGGGGAACCTGGCCCACTTCCCTAGCCTAGCTGGGCTATTCCACCACTGCATCTCCCTAAGAGATGGACAAACCCAAGATCCAGTCTCTGGTTTGCTCTGCCATTCAAGTGCTAACCAGGCCCAACCCTGTGTAGCTTCTGAGACCTAGCAGGTGCACTCAGGTCGCGGTGGCTCCACACGCTATATGTCCCAAGGACATCTGTGAAATTCCTCCTTGTAGGATTACAGTGGTGGAGGGAACACGTGATGTAAACTGATGAGGAAATGCATTGAGAAGCAATTGGAAGGACTGTCCTGCCTCCTCAAACTTCATTTCCTCTTCTGGCCAAGGGGCATCGTATTTATTCCTTGCACATAATAAAGATTTTAGCATAGGCTAAGCTGTCTGTTGTTTTTACTGTTTTCACCTCCCATCTTCTTGGGGCAGGAGTGGCTGCTTCCTGGTCACTGGACACGACCGACCATCTTTGGGCAGTCCTCTGTGACTATGGGCTTTGGGACTGAAAGGCCATCTAGCAAAGCGTGGGGCAAAGCATTAAGCTAGAGAGGGAAGAGGGGATCTTCTGGATCCTATTGGTTCATCCTGTCTCTCTAGGAAGAGACATCACGTAAGAATCTGCAGCCAAGGTGCAGTTTACACCTGGAAACTTTCAGGGACTAGGAGCTTCTGCTCACAGTCTCGGGGATGCAGGAACTAGATGCCACCAAGTTCTTATGCTGTAAGAACCAATATTTTCAACTGACATTATTGGTTGTGTTATCCAACCCAAAAAGTGCTAGACGATGGGCTAAAGGCTGACATAAACT
>NC_022033.1:25103020-25119319 GCF_000317375.1 Microtus ochrogaster | reverse complement strand
GACTCCTTGCAATGAACATGGATTAATGAGCCCTCTGCAGCCCAGCAGGTCCTGAAGATTAGAGCAGAGAATCTACGTGTCCCTACTTGGCCCTGATGACTGTTGAACTCTCAGGCTGGGAGTCGGACATGATACATACCTTTCTTTGACTGGTCTTTGACTGGAGGCAAGTGATATAGTTTCGACTTTGATATTTGGAGACAGCAAACAGTTAAGTCCCCACATCTCTCTTTCTTCTTCTCAGTGGTCCTGCATTCATGTCTGCATTTGCCCATTCCATAATAGCACGTTCTCAGCCACCCATCTGTCAAAGGGAGCAGAGAGGGATCCTGAAGTAGGTAAGGAGGGCACACCCGAATATCCTGAGGATGTCGGCAGCCGGGCCTGTGAGAAAGGTGGGTTCCGGGGGGGGGTATTGAGACCCCAATGTAAATTACAAATTCTCTCTCCTTGTCTTCCCCCAAAGTTCTCTCCTGGGAGGTAAGCTAGTGTTCTCTCTCATCAGGACACTCAAACCGGAAAATCAAGTTCATCTCAACTTCCCTTTCCACTTATGTATCCCATGAGCCCGTGCACTGGCACTCTCTGAACTGTCTCATAGCCACAGCTCCCTCCTCTGCCTCAACTGTTCTCTCCGGAATTTAGCCCAGTTTGCGATCAGTGCTAATCAAGAACGGATTTTTTTCTTCTTCCCATCCCCCTTTCTCTAGGGCAACAACAAATGATTGACAAAGACCTTCACCTTGCAAGGTTGACCCAGCAGCAAATGATGCAGCTGGGGTGAGGAGCTGACTCAGCCGGCGAAGCACTTGCTACCTAAGTATGAGGATGTGAGCCGGGGCTGTCAGTTCCCACATAAAAGTTGGGCACAGCAGCACACATCTGTAACCCCATCACTGGGGCAGAGGGACCAGGGAGATCTCTGGGTCTACTGGCCAATCTCCGAGTTCCAGGTTTAGAGGGAGTGCTATCTCAAAAAATAAGGTAGTATCAGGCATGGCGGGCACGCCTTTAAATCCCAGAACTTGGAAGGCAGTGGCAGGAGGATCTCTGAGTTTCAATGAAAGCGAATTCCAGGACAATCAGGGCCATACAGTGAGACACTATCCCAAATAATCATTAACGATCATCTTATTATTGCGTGGAGCGTGACTAAGGAAGACATCTGATGATCGATGGCTGCCTAGCACGTTCAGTCTGAAATCCAGACTCCCCTACCCTAACGACAGCTTCATGCCTTTAGCCCACGATGAACCAATGTCCACCCACACATTTCCCACCACGTGTTCTTAGAACACGATGCCTCCTCTGCTTGCTTCAAGGGAGAGGTGCAGTAAATATGCTGGCTACTGTAAGGCATGGTACCAGTGGAGGGGACTGAAGCGAGAGACTGGGTTCAGACAGGAGATACTGGAAGCAGAGGCACTGATGTGCGCTGCGGGGGGGATGGTGCGGGCGCGGGCTACCTCGAGGCACGTGCTTTCTCTGTGCCTGCATTCCCCAGCCTCCCTAAAGAGAAGCATCACCTTGGCCACAGGCAGCCCACAGGAAAGCACATTGGCCCCCTCCACCCTCCTGTTCTCTTCTCCCGCCTCCTGTTGCCTCCTACCTCCCTCTGTTCCCTCCTCCCGTATACCCTTTTCCCTCCTGCCTTACTGCTCACCTCCCGCCCTCTCTCCTCTGTTCCCTCCCTTCTCTCTTTCCTCCCTCCTAGCACCCCCTCTTCCCTTTCCCTTCCTTCTTCCCCTCCTCCTCCCTTCTTTCTTCCCTATCACCATCCATCTGCTCTTGCCTCCCTCCCCTCATTCCTCCCAGCACTGGAGGGTGAACTCAGAGCCTCACACGTTCCCCAAGCAACTCTACCACCACGCTAGATCCAGTCCCAAAGACGCAGGCACAGTATGGTTCTCTCTCAGCAGACCTCAGCAGCTCCCGCTTTCCCAAAGGGTAACGTGGAATTCCCTTTCCCCTTCTCACCCCCGCTTGGTTACCTGGGGAAGTCTGAGCCAGGACCACAAGGACAGCTAAGGTCAGAAACCAGAGCTTAATGTGTCCTGAGAGGGCCGAGGAGCGAGTCAGCAGCATGCTGAATGTGCTGGGAAAATTCCGACTGCTTTTGGTTTTAATGACCGAGGTAGGGCCTAGTCACGGGCAATAAATCCGAGGCTGGCAGAAAGCTGCACCACCCGGACTGCCTTCTACAGGTCACCACTGAAAGTGACTGATGCAGTGTGCAGGGTCAGCTCTGGAATCCCTCTGGCAAGGGGCCAGCAAGCCTGCTGCTTTGCGGACAGTGAGGATCTAGGCCCCCAAGAAGTCTTCCCTGCCGCTCTCCTGCCTGGTTCTGCCCCATGTTTGCCACGGGTGGAGCTGAGTCTTTCTAGCTTACCGTCCCACATACTGGTGGCCTCGAGGGACAACTGTGAGCCTGAGAGCCCTGCAGGGGGCAGACTAGCGTCATCTCTGTGTGCCCAGCGCATGCGGAGCAGGTGCTGCTAGTCTTGGGCAGTATTTCAACACCAGCACCGACTGGACTCATAGGGTCAGCAATTATAGATAGCAATAGAAGGGGAGAGGTGGAGGTCATGTTGGGGTGCAGGGTGTGTGTGGGAAGGGGTGCTGGGGTGGGTAGAATCAGGGCACACTGTTTACGTGTGTGAAATTGTCAAACAAAAGGATTTCTTTTAAAAAGCATTGGCTGGACAGGCAGGTGGGCTGTAGATGGGGCTCAGTTGACAGAGCTGGCCTGGCAGAAGCCCAACCTTCAGCTCCATTCCAGGACAGGGGAGGTAGGTGAAGGCAGGAGGATCAGAAGTTCAAGGTCATCCTCAATTGTGGAGTGAGTTCAAGGCCAGCCTGGGCTACGTCAGAGCCTGTATCCAAATAAATAAAAAGCAGGAGGAAGAAGATGGAGAATAAGCAATGTGTGACCTTTATTCATATCCCGCAGACCATGTGCAGAGTCAAAGGGTGAGCAGGGCAGAAACAAGCTGGGTGACAGCTCATGTGTGTGTGTGTACATGCGTGTGTGTGTGTGCACATGTGTGTGTTGTGTAATAATATAGTGCATATGGTATGAATTTATGTGTGAGGTATGTGTATGGCATGGTATACATGTGTTTGTGATATGTGTGTGGTGTGACATGGTGTGAATGTGTGTGTGTGTGTGTGTGGTGTGGTGTGGCATGTGTAGTTACTTTAGGCAGAGTAGTTGAGAAAGGAATCTATGAGGAAGTGACATTAAATGAAACCTGAATGTCCCGAGGACTTGACTCATCTAAATAGAGTCTTCCAGGCAGAGAGAACAGAGAGGGCCGAGCCCCAAGGCAGGAAAGGGCTGAAATCCCAGAAATGGCAGGGCCACCTGCATCGGACCTTACATGGCCTTATGGGATTTGTTCTGACTGAGATATGGGGCCAGGGTTACTTTTAAGTGATATTTCAAATCTGACTTCATTTTCTTCACCTGAAACGTATCTGGGCTGGATGGAATGCCCCTGGGGTGTGCTGGTGTCGCTGGCAGCGTGATTTGTAGGTAGCAAAGAAAAGCATGTTTAATTCTCACAGGAGGACAAATCAGAGCCTAGATCTGGTGCTATTTTACATAACACCATTCAGGCTGGCAAAGCGGGGTGCTCTCTGGGAAAAACACGAAACATCAGGCTGTAGACGGCCTGGCAAAGAGTTCTCAAGATGAAACCCAAACAACCGAGGTTTGTGAGGAAAAACTGGTAATGATCGTTCTACGGAACTGGAGACTGAAGCTCAGGGAGGGCAGCTGACTTTCTTGGGGACACAGGTTCACTAAGATCCTTCCTGGTCACTCAAGCCTTCACCTCACCATCTGTGATCTCCATCTTTTGAGATTCTGAGAATGCTGAGTGTGTGGAATCTTAGTCTGTGGCTTCCTAGGTCTGCTGTTTGATTTGGAGTTTGTTCCTTTGATTGCTGAGTGGCAGTCCACAATATGAAACATTCATGTCTTATTTTCTAGGATGGAAGTATTATTTCTCACTCTTTTGCTTTTTGAGGCAGCATCACGCTGTAGTAGCTCAGGCTGGCCTTCAGCTCATGGCATTAACCCCAGTTGGCCTCAAGCTCCATCCTTGTGACTTGAGCTCCCGAATGCAGTGATCCACCCAGCTGCATTTCACACTGTTTGCATCCTAGAATGCAGTCATCCACCCAGCTACATTTCACAGTTTGCATCCTAGAATGCCATGTCTTCCTGGTCTCAAACTATACTTCTTTTTTGATTGTTTGTTTTGTTCATTTTTTGTTTTTTGAGACAGGGTTTCTCTGTAGCTTTGGAGCCTGTCCTGGAACCAACTCTTATAGACTCATAGAGTTCCACCTGCCACTGCCTCCCGAGTGCTGAGATTAAAGGCATGCACCACCACTGTCCGGCTCAAATTGTACTTCTTCACTGGCTAATGATGTTGGACATCTTTTTTTGCTTCTTTTTTTAAATTTTTTTCTTTTATTATTATTATTATTAAAAATTTCCACCTCCTCCCATTTTCCTCCCTATCCCCCCACTTCCCCTCCCCCTCCCTCTCCAGTCCAAAGAGCACTCAGGGTTCCCTGCCCTGTGGGAAGTCCAAGGTCCCCCCTCCATCCAGGTCTAGGAAGGTGTGCATCCAAACAGACTAGGCTCCCACAAAGCCAGTACATGCAGTAGGATCAAAATCCAGTGCCATTGTCCTTGGCTTCTCAGTCAGCATTCATTGTCAGCCACGTTCAGAGAGTCCAATGTTGGACATCTTTCAAGTATTTGTCATTTATAATCTCCTTGGCTAAATTTCTATCATTGTCTTATGCCCATTGTCTATAAAGCTGATTTTGATTGTTTAATTTCCAGAGCTCCCCCCTTTTGTTATTAGACATAAGCTGTTTACTGTATACATAGTTAAAACTTTTAGAGTATGAAATATTTCTACACTAGCCCGGAATGAAGTATAACAAAGGTTTATTTATTTGGGGATAAAGAAAAAGGGTAGCAATCTGCAGTTCTCTGTGTGTACTGGGAACTGGAACTGAATCCAGCGACCAAGAGGCCCTAGCACCCTTCACATCTGCATATATAGTGCATAAGACCCACCTGAAGTTGGCCAGTATTTTAAAGGCTATTGGCTGAAGGAGTTCCCACAGCACCTCCCCCTCTTATCTAAATAAAAGAGTTTAAGCCTAATACAAAACTATATACAGTAAGAACAAATATCAAGTATAAAAATTAGATTACATTCAGCATGAACAACATCAATCAAGAAACATATACTAAATGTTTTAATAGTTATTTTATCCCAAGGAGTCTAAGTCTTATATGAGCAATGTCTTGGCAAAGTCATAAGAGGAAAGTAACTATGACTATCTAGTCCTCAACCCCATTGAAAACCGGAGAAGGGGGATAATATTACTTGAGTAAACAGGAAGTGCAATCAAGCAACTTTTAAAAGTAGCCAGAGACAACTGGGCAATCACCCAAAGTCTCATTTGTAATATTGTGGCAAGCAACTTTGGTTAAGGCCTAGAGTAACTGACAGACCATTTTCAGAGGCAGGAAATTTTTTTAAAAACCATCTTACCCTGTTTTGGCAAGGTTTGGCAGTCTTTTTTCTTGTATTCTGCTTGTCCAGTCTGGACACCATGCATTTTGTCACTGGTAGAGGTAGGGGCAGTTCTTTGCCCAAAGACTAGTTTTGCCCAGAAGAAAACAAGCTCCAAGTGGAGTGTCTTCAGTGCCCAACATTTTCTCAGGAATAGATCAGTGCTTCCAGCAGCAATTGTGTCTCACATCAACAGAATCCTAAATTATTTAAATGCCATATTCTACAGTTTTTTGAAGTGGTTGAAGATTACCTATCTATGTTAAATATAATCTCTGTACATCTAAAGAACCTGATTAGTCTAACTATACATATAACAAACATGGATAACTATTGACCTATAATTCTTAATACCCATATATTTTACAGACTAAGGCTTCATTTTAAAACATTAATCTTTAAACAAGTTGCAGAAAATGACAACAATGACTTCAAATGTAAACAATGTATAAGCATCTTGATCAGAGGTAGAAATGTATGTTACAATATGATAAATATATCCTAAAATTGTATCAATATACAAAATGTCTTAAGCGGAGGTAGAATCATGCATGCATACAATATGACAAAATGACTTTTCATAGGTGCATAAATACTGTAAACAGAAATAGGAGTATATTCACTATAACAAATATAATTTGAATTTGTATCAATATACAAGAATCGATATCAATGTAAATTGTCTATAAATAATAGCTCACAAGTATTCTCACTATTACTCAGTATTATTATTAGTATAAGCTCACACTAATCTACCTATTATCCCATCCAATCTCCCCTGCTTTTTCTTAAAGAGATCTCTCAGCCTACTTAATTTTCAACCCCAACCCTATACAAGTTATAACCAAGCCCTAATAGATGTTCCCTAACCCAGAGGACAAACTTTCTTGGGAGAGGGGATAAACAGAGGCTGATCGCTCATTTCCCAACCTCTCAGACCCGAATAATCACACAGAAACTATATTAATTACAACACTGTTTGGCCAATAGCTTAGGTTTATTTCTACCTATCTCTTATATCTTAAATTACCCATTACTATTAATCTGTGTATCACCACAAGGCTGTGGCTTACCAGGAAGGTTCTGGCAGCTACATTTCTCTCCTTTGGCAGCTAAATGGAGTCTCCTTGACTCCACCTACTTTCTCTCTATATCTCTGTTTGGATTTCCCTGTTGGCTTTACTCTACAAAGTCATTGGCTGGAACTTTTATTCACCAACCAATAAAGCAATACATATACAGAAGGACATCCCACATCAGAAAACAATTTCTCGCAGTCTTTAGTTTTCCTTTAAGTTTATTCAAAGGTGTGCTCCATCTTTAATCTGAGCTCAGGAGGCAGAGGCAGGCTGATTTCTGTGAGTTTGAAGCCAGGGTGGTCTACATAGTGAGTCCCAGGTCAGCCAGGGTTACAGAGTCAAACACTCTTTAAAAAAAATTATACTCCCTTTATGTCATTATTGACTTCTAGTTTTATCTCACTGTGGTAAGAAAATATATAGGCTATCTTTTAATTTTTAATTTTTGAATATTTGTTTTGTAGTTTAAACTGTGGCATATTCTAGAAGAAGCTCCATGTCTGTACACGGTGGGTAGTTCTGCAATGACTGTTCTGTGTCCATCTGGTCTCCAACACACCTCACTTCTCCAGCCTCTGCATTGGTCTCTCTGCTTACTGCACCCACTAGTGAGAGTGGAGTGCTGGAATCTCTGTTATTGCACTGAAGCTTATCTTTCTTTACCTTTGGGTCTGTTTTATAGAATTGAACGCCCTGCACTAAGTACACAGATACTTGTAACAATTGTATCTTTTGTTGAATTGCTCCTTCAGTCATTACCTGGTGGCCTTGTTTCTGATGTTGTGGGGGGGTGTACGCGCACGCGCGTGCGCGCGCACACGTGTGTGTGTGTGTGTGTGTGTGTGTGTGTGTGCATGTCCCAGAATTCCTTTTATTAAATATAAGTACAGCTACTCCTGCTGACTTTAAGTTTTCTTTTGCTTAGAATACTGACTTTCTGCTCATCTGGACACATGTACATTGGTGAGGTGAGTTTCTGGGAGGCAGCTTGTGGTTGGATTGTGTCTCTTTATCCTTTTGTCTGATCTGTTTTTATTTTTTTTTTAATTGGAGAATTTAGTCTGTTTACATTTAAGTTTATAATTGACAGGTAAGGACATTTTGACATTATTTTGTTGACTTTGTTCTAGTTGTTTTGCATATCTTTATTGGGAATCGAACCTGGGTCCTCTAGAAGAGCAACCAGTGAGTGCTCTTAACCACTGAGTCATCTCTCCAGCCCCTGCAGTGACCTGTCTTCTTAGTAAGCCACTTTCTCCTGGGGATGCATCTTACAATTCTATTTTACATTTGTTCCATTGTGAGTAAGCTGAACAACCCTTTACCTTTATCAAACGTTCATATATCTTCTTTGGAAAATTGCCCATTTGGATTGGAGGCATGCCTGCTCGACTGAAACTATCTGGACTTGCTTATGACTTTCATGGAAGATTGGAAACTGCTAATTTACTTTTGAGTCAGGTGCAGGATTGTTTGGGGACCTATTTCACTGTCAGGTTGTTTGTGTTTCTTTCAAGGACTTGGTTTATTTCATATACTAATAAAAACTGGAGGTATATTACTCCATGCAGTTACTGTCCTCTTACTGCCATGGGGTTGTAATTATAACCTCCCTTCCAGTCCATAGAAGTTCATTCATTGTATCTTCGAGGGAGCTGCCTTTGGTTTTAGTGACTCATCTTTATGAGTGTCAGCATTGTGGACTCTGCTCTCTATCTCTTGATATTTCATTTCTTCTACTCATTGTAGGTTTAATTTTCTCCTCTTCTTCTAATTTCCTAAGGTAAAATTTTCAATTTGAATTTTAAAAAATGTTTTTTCACAAAACAAAACAAAATAACGAACAAACAAAAAGAGCCAGACATGGTGGTATACGTCTTTCACGCCAGAGGCAGGCATATCTCTGTGAGTTCAAGGCCAGCCTGGTCTACAGAGTGAGTTCCAGGACAGCCAGGGCTATGTAAAGAGACCCTGTCTCAAGAAAACAAAGATAAAATAAAAACCACTTCTTCCTTCCCAATGTACTGTTTCTTGGTTATTTCTTTGAACCAATGGGGTTGGTGGAGACGTGAAATGGAGACAAGACAGTCTCAATAAGACCTGCTTTTCTATTTTGACTCCAGTTCCTGACCCCTTCTATTTAATAATCCATGGAGTTGGGGCATAAAGGGTTTTTGTTCTTTTGCTTGCTTGTATGGTTTTTAAGCATCTCCCTATTTCATGGGGATTCATACTAGGGCTAACAGCCAGAGAAAAAGCCCACTGTTTCCTGCATACCGTGACCCACTGGTCTGCTGCAGAGGTACCTTCACGGAGCCTTTCTACTCTTGTTGGATATATACAGGAAGCTGCACATGGATAGAAAAGAAAATGACCCCATCTAGGTTTACAGAAACTTCCTGTTGAGCGTTCTTTCCATCAAACCACACGGGATTATATCCTGTCTCATCAGGCTTCATTTTCCTTTAATAATCTCCATGCTGGGCACAATTGTGTCATGCAAATGAATGGTCCGACAGCAGAGGTGGCAAGGCCTTCTTCCTTCTCCGCTTCATCACTCATGATGCCCATAAAGGTGACAGCCTAGATCCCTTGCTGGATAAAGCGTTCTGGGCTCCTCAGGACATAGAGCGTTCTCTCTCAGGAGCCATGATTTTCCCAATGCTGGCCTTCATTCTCTGTGGGTTGCTAACTCGGAATAAAGGTAATGGACCTGATTAAATGAGGGTGATGGAGTGAGGGTGAGTAGTTACACAGCCTCCAGCCCCTGCCCTGGTTCCTTGGGGGTGGGGAGCATCATGTAGGGAGAACCTTGGCTCCGGGAAGAGCAGGAGAAAGGGTCTTTCTTCTTCTGGCAGCCCTTGCCCCTTCTTCTGTCATGGGCATCCAAACATCTGGGGAGTCCTCCGAGATGAGTCTCCCGAAGGCAAGAATCTACTCCATAGTCTGAGCTGCCTGGAGATCTTTCTGTACAACCATTCCCTGCCAGCTTGACCTTCCTCCACTTCTGCAGCTGCTCCGCGGCTGTGTGTCCGACAAGTGGGAACCTTCTCTACCTCCTAAACTCTTAGTCCTGAGACCACCAGCAGGGGGAGATGCTCACTTCACCGTCTTAGATGCGGTAAACAATGCCCAGCCTGTATATCCTGCAGAGCTGTCTTGTGCAAGAGACATTAAGTTTGTGATCCAAAAAAGGATAAAGATGTGGTGGGGGACATGTGGCTGATGAGGAGCTTCTGATTTCAGGTCAATATGAAGCACTTATCCTGCTTTAAAAAAAACAAAACAAAACAAAAAAAAAAAAAAACCACTGGTACTTTTGGTTTTAATTGAGAAATGTTTGCCACTGGTTTATGCATAAAATATCAACACAATTAGTCTAAGCTAAAGAAACTCTCCAACCTAGAAACCCCACTTCAGTCTTCCCCTTCGGGATCAATCAGTGCCACTAATTTCCTGAATGCTCTAGTATGCGTGAATCTATTTCCATGCTTGTCCCTTGTAGCCTCTTAAAAATTCATCTGTAAATGAACCATGTGGCTTCTTCTGCAAATGGACGGGCAATGCGCCTTAGGGGCTTTCTTAAGAGACAAGATCTCGAATGTTAGCAAAGCTGACTTCAAGCTTGCAGCCTCCCTGTGCCAGCCTCCTTAGTCTTGGGATGGCAGGCATGTGCCACCATGCTCAGATAAGGCTTCCTATTAATACATAGCCTGCTTCGTTATATTTAATTGATCCATAAACTTTGGGGAAAATGGGATTTCTCCCCCTTGTTTAATTGCTTCACTACAGCTGGATCCCAGCTCTTTGTCACCGGTATTCTCCAGGGGAAACTTGCAAACTAATGTGTGCTTTTTCCTTTTGAGAGCAGGAAGAGGGGGGGGAGAGAGAGGGGGGGGGTAGAGACAGAGAGAGGTTGAGAGAAAGCCCCATCAAAGGCTTCTTTTTGTCACCCCCAGCTAAATGTTAGCTTCCCAGTCATTTACCTGTGTGTTTTCTATTATGATCTACAGCATGCTAAGTGCAATGCTGGCTCCTAGGGGCTGTGGTTGGGCTTCGGAATATCCATTCCACTAGATTTCTGAACCCCCTCCCCCCCGCCTATCATTTTTTTAAAGAGCTTCCATGGACAAAGAAAACAGACTCATTAATCCGGAGGTGTAGCAATTTGCTTACAAAGATTTTTTTTTAACCTCCATGAATGAAATGGCTTGCCCTGTGCTATTTCATCTTACTCACTGTGGATGTAGCAAGTGAGCCAAAGGTCTCACGTCTATGCTCATTTCTGACTTACAGATTTCCTGTGATGCCATCACTACTTTCCTTTACCAAGTGTTTTTTGGAAATGTTCTCAGTGATAATATAACATTTCACTAAATAAATGCAGTGTAAATTATTTGTCCAAATTATTGTTCCATGACATACTTATGCTTTAAATACACAGTAGTAAATATAATCTTTCTTATATAGCTATATCATTCAACATAAAAATCTTATGTGCTTCATGTATGATCAATTTAAATATATTTGAAAATGACAGATTGTATTAGAATATTTGATGTCAATGTTTTTTACAGCTAAGTAAATCTCCATTGTGTAAATGTACCACATTTTCTTTATCCATTCTTCAGCTGAGGGGCATCTAGGCTGTTTCCAGGTTCTGGCTATTACAAATAATGCTGCTATGAACATTTTTGAGCAAGTGTCCTTGTGGTATGATTGAGCATCCTTTAGGTATATGCCCAAGAGTGGTATCACTGGGTCTTGAGGTAGATTGGTTCCCAATTTTCTGAGAACCCACCATACTCATTTCCAAAGTGGCTGCACAAGTTTGCACTCCCACCAGCAGTGGAGGGGTGTTCCCCTTGTCCACATCCTCTCCAGCATAAGCTGTCATCAGTGTTTTTGATGTTAACCACTCTGACTGGTGTAAGACGGTATCTCAGAGTCATTTTGATTTGCATTTCCCTGATAACTAAGGACGTTGAGCAGTTCCTTAAGTGTTTTTCGGCTACTTGAGATTCTTCTGTTGAGAATTCTCTCTTTAGCTGTTTCCCATTTTTAAATTGGATTATTTGTTCTTTTGATATCTAGTTTCTTGAGTTCTTTATATATTTTGGAGCTCAGCCCTCTGTCCAATGTAGGGTTAGTGAAGATCTTTTTCTATTCTGTAGGCTGTCATTTGTCTTGTTGACTGTGTCCTTTGCCTTACAGAAGCTTTTCAGTTTCAGGAGATTCCATTTATTGATTGCTGCTCTCAGTGTCTGTGCTGCTGGGGTTATATTTAGGAAGTGGTTCCCTGTGCCAATGCGCTCAAGGATATTTCTCACTTTCTCTTCTATCAGGTTCAATGCAACTGGATTTATGTTGATGTATTTGATTCACTTAGATTGAGTTTGTGCATGGCGGTAGATATGAACTATTGGCAATCTTGTACTTGTTGACATCAAGTTACTCCAGTACCATTTGTTGAAGATGTTTTCCTTTTTACATTGTGCCATTTTGGCTTCTTTGTTAAAAATCAGGTGTTATAGGTGTGTGCATTAATGTCAGGGTCTTCAATTTGATTCCATTGGTCCTCATGTCTGTTTTTACACCAATACCAAGCTGTTTTTATTACTAGAGCTCTATAGCAGAGTTTGAAGTCAGAGGTAGTGATGCCTCCAGAAGTTCCTTTATTGTACAGTAGTGTTTTAGCTATTCTGGGTTTTTTTTGTTATTGTTGTTTTTCCATATGAATTTGAGTATTGTTATTGCAAGGTCTGTAAAGAATTGTGTTGGGATTTTGATGGGGATTGAATTAAATCTATAGATTGCTTTTGGTAAGATTGCCATTTTTATTATGTTGATCCTACCTATCCATGAGCATGGGAGATCTTTCCCTTTTCTGATATCCTCTTCAATTTCTTTCTTAAAATTAAAGAAACTTAAAGTTCTTGTCTTTCACTTGTTTGGTTAGAGTTACCCCAAGATATTTTATATTGTGGCTATTATAAAGAGTGATGTTTCTTTGATTTCTTTCTTGTCCAGTTTATCATTTGTATGTAGGAGAGCTACTGATTTTTTTAGTTGATCTTGTATCCACTACATTACTGAAGGTGTTTATCAGCTGTAGGCGTTCCCAGACAAAATTTTTGGGGTTACTTATGTATACTATCATAACATCTGTGAATAGCAATAGTTTGACTTCTTCTTTTGCAATTTGTATCCCCTTATCTCCTTTTGTTGTCTTATTGCTCTAGCTAGAACTCTGAGTACTACATTGAATAGATATGGAGAGAGTAGACAACCTTGTCTTGTTCCTTTTTCTAGCGGAATCGCTTTGAGTTTCTCTCTATTTAATTTGATGTTGGCTGTTGGAATTTGATTTTCATTTATCTTGTTGCGTAAGGATGAGTCAAATTTCAAATATAATGTATTATCTTTAAAAATGTTTTCTATACATTGTCTCTGCCTAGGCTTTTGTTCTGGAAGTTGGATCTATAGCTTTTATTTTTGTTTGCCTTTTAGGTTCTCTCCTGAAATTTAATCTCCCTGAGCTTCTTTCTGTGATTTTAGGTGATAGAACATTTGATGGTCAATGAAGCGCATTTTTCCCAAGCCAAGCTGTCCACCAGAGGCTGCTGCCTCAGGCTTTGAAGTGTTATTCATATTCTCCGTGTTTGGATTTTGCGCTCTTGAGGGTAATGGTCATGCATCCTGAGAACATAACACACCCAAGCTCTGGGAAAATAACCGTTGCTCTTCTAAAGGGAGATCCACTGCCATGTAGAGTCCTGACAGTTAATGTCATTTCATTGCTTTACCTAAATTCTTGCAGTTATCTTTAATGTTTCTGTTTCTGGGTCGCTCACATCTTTCAGGAAGTCAGTTACGGATACCTGCAAATTCCACCCAGAATTCAGCTGCTCTCACCAGCTCCACTTGGGGCATTCTGGCTCAGGTCTCCACCCTCTCTCTCCCTTATGTCATGCCCATCTTCCTGCTGGGTCCCTTTCCTAGTCTTACCTCCATCATCTCTAGTCAAGATGGCCAAGCGTGTGAGCTGCTTGCATTGGCCAATCACGTACATTATGAAAGCACAGCAATATCCAACTGGCTTTTTACAATCTGGCCCTCAGACCTTCTTATTTCTAGTGTGGTCCTTGCTTGGCTTACTGCAGCCACATTGGTCCCAATTATCTCCCTCAAACTTGTAGACTTCCAACACACAAGGCCTGTATCTCAGTACTTGTCCAGTACATCAGTGTGGGTAATTCCTTTTCCTTCTTCAAGTTGCCTGGTTACTGCTTCGTCATACACACTCTTGATATTTCCCGTTTTGTAAGCTGTGTCTTTCCTGCTCAATCACCCTACCTATCCCTTTCTCTTTGCAAACCCTTTCTCATCTTCTCATACACAAGACATCGTCTTTTGTCCTAGGCTAGAATGCAGACTCTGTTGTGATTTTTTAGTTTACGCAGGTACCCCAAGGACCACAGCAGGGGCTCAGAACTTTGAAGACTGTTTGGCTCTAGCTGAAGCCTTAAGGAGAGAATAAGTAAAAAGACAGACTTCATTTATCACTGTAAACGTTCATCCCAGGAGCCTTTGGATCATCTCCTCAGCCCTTCTTTCCATAGCCAAGGAAGTATGTCTTGGCCAAGAGTGTACATATCCCTTCTTTTTAAGAGTGATACTTTTGAAATATATGTTTTATCAAATACTAATACTGCCATTGATTTATGCCTCGAAAAGCAATATGATAATGTAAGGGAAACAAACAAACAAACAAACACGCTCTTCAGGCCAAAACCTCTAGTTCAGCCTCCTCTCCCTTCAAAGTCAGTCACTATTACTAATTTCATGAATGCTCTAGTATATATGGTAAATGCGCACAGTCAGAACGTTTAGATGTTAGTGCTTTACACATCTATAAAGAGCTCTGCCTGTGCCCTGATGTCTGAATCATATATTGATGTATCACGTGAGCTAAATGATTAGCAACCATACTTATGTCTGACTGTGACATCGTAGTCAAAAACATGGGACGTTTTGAAATAGTTAGAAAGCAAATTCTTTTCTCTTTGCTCTCCCTCAGTTTCCTTATCATTTGTATAAAAAATGTGCACCTACTCACCAACTTCCTGACGCCGTTAGCGCTCACCCACTCAAATATTCTTTTAAAACTGTGTTTTCAAGCATTTATAAAATTTCTCTAAACCGATGCCTAGCTGAGGATGAATTCCCGATTCTCCTGTCTCCGCCTCCAAAACGCCAGGATTGCAAATGTTCAGCACCGTGCCCAGTTGTGCGCGGTAGTGGGGACTGATTGACAGCTCTCAGCTACGCGAGTTACAGACCCAGCCTCTCTCTGGTCTCCTGACACGGAAACTCAGCAGGAACTCTTTCTCTCATATGACTCCACGGCTGTAACTATTAGCAACCAGCAGTGACTCTGACATTGATATCTTCAGCTGAAGCCTGTCTTCGAAAACCCCACTGCCTTCTTGACACCCTGGGTTTACCATATCCTGTTCTCCAAAGCCCACCTGTTGGCCCACCTCCTCAGCTGTTCTTTGTTCTGTGAATAGTGCGCGTCTCCATCCGCCTCCACGGTTCAGAATCCAGCCGCTCTTTTTGATTTCTCCATCTGTTGTTTCTCTGACCCTACATCCAAACCACCTATTTACCAATAGGCTGCCCTCAAGGTGCTTCGAGCACATCTGTGGAATCCCACTCTTCCCTGTCCACCACCGAGCCTCCCAGAACTGACTAACCTAGAGCAGACTGAGGCCAGTGACTGTTCCTTGTGTTCTGAACAAACTAAGAACAGTAAAGGGCCTGTGGGTCTGACACTGCTACCTCATACTCTCTGCTGCCTTATGAGCTCCAGACTTAGCACAGCGTACTTCAGACCCGTCGCCATGCCTGAAGCCTCTTACGTGTGCACAGTAGCTTCTTCCACACAGACCAAGCGTCATTGCTTCTTTCCCAGAAGCAATCCTGGCCTCCTGTGAACCTTTTATGCTCACTTCCACCCTTCTTAAGAGTCTAGGTGGCTCACACCTTTGATCCCAGCACTTGGGAGGCAGATCTCTGAGTTCAAGGCCAGCCTGGTCTACAGAGTGAGTTCCAAGACAGCCAGGACTACACAGAGAAACTCTGTCTTTAAAAAGTCAAACCAAGGGGCTGGAGAGATGGCTCAGAGGTTAAGACCACTGGCTGCTCGTCCTGAGTTCAATTCTCACCAACCACGTGGTGGCATCATAGCTATCTATGATGAGCTATAGTGCCCTCTTCTGCCCTGCAGGTGTACATGCAGGTATCTACTGGGTAGATAATAAATAAATAAATATTTTTTAAAAAATATTTATTATGTATACAATTTTCAGTCTGCATGTATGCCTGAAGGCCAGAAGAGGGCGCCAGACCTCATTACAAATGGTTGTGAGCCATCATGTGGTTGCTGGGAATTGAACTCAGGACCTCTGGAAGAGCAGCCAGTGCTCTTAACCTCTGAGCCATCTCTCCAGCCCCAATAAATAAATCTTTAAAAAAAACAACAAAAAAAAAAACAAAGAGAGTCTAGGTTTACATAACAGCTCCAAATGTGATCTCTCTCCCTCCCTCCC
>NC_022033.1:25100824-25102920 GCF_000317375.1 Microtus ochrogaster | reverse complement strand
CTCCCCCACCTCTCTCAGTCACGGACCACCACGCCTAGCTTCCTCTGTATCGTTTTGAGGGCATACATCACAATTTTAATAGGTTTTGTGCCTTCTTGTCTGTCTCTCTCAATAGCTTTTAGGCCAGAGGTAAGTTTTTGATTGAATGAAAATTATGTTCACGCTAAAATTAAATTTTTTACTTGCTTTGTATTCCCCGCAGCTGGCTGGTCTCAACCGAAATGCTGGAAGAACAATTTAGGGCGCTGCAGAATCCGCTGTCTGGATGACGAAAGGTACATTCTTCTGTGCAGGAACAAAGCGTCATGCTGTATTCCCATAGCACTAATGAAAGAAAAACATCCGCGGCCACAACCTTCCTTGACCTTCCCAGAGGATGTAACACTTCCAAACTCTTTTTCTGTCTCAGTGAACACCAAATTTAACGACCAAGTAAACTTTAAAGGGAATGAATCGAAAGAAACCGCGGGAATGCCTCCCAGTACTCCTACGAAGCCAATAGATCCCCAGACCACTGTTGCTGTGAGCACACCCAAAGACAGGGCGGTTACCACGAAGACAACCTCTTCCTTGCTTGCCACTTCTGCTACTGTGAATACATCCTCCGCTTAGGACCTGGACCCCGCACTCTCTGTGTCTGATACCACACTTCAGTAACTTGTCTCCGTTTGTGTCTGGGGTATAAACACCGCCCAGAATAATGATCAGGAGCTCATGCAATCAATCTTGGTTTAAATCAGAAATCAGATAACCCATGGGTATGCTCATAAGTTCTACAGCCAGGAACACAAGTCAAATGTTTCTGAGATATGAGAATTCTCTTTAGCAGGCTCACATTCCTTTCCTATGTCCTTTTGATTTATTAAAATATATGGGCTAGTGTTTCAGTCTCAAGTGAGCACTGGGTATCCATGGGTTTCGCTATTATTTTAATTGTACGTATTTATGAACTCTATCATATAATGATCCTGTGCGTGTGTATGAAGGATAATACGGAATGTAAACCAGGAGAGTTAACATGTCCGTCCTTTCGTGTGTGTCTTTACGTGTTGGTGTGACACATCATTGCGCCTGGGACACGGCGTGATATCTCAGGACACAGATACAGTTCGTGCTGATAAAATCAGGGTCTTTCATAGCTCCTCCTACTTATGATTGCTTCTGTTTGGAAAACTTGAGCCCTTGTTTAATAAATATTATTAATGTTATTAATAAAATACAGACTAGGTTGCCATGCTTATAATAAACGCACTGACCTATAAGCACTGCTGAGACTTACTGCTTCTGTGTAACTGTGTCTGGGTATCCATTTGCTGGTCTCCCTCGGCCTCCCCAGTGGCCTCCCACTCTTTGTGCTGTCTGCTGCGAACAACACGGGAATAAACATGGGCATGCAGGGATCTCGATTCGTGCTCATTGCGCTTCTTTTGGATGTACTGCACAAAAGCGGTCAGCCGCTAAGCCTGAGTCTACTTTTAGGTTTTTGAGGAACTCCATGCTGTTCTGTGTCAGAGCCATATAACTTCCCATCCCCAAAACACCATGGAAGGATGTGTTTTCCTCCATGTTCTCACTAGCAGCTTTTTGTTTTCTTTAGTTCATGTTTATCATTATACATGTTTATACAGGTTAGCCCTTAGGAAACTTAGTACAGGTTAGCCCTTAGGGACATCAGCACAGGTTAGCCCTTAGGAAACTCAGTACAGGTTAGCCCTTAGGAACATCAGGATAGGTAGCCTTTAGAGATATCTCCTGAACACCGGTTTCTTTTCCTTATTTGTCCCCTCACCAAGTTATCTATAGAAAAACCCTTGGCCCTGAGAGTGAAAATTTATTTCTCGATGAGGATTCAAATTATACGGAGGCTGGTAGCAAAGTTAGGGAGAGGTGAGGCATTACACTCCTGTTATCTTTATAATTATGAGGTGATAAAGCAAATCTGAAAAGGAAAGGAAAGCACCCCATAAATCATACAATTATAACTTGTCAGTTAGAATATTGATAAATTATTTTTTTTTTTTTGGTTTTTCGAGACAGGGTTTCTCTGTAGCTTTGGAGCCTGTCCTGGAACTCCCTTGGTAGACCAGGCTGGCCTC
>NC_022033.1:25099544-25100364 GCF_000317375.1 Microtus ochrogaster | reverse complement strand
CCCCCTCCCTCATCAGCCCAAAGAGCAATCAGGGTTCCCTGCCCTGTGGGAAGTCCAAGGACCACCCACCTCCATCCAGGTCTAGTAAGGTGAGCTGGCTGTTTTATGCATGCAGCCTGCTGCTCATTCACACAACTGAGGTGTATCAGGTGCCATGGAGAGAAGAAGGTAAGTGAATATCAGGATGGTTCCAGTTGATCTTGGAAGACAAGGATTCACACAGGTCAGGCTGGCCTGCAGCCGGCCAAGTAGTCAGAATGACTTTGAGCTTCTGACAGTCCCGCCTCTACATTCCAAAGGCCTGTTGGGACCACAGGCTTGGGCCATCACCTGTGACTTTTGTAATGATTAAGATCCACCACAGGGTTTCCTGAGTGCGGGGGTAAGCATTCTACCAACTCAGTTGTAGCCCCAAGCCCCTCATCCCAAGGTATTTTGAGGCCGTGAGTTCCTCAGCTTCATCCTTATTGGTCAGAAATCTCATTGCCCTTTTCTTTGCCACAGACATGGGATCTGAAGATCTTAAAACTGGTAATCATGTTAAGACCGAGGAGAACTTCAGAGGGTGAAACCTCCAGGTTCTGACCATGAAGTCAGTCAGTGCTGCTACACAGAGAAAGTCTGTGGTTAACCTGTCCTGCCAGAGGCTTCTTTTAGAGATTCAGAATTTTATTTGCCTTCACAACTCATGTGTCCCCGTGGTCCCCTTGCTTTCCATGCTAACCCTGTCCCCTCTAACCTGGGCTTCCTGTATCATATTCATACACACACACACATACACACACACACACACACACACACACACACACTCTCTCTCTCT
>NC_022033.1:25088574-25099441 GCF_000317375.1 Microtus ochrogaster | reverse complement strand
CACACACACACACACACACACACACACACACACACACACACCGAAAAATGTCTAGTCACACGCTCTGCACCCACTTAATGAGACAGTTCTCCTTTTCATTTCTCCGGGTCCAGAGTAACCTTCTACCATCACTACCAACACAGACAAAGTCTGGTCTCCAGGGCACATGCTCAGGGCTGGTAACTTTCAAGGTAGATACAGGTAGCTAAACTGGCTCACTTGAGCCTCCTTATGGCCCTGGATAGGTGCAGGAGTTCAAGATAACTTTGATCAGATCTGTCATGAAGCGATCGCTGGGGTCATAGTGCTCCCTAGTGACAGGCACAGCTTCTACATCAGTTGACTCAGACTGGCCACGTTATAGACTGCCCTCAGGACAGCTGTATTTGTATTTCAGGTGCCTGCTCTGAGTCTATGCACCCAGCTTACCAAGGTCAACTTCTTTGACAGTGGGAAGAAGAGCTCCTTGGGCAGAGCTGAGATGGCCAAGCCTCATCCCTCAGCAGCACCTGCCTTGCCAGCTCCAGGCGTGTGGATGAGACCTGGATGCTCATCCTGATGGAGCTTAAGGGGAGGAATCCTGGGGTACCAGAGACAGATTCCGGTGGTCCAGCTTCTAATCTCTGCAGGGTCAGGCAGTGAGTCCAGGCTCCAGGACTCTGAACCTCTTTCTAGTTGTTTCGATATATTAATACCACAGGGTGTGATTAAGTCAAGCTAATTAATAGACCGGTGATCATGATGGCTACTAAATTCTTCTGATTTAGTAGGTCACATGATCTCTAATAGTGTAGGAATCACAGAGGACTCATATCATAGCCTCATAAAAATAGATAAATCCAATAAAGTCAAAAGAGTCAAGCTAAGTCCCATTATTATCAAAATGTCAAAGGATGGAGACTGAGATGCTTGATGTAGCTAAAGAAACCACTTGGTCCTGTGCTGGCCAGGGTTACAGCTGATATCCTGCCAGAGGCACACGCACGCGCATGTGTATGTGTGTGTGTTTAAAGGCAAACTCTATCAACTAAGAATTTTTTATCTGACAAAAGCAGCTTTCAAAATGAAATGAAAATGACATTGTTCCCCAAAGCAGAGAAACAGGAGATCATGACTACCCAACCCACCATCTGAGCAATGTTAAAGGGTGTCCTTCAGACAGAAGAGGGCCCTAGAGAATACCTCAAGGTCATATAAAGACACCTAATAAGTATAAAGGCTTAATGTGACTCAGGTTGGTAGTTGCTCTTTTCCTTATTTTATTTAAGAGACGATGTATAGCATAATAATTATGGGTGTATGCTAATGAGTGCACGAGATACAAGACTATAAGCTGTGAAGATGCTGGGGAGGAGGAGATGTGTAGGAGGAAAAGATGTAGGATTGCGTCTACTGTTAAGCTAAATTGGCATGCACTTAACTGGATGGTTTTAAATTTGAGAATTTATGATGTTTTTCAGGAAATTATCGCATAATGGTACAGTGCAAAATATTACTTTAGAATAAAGCAAGCTATTTCTCCTCGGCCACTGGCAAGACTCTCCAGTCCTCTCCATCTTTGGGGGGGTCTGCCTGTGACATGGCTTGATGTGACCCCCTTTCACTTACTGTGGTTAGAGTTTGCTGAGCGTGGATATGAGGGTTAGTGCACTTTTACAAAATTTGTGAAGTGTTTAGTCATTTGCTCTTCATATATTCTTTATCCGTTCTTTTGCTGATTTCTCTTTCTCTTTTCTCACAGAATGTAGATTACACATGGTTCAGCTCAGTTAAAACTTCTCCAGCTGGACTCTTAGGTTCTATTCATTTTCTTTGTTTTATTTTTTTCCTCTTTCTGTTCTCTTTTTCAAAACAGGGTTTCTCTGTGTAACCCTAGCCATCCTGGAACTCACTCTATAGACCAGGCTGGCCTCGAATTCACAGGCCTGCCTCTGCCTCCCGAGTGCTGGGATTAAAGGCGTGCACCACCGCCAGGCCAGAGGAGGGCACCTGATTGCCTAGAGGTGGAATTACAGATGGTTGTGAGCTGCCTGGCATGGGTTCTGGGAACTGAACTCATGTCCTCTGCAAGAGCAGTTACCATCATTAACCCACGAGCCGTGTGTTCCTGTAGACACGTTGTCTCTGCGTCTCTGTGCATGTCCTGGGATTCACTCCATCAGAGAAGAGACAAGTCCCTTTCTCTCCCAGATGTCTAACCTCTAGGGATTCTACTTTGTTACTTGTGTTTAGACAGATGAAGAGGTCCATGAGTCACTGATACCTTGAAAAAAGGATTCTGAATGATTAGATAACATATTTTGGGCTGAATGCCTGCTCTGAATATGCCAGGCCCTATGATCACTAGCAAAAGAACAACAAAGACGTGTTCTTTAAAACCTTACTATATTTGATCCTGCCAAGTCATTAGCAAAATATGATTCAGTCAATCTGTAGGCAGACTTTTCTGTCCCACCAATCTGCTCTCTTCCTAGATGGCTCCCAAATAACCACACAGAGGCTTAATATTAATTATAAATATACAGTTGATAGCTTAGGTTTGTTACCACTAGCTCTACGTCTTAAATTAACCCATAGTTCTTATCTATGCTCTACCATATGGTGGGACTTTTTCCCAGCATGGTATATTCATATTTTCCTCCCTCCACCCCCTATCTTCAGGCGACTCTGCCCTTCTTCTTCCCAGCATTCTCTCAGTCTGGCTCTCCTGCCTAAACTCTTCCTGCCTAGCTATTGACCAGTTGGTTCTTTTTTTTTTTTTTTTTTTTTTTTTGGTTTTTCGAGACAGGGTTTCTCTGTGGCTTTGGAGCCTGTCCTGGAACTAGCTCTGTAGACCAGGCTGGTCTCGAACTCACAGAGATCTGCCTGCCTCTGCCTCCCGAGTGCTGGGATTAAAGGCGTGCGCCACCATCGCCCGGCGACCAGTTGGTTCTTTATTAAACCAATGAAGGCAACACATCTTCACAGTATACAAAAGAATTATTCCACAGCATTTCTCCCTTTTGTCTAATTAAAAAGGAGGATTTTAACTTTAACATAGTAAAATTATATGCAACAAAATCAATTATCAAGTAAGAATTATAGATACAATATACAGTCTATTTGTATTTGGCAAAATTAGAGAAAATGCTCTATTACCTATTTTATTTTTATGAGTTTAAAGTTTTATATCTATTTTTTCCTTTTTTTTTTTTAGTTTTTCGAGACAGGGTTTCGCTGTGACTTTGGAGCCTGTCCTGGAACTAGCTCTGTAGACCAGGCTGGTCTCGAACTCACAGAGATCTGCCTGCCTCTGCCTCCCGAGTGCTGGGATTAAAGGCATGCACCACCATCGCCCGGCTTCTATTTTTTTCTTATCAGAACTAAGAAGAACTGTAAGTCTAACTATTTAGTCTTTAACTCCATCAAAGACCCCAGAAGAGTGTAATATTACCTAATGACAGAGACATCTGACTGCCTGAACACCCAAAGTTCCTCCCCAATGTTAGGACATCCATCTTTGACCTACAATCTTACAGACATTTCTGAGAAATGGAATTTTGAAGGACTGACCTACTTCGTCTTGGCAAAGTTTAGCAGTCACTTTCTTTTGCATCCTGCTGGTCCAGATTGGACAGCATATTATCAGGAGTCAAAGCAAGGGCAGCTTTTTGTCCAGCTGGCTGGCTTTGCCACAAAGAAAGCAAACTCCATATGGAGGTTCTTCTATGCCTATCATCTTCTTTTGAAGTAAGTTAGTGCTGCCAAGAGCAGGCATGCCTCATTGTCATGAAAAGCCTTAGGTTATTAAACATCTTAAATGCCATAGTTCTGTAGGTCTTTGAAGTGTTTGTAGACCATCTATCTATCTAAATATATTTGTTTAACCTTGAAAACATACCTAATATGACTACAAGTTTGATTATTATAGATAACTAACTACTAATCTATATATCTTAATTATACATCACATTTTTAATGAGCTGCATAAGCACAATACCCAAAACAAGAGTAGAAACATACGTGTGTATAACAAAAATAACTTTAAATTTGTATCAATAGACCAAAATTCATACCAATGTAAAATATTTTTGAGATTAATAGTTGATTTTTGTATTAAAGTAGATTCAAGACTCTATACTTTTTATTCTATCATTTTTATATTCCCCCTATTTTTTCAGAAAAATGTCCTTGTATCTAACTTCCCTTGTTTAGTTTTTTCTCTTATCATAACCAATAATAATTTACAACCAAGCCCCCTAAATGATGACAAGCATCATCCATAACCCATCTTTTGGGAATGTAGATGTTATTTTCTCCAGACTGCTCCCTGTTGTCTGGGGGCACTGGTGTCTTTGGAGGACCCCGAGAAAACACAGAATAATGATCAAGTCCTAGTTGAAGTAGTTTGTGAGGCTGAACCATCTCAACCAGCAATCTTGAAGATGTTCTGGATTCAGAAACCCGAGGAAACTGAAGTAGAAGCATTCCGAAATGTTGGATCACCTGGGATACTCATCTTTACTGGTGTCTGGACCACCTGGTCTGAAAATACATACATTTTCAAAGGTAACATGCATATCTGCATTAACACAAGTATGGATTATGTGACGTGCACAAGTCAGTTAAAGATGATTTTTGTTGTTTTATGTTTGAGCAGGTAAAATATACATCACATATTTTGCAGGTTTTTTAAGGTCTATTTCTTTATGTCTATAGCCAGAATTTTCAGGGGGTCTTCCTCAATAAAACCTGATCTTCTTCAACCCTGAACGAATCCATAGCTTTTTTTTTCCCTGTGGGAACAAAAGCATAACCTCTTCCCCAAAGCAACACACCTTTTGACTTCCATGGTTTGGTTTCATTTAGCAGTTTCTATAATCCACTGTCTCTCAACAGCTATTGTTCATTCATCAGCAGTCAAAAAATCCAAAGACAACATAATAGCATATAGGATCCGACTCCCAGTATACTCCTCACCTCTACCACATTCGTGCAGCGCCCACAGAGGCCACAAGAGGGCACCAGATGCCCTGGAACTGGAGTTAAGAGGACGAGGCCGTGTGGTGCTGGGACCGAGGTCCTCTAGAAGAGCAGCCGTTGTTCTTACCTGCTGAGCCATCTCTTCAGCCTCATGTACAATTTATAATTTATGTTCTGGGAGTCAGAATTTCTAAACGGACCTCTAAGTCCGTTGCCACTAGAGAAAACATCTCCTTCCCCTTCCTGCTTTGATGGCTGCTTGCCTTGGCGCCAGGGTTCGCTTCTCTCTGACTTGCATCTCTGCCATCCATGTCTGTCTCTCACACATCTCGCTAACACACGCAGGAAGCATGACTGACGGTCCTCAGTTGTGTGATTGAATGAGAATCCTCCCCCTCCCCCATGTGCCCAGGTGTTTTGACTCTTGCTTCCCTATTAGTGCTTCTGTTTTGGGAGGTTGTGGGATCTTCAGGCAGGGAGCCTTGGACTTTGAGAGTTTGTAGCCTTGCCCTGTTTCCAGATAGCTCATTTTCTGGTGTGCTAAGGAATCGTCATTAGCCAGCTTCCTGCTCTGGCAGCCTCCTGCTGTGCCATTCTCATCGTTATGGGCTTCTCTGGAGCTGTGGCCAAATAAACTTTCTTCCATACGTTGCTTTCAATCATGGTGTGTCATTATCTTTTTCTACAAGTAACTAATGCAGAAACTGGTACCAGAGAGAGTAGGCTGCTGGTTTTTGGAGGGATGTGTAAGACTTCAGGGCTTTAGACTGAAAAAGCAGTTGAGTGTCCTAAGCAGAACTTGATGGGCCATTCTAGGAGGTGTCCGGGCGACAGCAGTGCGGATGACAGGCCGCCGGCCACCTGTCATCAAAGCTCTGCTATCTCCAGAATCTCTCCATGGCTGGAAGCGCCAAAGCGCAGCTCCACCCTTGAACCTCTGTGCTGTTACTCAAACCCTGAGAAGTGCCTGCAGGCTGTCAGTGCAATGAGGTGTCAGTGTTCTGGAAAAGGGAAGGTTGGTCGGCCCTACAGAATGTGCTGGATTCATCAGAGAGCTCAGCACGCTACAATGAGAAGTTCTGATGTGGAAATGTACTCTTGGAATTTCTGCTTATTTGTACCATATTGCCTTGTGTTATGCTGCAGGAACAACAGCTTGGGAGCAGTGACCTGAACATATATAATCTGCTTCTCCAAACTTCTAAGCACACAGCTGTAGAGTGCGGTGCAATTATTAGGAGTTATATTTAGGCAGTGTGGTCTTAGTGGTGTCTCTGATGGAAGGATCCTTAAAGGAGCGGAGGGGAGTTAGGCATGGTGACAGTTGCCCTTAATCCCAGCACTCAGAAGGCTAAGGATGGAGGATGGCAAGTTGGAGACTAGCCAGGGCTACAAAGAAGGAGACCAGAGAGATACAGACTCAAGTGGCGATCCCCTGAAGTCTGTCTTGGTCCCTCTTTTTGTTCTTTCGTGGGGTGGAGGCAAAGCTGCCCTCTGCACTGATGGTTGAGATGCTGAAGGATATGTAGCATAATGAAGATGTTTTAACATCTCTGAGCGTGTGCCTCGTGTGGAAAATAACACCCGAGTTTGCAGAGGACATGGCCTTTTCTGCCTTCCTGTGTCACGACACACACAGCTGCTGAGTCACGAAGTACAGATGTGATGCAGGATAGCATCCTTGCTTAAGTCAGAAGAGGTAACTTTCTTCTCGTATTCTTATTCTTTTACTGCATCCAACTTGCTTCAAAAGATTTGAGGAGAAACAGGATTTCAGGGGGGGAATTGCTTTTGTTCTTGGAATTCACTGATTAGCCTACGCTTGAATTCACAATCCTCCTGCCTCAGTCTCTCAAATGACAGGATCACAGGTGTGTACCTGGCTACAATAAAACCTTTCTAACCGGCACCTTGAACTATTTCATGGGAGGAAAGTAGCTTAAGAACTTTAAGGAGACTTGTGGTAAATTTAGGAGATGGGAATGAAACAGGATGCTTCCAGGGCATAATTCCTAAAAGCAATGGCTATGTATAAAATAACTGATAAAAATGGCAACACATGATTATTTTGAAAAGGCTCAGTGAGGCCTAATGGATTTGTAGTGAAACATCTTCAGAAAATTGGGAAGCCAATACAGGACATGAGAGAGAGTGGAACAGGAGGGTCAGAATCACTGTCTCCACAGGCCACAGGGGATGCGAACACTGAAGAAGTTAACGAGAACCCAAGCAGATTCCAGTCTGTCTTTCTGGTGTGATCACTACCCTCAGGCCCCTCAAGATAACAGAGACAAACTGAACAACTAAACATTCACAAACAACAAATGCCTCGGTGACATAATACAAAGTCTAGAAGACATCTGTGAGTGGGGTCGTCAGAACACCCAGGAAGAGACAGGATTCACCATGGCAGGAAGGACCAAGCAGAGGGAGAAGGCATAAAAATCACTAGCTGTAATTTGCAGTTGATACAAGAAGCAGGTGTCAAAACTGCCTTCACCAGGCCTTGTGGGACGAGAGCTTTCACTGAAGTGCAGTGTAAAATGATGGTAACAGAACGGGCTTGCTGAAGAACAGCAACTGACTGTTTCCTCAGAAGAAATCCTGGGACCAAGGAAGGAAGGAAGTTTCCCCACCAAAAATGAAGCTGTTGTTTAAGGACAAGGCTAATAATGATCATTTGGCTGAATCGAAGTGGTTATCACGAGTCATGCTGCACAGCTGTTTAGGAATACAGATAGGCAGATGTTTTGTCTTTATGGAAACATCTAAATATTTGGAATACCTGAAGATAGAGAAAGAACTAAAGGGTGTAGAAAGCTTAATAAAACAACACCAGAAAACTTCCCTGATCTTGGTAATATATATATATGATATCAGTTCTAGATTGCTGTCTGTTGTTATGACAAACACCAAACGCCACTTGGGAAGGAAAGGGTTATTTCACCTTATAGGTTATAGTCTATTATCAAGAGAAGCCAGGACAAGGACTCAAAGCAAGAGCTTGAAGTAGAAACCATGAAAGAACGCCACTCATCAGCTTGCTCCCGGGCTACCTTTCTTACATAGCCCAGGCCCACTGGCCTATGGACGGCATGGTCCAGAGTGTGCTGGCCCTGCTACAGCAGTATCAATAAACACAATGCCCCCACAGACATACCTACATGAAGCAGTCCCTCAATTTAGATACCCTCTCATCCAGGTGTGCAGGTTGACAGGTGAGATGAGCCATCAGAACACCCTAACTTCGTTTCCGTTGCTATGATAAACACCCTGGGAAACAGCAGCTGAGGGAGAGCGGGATCTAGCTCAGCTTACAATTCCGTGCTACACTCAGTCATTGTGAGAAAGCCAAACAAAAACTTCAAACAGCTAGTCGCATCACTCCCGCAGTCAGGAGCAGAGGGAAGTCAATGCACACATGCTCCCTCGCTTGCTTACTAGTGGTCAGGTCAGTTTCTCCATCCACACAGTTCAGGGCATCTTGCCTCGGGAATGGTGCTGCCCGCAGTGGGCTGAGTCTTCCCACATCAATGAACTTTACTGAGACAATTCCTACAGACTTGTCCACAGGCCTATCCAGTGGACGTAACTCTCTTCCCAAGTGCTTCTAGATTATGCCAAATTGACAATTAAAACTAATCATTACACCTGGGCAAGAGGCTCATAAAAACATCATATAGCCACGAACACAGTTTATTATAACCAAACTGCCAAAAGGACATCACACAGAAAAGGGTTTTAAATTTATAAAAACAAATGCACCAGGTAGTAGTTAAGGATATCTCCATTAGAGCAACAACAGATTTTATTAGAGGAAAAAACAATATAGGCTAGAAGAGAACGGAAGGACATAGTCTAATTCCTGAAAGAACACAAGTGCCAACAAACAATGGGACAGCAAGGCTCTCCCTCAGAAATGAAGATGCTTAAAAGAAACTTCCAAAATAAGCAAAATTTGGAGATTCATGACAACCAGACAAGACTTAAAAATGAAGCTTGAAGGACTTTTGCTTTTGACAGTGAAAGGAGGATACCGCCATCATGCGAGCCTGTGGAAGGGATAACCGCCATCATGTGAGCCTGTGAAAGGGAAACCCTACCCAAAACCTATAAATGAAAAGAGAACAGGGCTGGAGAGATGGCTCAGTGGTTAAGAGCATTGCCTGCTCTTCCAAAGGTCCTGAGTTCAATTCCCAGCAACCACATGGTGGCTCACGACCATCTGTAAAGAGGTCTGGCGCCCTCTTCTGGCCTTCAGGCATACAGACAGAATATTGTATACATAATAAATAAATAAATTTAAAAAAAAAAGAAAAGAGAAACAGAAGAATTAATGAAGAATCAAGTCACAAAGTTGAACAAGAGAGAAAAGAACAAAGAATGTGAAAACAATAGAAAAAATCAGCAGATGGCAAGAACAAGTCCTTATCCTTTTCTTGGATGTAAGCAAGCTTAAGTATCCAGTCAAAAGAAACAGACTGGGAAAATAAAGAAATAAATGAACAAACCTGTGCTGCCTTCAAGAAGCTCAGCTGCCCAGAGGACACACACTGACTGAACGTGAAAGCACGGAAAATGATATTCCAAGCAACTGAAACCCCAAAGAAAACAACAACGCCTGTATTTATATTTAACAAAATAGACTTTGAAACAAGAACTACACAGAGACAAAAATCACCAGTGACCACAGCATCAAGCCAACAAAAGATAGAGGAGGGTTTTAAGTTTGCATGCACCCAATTTTATAAAGCAAATCCGTTACCAGGTCTAAATGGGGAGATGGGCTTCAATCCAAAATAATGTGGGGGGGGGGGCTGGAGAGATGGCTCACAGGTTAAGAGCATTGCCTGCTCTTCCAAAGGTCCTGAGTTCAATTTCCAGAACCATATGGTGGCTCACAACCATCTGTAGTGGGGTCTGGTGCCCTCTTCTGGCCTGCAGGCATACACACAGACAGAATATTGTATACATAATAAATTAATAAATACTTTTAAAAAAACAAAATAATGTGGGGGACTTTAACACCCAACTCCTATTAATCAATCATTCCAATTTTAAAAAAATCATACCACAAGGGCCATGATGATCTGAGTGCCTGGTCCATCACTGTACTGCCTCCAGCGTCTGTGTTGATGTCTGTGGACCCTGTTGCCATCAGGGGCCATTCAGATGTCCACGGTCTGTGTCACCACCTGGGGCCATGTTGGTGTTCTAGGGCTACCCTGCAACTGGGGCCATGCCAATCTGGGTGGCCTGCATTGCCACCCAGGGCCATGGTCATATCTGGGCCCAAACTGCTGAGGGCCACATCTGGGTCCATGGTCCTGCTGCCGCTGAGATCTGGGTTGATGTGCATTGCCCGCGTTACTACAGGGGCCCTGGGGAATCATGCATGTTGAAGACAGGCTCCTGCTGTGCTAGCCTTGACCCTCACTGGCCCTGGGAGAGTCAGCTACATCCCATGCCTTATGGAGGTGACCCCAGGAGCCCTTGACTGCCCAACCCTGCTAGCACCCAGTCATACACCCAGGGCTTTGAGTTGGCACTCCCTGACATCCACCCCGTCTATGACCTGCTGCAGCGAGTGAAGGGGCTGATCCTGTGGAACCATAGCCACAGGCTCTCCATGACTCAGAGCAACAGCAAGATATCCCCGGAGAGATGCAGTGAGGGTTCAGTATTGCTGGTGTACCAGAAGCCAGAGGCCTTGGAGCTGACCCACAACTCACCACACAATGAACGTTTGCAAACAAGGCTGTTTGGATGAAAGGGTCTGCTGTGAGACACCCTGCAGCTCCCAGTGCTCCTGAGACAAATGAAGAGGAGATGGAGAGGTGGGAAAGATGGAGGAGCTTGTTTCTTGTTTGCTTGTCTGCTTTTGGTTTGTTTCTTTTATTATTTA
>NC_022033.1:25083100-25087619 GCF_000317375.1 Microtus ochrogaster | reverse complement strand
TTGGAAGAGCAGGCAATGCTCTTAACCTCTGAGCCATCTCTCCAGCCCAAGAATCAATTTTTAAAATATGCTAAAAAATCATCAAGAAACTTCAGAATAAATTCTACAGGACCTAGCCACTTCCGGTCACCATCCAGTTCACCAAGCAGCATTTCTCTCTGCACAGGTAAGAAGATTTCCCTGACTGCTCCTCGCACTCAGAGAAAACAAGTCTTAAACTGGGCACAAGGCACAACAGTGATGTGTGCCTTGAAGTACATCAGTTAATTCCCTTTTTATACACACTCATCTGCATCTTTTACACACAAATTAAAATTACTATCTTGTTTCAAAATGTTGCTTTTTCTCTCAAAAATATGTTTAGAAAGACAAAAATCTGCTGCACCCTTTTTTAATAAGAGCCTGGAACTGAGCCAGAAACACGCCTCATCTTAGGAAGCTGTAGATGGACACACTCGCAAGTTTCAAGACATCTTTGAACATAAATGACTACTTGCTAAACTGATCCACTCATTCTAAAAAAAAAAAAAGATTTTTGTGGGGGGTTGCAAAAATTTGCCCAGCACATAAAAGCACTTGCCTCACAACCCTGATGATCTGCATTCAAACCCAAACCCTAGGTCCCTCGGTCAAAGCAGAGAACCAACCTCCAAAACTTGTGCTCTGACCTCTACATGTAGGCCATGGCCCCCGTGTCATACATACATCATATACACAGTAATGATAATAATAACTGGGTTGTTGAGCCGATTCAGCAGTTTAAAAGTGCTCCCCGCTATTGCAGAAGACCTGGGTTCACTTCCCAGAACCCACATAAGATGACTCATTTGACACCCTCTTCTGACTTCTGCAGGCTCCTGCACTCATGTGGTGCACATACATACTCTCAAATACACACACACGCGCACACACAAAACATTAAATAAATATTTTTAAATAAACTTCAATTTTAAAAGGCTTCCTGAGTTCCCAGATTATCAACAAAGTAGTAACTTGTTCAATTTAATAAACAAGAGCTTTGAAGTAAAGAACCACGTGCAGATATAAATGCATACGGTGGGGATACGGGATGTATGTGCAGAAAAGCACAATACACGTCAATACCCAGCAGGCCCCATGTTTCAGGAGGACAGATGGACAGCTGAGAAGACAGCACACACTGCAGTGACGTGGGGCCTCTGCTAGCACAGGAGGCTTGGAGGAGCACAGGTGTGAGTGGCCAGCCTTGAGGGAATCAGATAAATGTTTCCTGCAGTTCTTCCCGTCTGTGAATGGACCTGTACCTAGCAGAGCTCACACCTCTAAGCCGCCCTTCTTCCCCCGAAGGCATACCTAGTGCAGGGCTCTGGGTGGCGTTCTCTTAATCAGAGCTGCTGGCCAATAGACTGAAGTCATGGTTGACCCAGTAGACTATATCCTCCTGTTCTGCTTGCTGAGCCAGCCTTCTCCTAAGCCGACACTAAAGATCTGTGTTCAGAGTCAAACGGCCTGAGAGTCCTGGACTCCATCGGACCCTCTGCCTACTGACTTGGAGCCATGAAGTCCCTATTATCTACTCTTATGATCCTTATGCTCCTGGCCCATTTGGTCACAGGTAAATGTAAAATCTTGGGGCGAAAGAAACAAATGTTAGTCAGCCTGCAACAGGATCCTGTACATGAACCCCTGGTGTCAAGTGAGCTATGGGGAAGGGTCCTCACTGGAAGAGAGATGAGGTTTGTCCCAAAGTTCCTCAAGGTTCTCAGAGTAGAGCATTATCTGTGATCAGAGATGGGGGAAGGGAATGAACCCAGGACCATCACCTCCAGAGGCAGAGACACTGCTGGAATTCTGGACTCTCCCATCCTCTCACTTGGGGCCAGTCCTGTTCACTTCTCTTGTTGGCCACGAAGATGCCCCTGTGGTACCACTGCCCTGTGCCCCACAGGTGCTGTAGTTCTGGTTCCTGGTTCTAGGACTGGAACATGGATGAGGAGGAAGAGGCACTATCTGTGGATACGGGGAACTGTTGGCATCTGTACCAGACTGTTCTGTCTGTACCAGACTGTTCTGTCTGCACCAGACTGTTCTGTCTGTATAGGCAAGCCTCCTCTTTTTAGGTTGGTTGGTTGGTTGGTTGGTTGGTTTGGTTTTGAGTCAGGCTCCTGCACTGTAGACCAGCAGGCTTTGAATTGGTGGTTTTCTTGCCTCTGCCTCTGAAATTCTGGGATTACAGGAGCAAACCACTACATTACATCAGGTTTGTTTTGCTTCATTCATTAACTAACATGTTTTGAGACAGGGTCCTGCTAGGTGGTCCAATAGCTTCAAGCTCACGGTCCTCCTGCCTCTGACTCCTGGGCACTAGAATTTGAAAAGTGTGGCACCACCGTGGCTTTTAATTTTTGTGGAGCTGAGAACCACACTCAGGGGCTGGTACTCAATAGACTTTTGGCATTGGACTAGGTCCACAGCCGTATTTTACTCCTGACTGACACACAACTATACACATTTATACTGAACCTTACTGAAGTATCACTAGGAACGTCTCTGGTCCTATAGGCAAACAGTAGAAGTTCTATTGATCCATCCAAGGGTTTTATTGCTCTTACATTGCCTGGCATATCGATTGCTAATTACTATTATCTGGATTTGTCTTTATTCTTCTACTGAAGATTTCTTATGAGTATTATAGAACATATTTTCTATTTATATTATTTAAATGTCTTACAATATGTTCATTTCCCCTTAAGCTTTTATTTAAGGGGCAAAATTTTCTTTCGCAGAATGCTGCTCCAATCCTCGGTGGAGGCTGAACAGCGGACAGGAGGTGTTAGTGGTGCATGCTGTAGCCAAGACTGCTCCAGCCTCTGACTGTCCTCCACACCACACCCTTCCCTCTGTGACTCTGGTCTCAATCTGTGGCTAGTTTTCTTCTTCACTTTCTTGTTGCTTTGCTGTCTCCTGCTCTCTCTCTCTTGCCAAGTTCTTAGACAGAAATTGAGGCAGGGGTTAATCACAGACTCTCCTTAGGATCCGTTCACATTCTAACATGTGGTCAGGCAAGTCACAGTTATGTATAATGTGGACTCATACACAGGCAGCGCCTGAGGGGTGTCTCCCTAATACACATGAGAAATTCACCACCAGGCATGAGGGTTACTCCTGTCATCTCAACGACTCAGGAGACTGAGGCAAAAATTCCAGGCTAGCCCGACCTGCATAGTGAAATGTCTCAAAGCAACAATAACACAATTACAGAATGTACGTATAGCTCAAAACTATCTACATTTTAAAGATTTATTTTTATTTGGTGCAATATGAGAGTTTGCTTGCCTGTGGCAGGGGTGGGAGGTGGGGAGAGAGACCATCAGGGTGCAGTACCCGCAGAGGCCAGGAGAAGGCATCAGATCTCCTGGAAGTGGAGTTAGAGACAGTTGTCAGCAGCAGTGTGGGTACTGGGAACTGAACCAAGTCCTCTGCAAGAGCAGTGCCAAGCCACCTCTCCAGCCCCCTTAAGTATCCACTTTTAACAAGGCAATATGTAAAACAAGTCTAGAGTCACAGTCTGTCACTTGTTGGACCTCAGAAATATGGAAGGACTTTGCAAATCTCAGCAATACCAATAAAAACCCTGGACGTGTATTTTGGCAGTGATGAGAGAAATGCCCGCAATGGTTTGTGTATTCCCTTTTTTAAATGTGTCATTGTTTCTATTGGAGTGTTTATGTTTTTGTTACATTTCAGGTCGCAGATTTTTTTTTTTTGTATAAAACTATTTTCTATATTTTCCCATTTGAAATGCTGGGAAATGGGCATTGTAAGTGCAGAATTCCGCTTCCAGAAATGACACGCCCTTCCACATATGTGCACATTAAAAAAAAAATCTAATCTACTCTTCAGGGAAAGTTTACATGATTAAGAAAAGTAGGAACAGCAGCCAGCAAGAACCGGGAAGACACAGTGCTCAGAAGATGGGCGCTGTTGATGTGTTTTTTTGAGCCGGTCTCTCTACACAGCCCACGCTGTCCTGGGACTCACTTATGTAGCCCAGGCTAGCCTGTAACTCAGAGATCCGCTTCTCTTGGCCTTTACCTCTGAGTATTAGGCTTAAAGGTGCTGGCCATCAAGCCCTGCTCAGACGCGGCTTTACCTAGGCCGGCTCAGTACCCAGGCCTGATGGCTCGCTCTCCTCTCTGCAGGCAGCTGGTATGTGAGAAAGTGCGCGAACAAACTGGGCAACTGCAGGAAGGCGTGCAGGAGCGGAGAGCTGAAGACGGTGCCTGCTACGGGGATGTGCCCCAAAGGAAAACACTGCTGTGTTCTGAACTTCAAAATTTCTGGCTGTGGTGCTGGCGCTATGGAGTCGGGGGCGGAGTCGGGGGCAGGGGCGACTCCGGGAGCGGGGGCGGGGGCGGGAGCTGGAGCAGATGCGGCACCGGGGGCGGGGGCAGGCCCGGGAGCTGGAGCAGATACGGCACCGGGGGCAGGCCCGGGAGCTGGAGCAGATGCGGCACCGGGGGCAGGCCCGGGAGCTGGA
>NC_022033.1:25079635-25083000 GCF_000317375.1 Microtus ochrogaster | reverse complement strand
GCAGATGCGGCACCGGGGGCAGGCCCGGGAGCTGGAGCAGATGCGGCACCGGGGGCAGGCCCGGGAGCTGGAGCAGATGCGGCACCGGGGGCAGGACCGGGAGCGGAGACCCCAGCAGCGCCGGCAGCAGCAGCTACCACAAAGGGCACCACTGCTGCTCCCTGAACGCTGCAGCCTCTGTCTCTTGATCTAATACCCCTTGTTGATTAAAGCAAAAGAGGCCTAAGACAGTGTTGGTTTCCTCTCTAAACCCCTTTCCCACGGTGCCTCCTTTCAGGCAGGTTTGCCAAGGTACCTTGCCTCCTCACTGTGGCGGTTCCAGGATTGGGAATCTAAATTAAAAAGAGGCGGGACACAGGAAGGTTTAGTTCCTCCCCATTCAGAACTGAGTAGTAGAAGCTGGTCTTCCTTCAGTACAGATCTTCAGTAGGCCCCTGACCAAGAGTGCAGAGTTTACGTGGACGGGAGGCATTGGGAGCGGCTGCACAGACCCTGAGCCTCATAGGCAGTCCTGACCCGGGGCACCACTCCAGCTCACGAGAGTGCTGGTATTAACAGGGACTGGCTGATGGAAGGCTTCCTGCAGAAGCAATTTTCTATGAATAAAAGGCAATATTTTCTGTGTTTGAAATAGGATCTCACTACATAGACCTGGCTGGCCTCAAACTTGGGATTTTTCTACCTTAACCATCCAAATGCTGGTATTACGGGCATGTGCTACCAGACCCAACCACCTATATATTTTTTAAATGACTGGAACTGAAAAAAAAAAAGTCCCTAGCGGGGGCTGGACAAAGACCTCTACAATGCTCTTGAAAAGAACCGGGGTTCAGTTCTCAGCACCCACATGGCAGCTCACAACCCTCTGTGAGTCCAGTTCCAGGGGCTCTGCCTCTCTCTCTTCTGACCTCTGGGGAGCCAGGCACAAATGTGACACACATACATGAGTGCAAGCCAAACACTCATACATATAAAATAAGTTTTAGAAAGCATCACCTTGAAGAGCCCCTCGGTGATCATCTTCTTAATGTTGGACTTCCCCAGCCAACTCAGGTCCTGGCACTCACTTTTCAGAAGAGCAAACCTGAGACAGACTCAGCTACCTACACACCACAATGTTATCCATAATCATATTCTGCCCTTGGACCCCCTGAACTGTAGCTTTCAGCTTAGGTAGGAAGGAAGAGATCTCCAGAACGTTGGTGTGACCTGAAGACTGAGCAAGATACCGTAAGTATCAGGATATCCTAAGTGTTCTGTCCTTCCCATAGAGCTCGACTTGGAGCATCCCAGTCTACCCTTTCTTAGCGATCACTGGATAGAGAGCCGGAAGTGTCAACTGCACTTTCTGGGCTCTTGAAGCCTTCATGCTTGCCTGTGAGATCAGTCTGATTACTTGGGGAGCTGTGGGGTGGGCCGAATATCTTCCTCCCCATCCTTGGCATACTACCGTACTTCTGATTTAAAACAAACAAACAAAAACAACGACAAAAATGAGGGACGAGGATAGTTCACAGTAAAAGTACTTGCTGCAAAAGCATGAGGTTCACTCCCCAGAATTCAGATACAGCTGTGGCAGGACCGCAGAGGGGAGGGCCCAGCGCTGTGGGGAGCAGAGAGGAGGGTTGGGCTTCAGGAGCAACAAACTCAAAGGAGTAAGTGGAAAGTGATAGACCCAGTGTCCTCTGCCTCCTCATGGGCATAAAGGCATACACACACACACACACACACACACACACACACACACACAGAGGGAGGGAGGGTGTGTGTGTGAGAGAGAGAGTCTAGTTTATACTTTGACCTCCTATTAAGCCAGGTCCACTGTAGACACCTATGGTGGAAGAACACAGTTGGTAAAATGGTCATCTCTCCTCTTGAGTCTGAGTGCCCCTAGCACACCGCACCTTCTCTAGCAAATGCTCCGGTTCCTGCTGTCACTGTCCCCCACAGGATCAGCCATCAGGACTTCCAGTGGTGGCATCAGCATAGCGGCAGACTGTCCACTCCCACACCTGTGCCGCCATCTTCTCCAAGCTGAGCCAAGTCGGTTTTTGGAAACACAAATAGAGCCTCTAATCTCTTATCTGGCGTCTTTGCCCACAACATCCCAGCCACCTTTCAGGGCCCGTCTCATTGTCCACTTTGGTTAGGTCCTGGATGGCATCCGCAGCCATACTTCCTGTCCCTCTCCACAGAGCAACTGGACTTCTAGTACCCGTCCTCCCCAGGGACTGATTTGAACTCACGGAATCTCTACTGGCTTCCAGACTGTCTCTTCACACTACCCCTGTCTGAGGGCTCCTTACAATTCTTGCTAAGGACACAGATAGCCACACCCGCAGAGCTCTTCTGAGGCTGAGGCTTCATTGTTGTGACTCATCTACAAGTTTATGCCATCATATTGTGCTCTGTGTCTGCGCATGACATTTGCTCAATGGTGGGAACCATTTTTCCCCTCTTATCATCCCCTGGCTAGAATTGCTACCAATTCTTTTTAAATTATGTGTGTGCATAGCTAAATGCAGGTACCAGAAAAGCTCAGAAAAAGGTGCCAGATGCTCTAGGAAAGGAGGAGTCTCAGGTGCTTGTGAGCTGCCTGATGTGGGGGCTGCGAACCGAGCTGAGGACCTCTGCAAGAACAATGAGCCATCTCCTGGGCTCTTAAAAAATTATTTTTATAACTTCTTTTTCTTTTTAATTGTGTGCCTGTCTGTGAGTATGTGTGCACGTGAGTGTGTGTGCCCACAGAGGACAGAAGACAGAGTCAGATTTCCTGGAACTGGTCAGTCCAACACAGGTGCTGGGAAGGAAACAAGTCTTCTGCAAGAGCGGTGTGTTGTTCGGGATTCTCTAGAGGAATGGAACCGATAGAAGGAACCTACATATTAAAAGGGTATTTAGAGGAGTGGCTTACAGGCTGTGGCCTGGCTGTCTCCCGATGGGAAGGCCAAGAATCTGGTAACTGCTCAGTCCAAGAGGCTGGAAGTCTCGGCTGGTCTTCAGTCTATGTTAGAATCCCAAAGAAGTAGATTTTAACAGCAGCAGCAAAGGGAAGCTTCTGCAGCAGGACACGAGTTTGCCACGAGGAGGGCAAGCAGGCAAGAAGCGAAAGCTCCCTTTTCCCGCATCCTTCTGGGTAGGCTGCCACCACAAGGTGTGACCTAGATCCACTGTGGTTCTTCTAACCTCAAGTGATCCAGATTTAGGGTGCGTCTCCCCACTGTATATAATCCAGTCAAGAAAAATCCCATTACACATGGCAGTGCGCCTTTAATCCCAGCACTTGGGAAGCAGAGGCAGGCAGATCTCTGAGTTTGAAGCGAGCCTGGTCTACAGAGTGAGTTCTAGGACAGCCAGGGCTACAC
>NC_022033.1:25077608-25079410 GCF_000317375.1 Microtus ochrogaster | reverse complement strand
AGGGAAGGGACTCACAGGTGTGCCCGGCGTCTTGGGTTTTAATTGATTACAGGTGCAGTTAGAATGGCAACCCAAATTATTCATCACCTGCCGCATGTCCTCCTACCCACAGTGCCGTACCTTCAGGCCCAGAGACCCTGTATTAAGTTTTATTGATGAAGTAAAGGGGCTTCTTGATGGCCCCAAGGTTGC
The DNA here is from genome assembly GCF_000317375.1 of Microtus ochrogaster. Lineage (NCBI taxonomy): Eukaryota > Metazoa > Chordata > Mammalia > Rodentia > Cricetidae > Microtus > Microtus ochrogaster. The sequence goes on along the minus strand of NC_022033.1, from coordinate 25,079,218 downwards.
GGAGAGTCATTGAAACCTTCATTTGTTGTAGATCTTCCTGGGAAACAGGCTTCTGTCCTTCTAAGCTATGGTCTATGGCACAACTGGGAGGCAACATTTCCTCCTACACCATGGCTGTCTTTGCAGGTAGAACTCACAAACGCACAAAGCAAGGTGGGCCGATGGAAACGGGTCAGCAGAGAAGGGCAGAAGGGAAGGAAAGCATGTGATCTTTGGGGTCATACATATCTAAGGTCAGTTCTGTCCCACTAAAAGTTCACTTTTAGACTAAGGTCAAGTGAGCATGCATTTTTGAACATGGAGAATAGAGAACGCATGTCCTCCATTGAGTATACATTATGTTACGTGTATTGCGTTTGCAAGAGTGGTATATTATGTTAAGCATATTGCAGGGACTTAGTTAAGGTAAGTTGCTTATTCCTGGATGAGGGTTAGCAAGAACATTTCCTGAGGGCCCTGCCTGTTGGACCATGGCTGCCCTTCGTGGGTATGTGTGATGATAAGCTATGCTTCACCTGAAGGGAAATGCATTACCATGCAGAAGAGTGTGAGAGATGAGGGCCATGGGCTCTCTTCGGATAGCCAGATGGTCTTTTAAAGGCTCTTGAGGGCACTTGATGTGCTTTCTCCTCAGTAATTAACTGGATCACTGCCTCAGAAATACCTCAGACCCATGATCACCTTGAATGTGGGCAGGGACTCTAAGCTAAGTACTAATATAGCCTCCTGTCTTCTGGCCTCACACCTCACCCTTCCTCACACCGTGTGATAGAATCCCAGACGAAACTAGCAATAGAAAGGACAAGCCTCAACACAATACAGGCTGCATACAACAATACTATAGGCAACACTCTACAAAGTGGAACTGAATTGAGAACATTACCTCTAAAATCTGAAGCTAGATACAGGAGCCCACTGTCTCCACTCTTACTCAGCATAGTGTTTGAAGTCTTAACCAAAGCAATAAGGCAAGAAAAACAAATAATAAATACTTCGTAGGGGGTGCTGGAGGAGATGTCTCAGCAGTTAGCAGAGGACTTGGGTCTGAGTCCCTGCGCTCACATGGTGGTTCGCAACCATCTACAACTCCAGTTCCAGGAGATTTGTTACCATCTTCTGATCACTACAAGCACCAAACACACACATGGTACACATACATACATGCAGGCAAAAAAAACTCACACATAAAACAAAATGAATAATTTTAATTTTTTTTAAAGTACACAAATAGGAAAGGAAGAAGTCAAATTATCTGGATTTGTAGACAACATAAGTCTGTACTTAAAAGACCATATGTATATATTTAAAGCCAGGCGGTGGTGGTGCACACCTTTAATCCCAGCACTCAGGAAGCAGAAGCAGGTGGATCTCTGTGAGTTTGAGGCCAGTCTGGTCTACAAGAGCTAGTTCCAGGACAGGCTCCAAAGCTGCAGAGAAACCCTGTCTCAAAAAAACCAAAAACCAAAACAAAACAAAATAAAACCCTAAATATTGTATCTTAGTCATTGTTCTATGGCTATAAAGAGACACCATAACCATGGCAACTCTTCTAAAAGAAAACATTTAATTAGGGACCTGCTTACAGTTTCAAAGGTTTAGTCCATTATCAT
>NC_022033.1:25071630-25077508 GCF_000317375.1 Microtus ochrogaster | reverse complement strand
AGAGAGAGAGAGAGAGAGAGAGAGAGAGAGAGAGAGAGAGCGAGCCGGGGGCTGGCATGGGCTTTTGAAATCTCCAAGCTTACTCTCAGTGACACACTTCCTCCAACACATCCACAACTCCTAATCCTTATAATCTTTCAAATAGCGCCACTGCCTGGTGACCAAACATTCAAATATATGAACCTAGTGGGGGCCATTCCTATTCAAACCACCACAATCAGAAATCTCTAAGATCTGATAAATGTTTCCAGAAAAGTAGCAAAACACAAACTCGACATAGTAAAATCAGTCTCAGTGTGCTGGGAAAGTTCAGGCTTCTCTAGAGTCTGGCTGCAGCAGTCCAGGAGGCTGGACCATCCGGGCTACTTGTCTTCCGTGGTGTCTGGTCCTTTTGCTCTGAAAGCACACAGACTTTCAAAGATAAATTCATGTCTGCGTTAACACAAGTATGGAACACGCAGTGTGCACAAGTCAGCCAAAGATGAGTTTTTTTCTTCTGTGTTTGCGGTGAAAGGATCTGTCAACTTTGTAAGCTCATTTGGACTGTTTAACCGAACTGTAGTATAAACCTCTATCCATGCCATATGAAAGGATGGCAATGTAATCATAATCCAAGCGGACTCTGTAGCCATGTTACCATGTCTCGTCCAGTCCCAGAGCTGTTCCCATGCAGAGGGATCAGCATATACGTCACCTGTCCTGTAGTCTTTCTTAATTTCTTCCTTCATGTCTGCGGCCAAGATTTTCAAGAGGTTTCCCATGATCAAATCTGGTCTTTATTAATTTAAAAGGAATTCATAGCTTTTTGTTTACTGTGGAGACAAGGGCATAACCTCTCCCCCAACACATTTCCTGACTTCCACTCTGAAGTTAAGCCATCCTTAAAATACATAGGCTGGTGTAAATCAGTCGTTGAAATTCAGCGTCAACAAAGCACCATACAGGATCCAGGTGCCCTGTGTAGTTCCCATCCTTGTGTGGCTTATTCTTCTTATATTACTTTACTCTTTCTTTAAAGATTTTACTTTATTATTTTTTGCCTGTTTGCAGCATTTCTTTGACTGCCTGAGCCAAACCTTAAACTATGGGGCTACCCACTGAGCAGCTCTCCGTAGCACATGGCATTGGCGACTGACTCTATGGGCACCAGATTTACCATCCTAGCTCTGGGAAGCTGTTGGGCCTGCGCTGCGGCAGGAGTTTCTGTCTAGTCTCCCATCTATCTAGGAGTGCACCATTCAAGGGTTCAGCTGTGTAGCAGGGCCTCTTAAAGGAGCCCCAGCTCTGTGCACCACAAGCAGTGGGCTCCATGTATGTGGCCCCACATTGGTCGTCAATCGCCATTTGACGTTCTTTGGGGGACCACCAGCTCCCAAATAAGGACACAGAGACTTTTATTAATTACGAATGCCTGGCCCTAGCTTAAACTTGTTCACAACTAACTCTTATAACTTAAATTGACCCATTTATATTAATCTACGTCCTGCCACATGGCTCCTCCATAATGTATATCTGCTTCCCTCCATGTCTTAATGGCAAATTCCACACCTCTCTATTCATCCCCCTGAGTCCCTCTCTCTGCCTGGAAGTCCTGCCTAACCTCCCCTGCCTAGCTAGTGGCCATTCAGCTTTTTATTAAGCCAATCACAGTGACACATCTTCACACAGTGTAAACCAATATCCGGCGGCAACTCCTCTGCCCACACTCAGGCCTGTGGGCTACTCTCCCCGAAGATAACAGGACCACATAAGTCCACATTCAGTTCTCTTTGCCGCCTATTCCAATATGCTGAGATGACAAGACCCACCGTTTCTTAGCTTCTGAGATGCCGCTCAGACTCGAATAAAGACTTTTGCCAAATCTTTTGACTCCTGTTTTAACCAAACTGAGTACTTTGTGTGTGTGTGGGGGGGGGTGAGTTCTAGGGCCTCGGAGGCCTGGGACCAGGGGCAGGCCTGGATACTATGTTCCCTTGGACACGTCTGCAGCTTGAGACCTCAAGATCCCACCAGCTGCGGAGCAAGGTCTCGTGGCGCAGCCCGTAGCTTCTAGAGAGGAGTCCAGGGTCTTGGAGAGTCTGCAAAGCACTGGGTTTTACTGAAACGCGTGTGATCTGGGGTCCGAGTCAACACTCGCTCTTTTCTCCTACCTCCCTCAAACGGAGATTCTCTGTTTTCTAGGCTGCCTGAGGATGGGGAAGGATGGTGGGGACTCTAAAACACCCTGCCCACCTTCTTCCTTGCCTTTTTCTTCTGTTACCAGACAGCTGCACGGGGTTCTAAATTTAGCTTTATCCAGATAGAAGCCCTGAGTGGCTGAGGCGCTCTTGCTGGGCGGATCTTTGAGGGCTCCCTAACCCATTAGCATTTAACCGCAGTGAGGAAAAGCAAGGGCAAAGTGGGAGCAGTAATAGGTGAGGCCCTCTAGTGTCCTGAGCTGGAGTGTCTAAGCCCCTCGGTCCTGGAGGCCTGTCTTGAACCACAACAGCGAGTTCAAGGCCAACCCAAGTAATTTAGTGAGCCTCTGTCTCAAATTTTTACACTTCTAATTTAAAAACAACTGATGGAAAAGGGTGCTGGAGAGATGATTCTGCCATTAAGAGCACGGATATTAGGAGCTGGCTCTGCTCATCCTGAAGAGCCCCCAAGTTGGGTTCCCAGCACTTGGGCAGCTCACAACTTCCTAATATTCTAGTTCTAAAAGATCTGACACCATCTCATGCCGCTGTGGGCACTGCACTCATGTGTACAGACCCACACCACTCACACACATACACACACTCACACACATATACACGCTCACATATACACACACATACACACACTCTCACTCACAGACACACTCACACACACACATACACATACACACACTATCACTCACACACTCACACATAATTAAAAAAAAATATTTTAAGAGGACTGGGGCTGTAGCTCAGCACACGTGTCTGAGGCTCTACGTTCAATTTCCAGAACCATGACAAAGGGTTATTTATGGCCGACCAGCACTGTAAGGAAAGCAGCTGCCACAGTGTCCACACAGATGTTTCTGTTTTGTTCATCGGGAGAACCTTTCCCACTATCCTGAGCTTCAGCCGTTTCATTCTGCTCGTGACAGCTTCTTAAGTGCAGCACACCTATAAGGCCTTAAAATCTATGGTACTAAACAGATCAGTCAATGCTTTCAGACATCCTGAGTTGCCTTTGTCTAAAACTCAAGCCAACTAGACATTCTAATTGCTAGTAAGAGAGAAGGTGGTGGTGGGGAGCGTGGAGAGATGGCTCAGAGTTAAGAGCACTGGCTGCTCTTTCAAAGGTCCTGAGTTCAATTCCCAGCATCCACATGGTGGCTCACAACCATCTATAATGAGATCTGGTGCCCTCTTCTGATATGAAGGCAGAACACTGTACACATAATAAATACATGTTAGGAAAATGTTCAGGTATCTTTCCACACTTCAAGAAACTCTTAGTTGCCGGGCGGTGGTGGCGCACGCCTTTAATCCCAGCACTTGGGAGGCAGAGGATCTCTGGGAGTTCGAGACCAGCCTGGTCTACAAGAGCTAGTTCCAGGACAGGCTCCAAAACCACAGGGAAACCCTGTCTCAAAAAACCAAAAAAAAAAAAAAAAGAGAGAGAGAAAGAAAAAGAAACTCTTAGTTGTTAGCAAAAGCCATGTGTGTTCTCATAGCTTCTTAGAGACATGAGAAATTTCACTGGAGAGTCTGAGGGAGTGGATGAGATGGTGCTGCAGGCAAAGGAGGTGCTTGCTGCCAAGCCTGGTGATGTGAGTCCAATCCCTGGGACCCACAAAGTAAAAGAAGAGAACCGACTCCCTAAAATCATCCTCTGACCTCCACACATGCGCCACCGTGATACATGCATGTCATGAAGCATACCCAAGTATGCACGCACAAGCACACACACTGAAATACCCAAAATTATCTATTTTTTTTTAAATAAAAAAAGAGGAGAAATACCTGAAATTTGAGAAACGCCATCTTGGATAGAAAGTGCAGAGACTATCTGCCACCTCTCCCAGGGTTCATTTAGCCTCGGTGTCCCCATTTCCCAGGCAAAACACAAGCAGTACAGCAGCTATGCAATCACATTCACGTTATCCAGAAAAGGAGAGGACACAGGCAAAAGTATCAAACTTTATTATGTGGGGAACCACGAGCACAGGAGGAAAGTGGCTGCGGCAGCCCCCAGGGTTCCACAGAGCCGTGGAGGACAAATGGTCCATTCAGATAGTGATGGTGAAGTAGGTGATGGTGGGCAGGATTACATAGTCTTGGACTTTGTTTGACTTCTCCTTGGGTTGGACCGGCTGCTGGTGGAGGATTTTCTGCTTTTTGTTTTCCCTTTCATTGACGCAACAGTATTTGGCATGCAGGCATCCCACCTCAGCTATCTCCCCCATTTTGCATTTCTTCCTGCAGTAGCCTGATACATTGTTAAAGCATCTTTTGGGTTTTGCACCATCTGAACACAGGAAGCAACATGGAGCAGGGTTAGTTTCTGAGGGAAAGCAGAGACACAGCTGGATTTCACACTCACAGGGGCAACAGACACACCACCCTCTGTCAGCATCTCCTCCATCCCAAACGGAAACCTTATGCTAATACAAGAAAACTCAGAATCCCCAAATTTAGGACATTCAAGGGACTGGGGAGATGGCTCAGCAACTGAGTGTGTTTGCTGCACTTGCAAAGGACCCAGATTTGGTTCCCAGCACCACCTGATGGTCTACAGCTATTTGTAATGTTCCAAGAGGTGCAAGGCCCTCTTCTGGCCTCTGTGCACCCTAGACACACATGTGGTGCACATACATATGCGCTGGTGGAATGTTTGTACACATAAAATTAATCTTGAATTTTAAAAAAGGACAATTGGCCCTGGCCAATACCCAAATAGCTTTGGAAGTACCCATGAGAGGGAGGAAGAGGAGAAGACCTGACTCCTTTCGCAGTCCAGGCTAGGTACCACCCCCAAATCAGGCAAAGCCCTCCCGGCTCCATCAGCACGCCCTCAGTCTTGTTTCCTCAGAGAGCACTAATGCATCACCATCAGTATACGTCAGAGCCAAGTCAGCTTTTAAAAGGGCATCCCAGGCTGGGCTACCAGGATGGCCCTGCAGATGAAGACACCTCCCATGGGAGCCTGGCAGCCTGGCAGCCTGTCTTAAATTCCCACAGCCCACATAAAGTGGGAGGAGAAAGTAAGTCCACAGAGTTGTCCTCTGACCTCTGACCTCCATGACCTCCATGACACCCATGCGCACATGCATCCACAAATGCACTTCACACGTATACAATAATAATAAAGCAGAGTTAAATCTTTTCCCATGGCTTCTGGAGACCAGACTCAGATCCTCATTCTCACACAGCAAACACACTCTTACTAACTAAGCCGTCTCCTCAGCAAATTTTTTTAATTTAAAAGAAAATCACAGAGATCAGGAGAGATGTCTCAGGAGGTTTTTTTTTTTTAAGATTTGCTGCACATCTGAGTTCAAACGCCCTGCACCCACATAGAAAACAGGTGTGTCTGTGCCTGTAACCCCAGCACTGACTGCTGGGGGACAAGGTAAGAACAGGAGGGTTGTGGGGCTCGCCAACTGCCAGCCTAGCTCCAGGTTCAGTGCGAGAGCCCATCGCACAGCAGTGAGGTAGAGAATGGCAGAGCAGGGCACCCAGGGTATGTGGGTGGACATACAAAACACACACACACATACTTGCAACATCACAGACACACACGGATTCAGACATGTGGCATCACAGACTCTCTAATACACACACACACACACTCACACACACAGCATCACAGGCACACACTCATACACACACACTCACACACACAGCATCACAGGCTCTCTCTC
>NC_022033.1:25054073-25071397 GCF_000317375.1 Microtus ochrogaster | reverse complement strand
CACACACAGCATCACAGGCACACACTCATTCACACACAGCATCACAGGCACACATACACACTCACACACACTCACACACAGCATCACAGGCACACACACACTCACACTCACAGTATCACAGGCAGGTCTTTGTGTTTCACACTCCTAGGCTGCAGGCATCACCCTTGCTAAAATCTCAGTTTTAGCCACAGTTACTCCTGAGACCCCTTCTGCTCATCCCAGACAAATTCTCCAGAACCTGGCTGTTCTCTGTCTCATTTTCTTCTTCAACTCAGATAAATGTCTTAGCTAGTGAGCAAACACAGTTTGATGGATACCTTTCCCCCTGGAGATCCCGACTCTCCCCTACTCTTGCACATAAGTCCCAACGTCTCTGTCTAAGCCTTCATTTCCCTCTCTATCCAAAATCAGATCAACCTGCAGAATAAATGTGGACAGCAAAGATGTGCTCTCCCTGCTCTCAAACTTCATAACGAGCAACATCCTTGAAGACGAGAGAACTGTATTTTGAGGGCCATTAAAACACAATACGGCTCCTTGCAAGCAAAGCAGAAAAGAACCCTAGATGCCGGACTTCCTTCCGCCAATAAGAGGCTTTGCATCTTTGCATCTGAGCTAGAGATGTTACACCCACTTGCCAAAAGAGAAAAAATTAAGGTTCAAAAGAAATAATTCTCTGGGTTAATTAGCTACTTAATGATGAAGAAAGGCTTTCGCCTGTGAACTGTTCACTTCACTGCTGCAGCCCTGGCTGAAAATGAATTTGAGTGGAAATGGGGGGTGGCCAAAGTTCTCAGGTAAAAGCTGCTGAGCATCATAAGGTTGATACCAGATGATGAGCTGATTGGTACCTTCCGCAAGGGTGCCTCTGACCTCACTGCTTGCTCTCTCTCTCCCAGGCACTACCAACTGTCAGCAGTCTTAACCATCCGGCCCCTGTTGCCACCAGCTCTAGTATCCCCTACTTCGGGGTGCATTTGGACAAGTTACCTGCCAGTACCACAAACAGCAGAATAACGAGAACCTGAAGCAGCTTCATGTTTACAGACCCTCCAGAGATAGCAGGGTATCCTGCGAGGCAGCACCGCTCAGAGCACCGCTAGCACGCCACGCTTCGGTTTTAACTCACATGGACAGAGAGGGAACCCAAGCCCGACCCCACCTACATCCCCAAATTCGGAGTCCACAGTCACATAATGTTCCATCCTCTCCCACCCACTCCCTTTTCCTCAGGATGTGAACCCCTGCTGAGCTTGCTCCACCTGGCTGTCAGCCCACTTGGCTCAACGTTGGTTGACCATATTCCCTGGTTTGGATGGGCCATCCCTGCTTTATGGTTATCCTTGCCTCTCACTCACAAAAACCTCCAAAATAACGCAGGGCATTAGATTAGAATCCACGGGAGACTGAAGGCAAGGTAGCCAAGGAAACAATGCTTTAATTCGTAAACTGTTTGGGCCACACCCTCAGCTCAACATCCACCTTGTATTGTTTAGGAAGCAGCCTTGCTGAGACCGTTTGTATTTCTACTTTCCTCCTGATAACACTGCTAGACCTTGAGAGTAACACTGATCACCTGCCTCAGGCATTCACCCCTAAATCTGGCCATCCATCTGGCTAGTTCTTTCAAGTTCCTGCGCTGTCAAATTGCCATCTGGATTGGGTACAAGGAGCACACAGCCTCCTCATTTGCAAAGCTCTTTACAGCTAAGTAGCCAGGTTCCTCTTGAGTAGGCTGGGAAAGATAACAAGATCTTGCTTTATAGATGTGGCCAGTTTTTTCGTGTTTTTCTTTTTTTTTTTTTAAATCCCCCGTCAACATATTTACTCCCACCAACATCCACAGCCACACAAATCGTTTCGATGCCTTACTTACAAATGGATTTTAAATGTGTTTTATTTCCGACAGAGCGTCTCTGAATTCTACACGCTGAATTTGAAAGAATGGCAGTGCTAATCCTCACACAAAAAGACTGGGAAAGTTGAGGATATTTGTTTAGAAGCAGTGAATGGGGGTTAATAATTCATGCTGCAAAAGTCAGACAAATACTTTTCAAAAGGGCAAAGAACAGAAAAAAAATCCCTTTTTATTTTTTTTATTTTTTTTTATTTTTTTTAATTTATTTATAAAAAATCCCTTTTTAAAAAGGATTCATTTATTTTTATTTTAGTGTATGAGTGTTTGCCGGCGTGTATGTCTAATTACCACATGAATACCTGGTGTCCGTGGAGGCCAGGGGAAAGTGCCACATCTCCTGGAACTGGAGTCATAGACAGTTGGAAGCTACCACGTGGGTGCTGGGAATCAAACCTGGGTCCTCTGCAAGAGCAACTACGGCTCTTAACTGCTCCAGCCCTGATATTTCCTTTAACATGCACACTTTAAAGGAAAATGCTTTTTATAGTTCACTCCAGAAATTGTCTTGCTAGCTCAAATTCCAGAACCCAATTAGGGCTGCACATACTTCAGTTCCTTCTTGGTAAACTGTGTTCCTAAGACTTGATGTATACTGGAAAACAAAAACAAAAACAAAAAATAAATGTGTATTATGGGGATTGACGACATTGCTCAATGGCTAAGAAGCACTTATCTTGCAGAAGACCCAGGTTCTGATCTCCGCACACAGCCATCTCTAGAGCATCCAGTGTCCTCGTCTGACCTCCGTGCACACCAGGCATGCATGTTGTATACAGACATACAGGTAAATAAAACACACATACACATAATAAAATAAATATTAAGCTAAGCATGGTAGTGTATGCCTTTAATCCCAGCAATTGGGAGGCAGAGGGCAGGTGGATCTCTGAGTTCAAGGCCAGCCTAGACCACAGAGCTAGTTCCAGAATAGCCAGAGCTTCACAGAGAAACCCTGTATCAAAAATCCAAAACCAAAACAAAAAGACCTGAAGAAAAAAGTGTACATTATGGTTTATAAAATGCACATCTAAGTCCCCATTTTGAACTTGGTTAGCAATTATTAAACACTACGTAATAGTAGGCTGAGGGCATGGCTCTGTCAATCAAATGTTTGTAAGCACGAACATCTAAATTTCTTCCTCAGAACCCATGGGGAAATGCCTGGCATAGTGGCATACAAACAGCATTCCAACCATCAATGAACAACATGTCTGACGCTTCTATGTATCTAATCACAAATTGATTACAAATAAACATTCCTCCTTCATTAAAAAAAAGCTTAAAGTGGTAGCAAATGGGAGAGAGGGGATGATCATGCTGGTAAAGCATTTGCCATGCAAGCAAGAAGTCCTGAGTTCGATCCCTACCACCCACACGAATACTGAATGTAAGGTTCTGTGACTGTAATCCCAGCACTGAGCAGGCAGAGACAGGAGGACCCGGTGACTTGCTGGCCATCAGGCTAGCCTCATCAGTGAACCTGAGGTTTAGTGAGAGACCCTGCCTCAAAAATAAGGTGGAGGATGACTGAGGAAGCCATCCAACACCAACCTCTGACCTTCCCTTCCCATGCAAGTGCACACACATGCCTAAGTACCCACACACATCTGTGCATGCAAAAAAACCACCACTATTTTATGTGTACAGATTTTAACTGGTTGCAAAGGCATGTGTGATGACTATTTTGGTTGTCAACTACACCTAAAATTAACTAAAATCAAAAATGGCTGGATATACTTGTGAGAGATTTTTGCTTAATTAAATCACTTGAAGTGGGAAGATCCACTTCTAAATGCATGGCTTTGAGGTAGGACGGTGCACCTTTAATCCAGATCTTTTGAGGTGGGAAGACCCACCTCGAATCTAGACCATGCCTTCCGATGGAAGCCTATACAAAGGACGTGGAAGAAGGAAGCCTCACTCTTTGTCTGCTTGCTCTCGCTCTCAATGGCAAGGCCATCCCTTCACTGGCATTAGAACCAACTTCTTCTGGATTCCAGGGTACACTGGGGACCAGCTGAGACATCCAGCCTTGTGTAATGGACAACTACCGAATTCATAGGGAGCCATGGTTGGATTAGCTGGACCACAGCCTGTAACTCACTCTAATAAATCCCCTTCTATATAGAGAGATTCATCATGTAAGTTCTGTTACTCTAGAAAACCTTCACTAATACAGCATGTTAATAAAATCTGCCACGGATGAAATAAGAGCTCCCCACGATGTCCACCATGCGTTCTCAGAAACTGTGAACATGGCTTGCGTGGGAGATTCAGTGCTGTGAATAGAACCGACGATGGTGGTGAGCAGATCGTAAATGAGGTTCTCCTACCTTATCCTGGAGGTGCAGTGTGATACAAGGACCCTCTAACATGGTAGGGAAGGTGGGGGAGTCAGCATCACAGAGAGATCTGATGGAGCTACACAATTGGCTTTCAAGATGGATAGAGGGAAAGTCAGCCAAGAGTTCAATCCCCTGAAAACCAGAAAATCAAGGAGTTCTCCATTAGAGCCTGCAGAAGGAACACAGCCTTCCCACCACCTTGTTTTTAGCCAAATGAGACCCATTGTGGACTTCAGAACTATGAATCTAAACTAGCTACAGAAATTATCTAAACTTGTGTTATTCTATGTTGTTAAGCATAGGGGCATGTGACAGTGATAGAAAGCCAGAGCCGTACTGGTCACACACACAAAGGGATCCAGAATGTAACCAGAGCAGTATCGGTCACACACACAAAGGGATCCAGAATGTGACCAGAGCATGTGATCTGAATCGAGCTTCAAGTTCTGCACTGATGAGACTTAATTCAAAAGCATACTTGATAACTTCAAGCCTGGAAACTCAAACTCTGATGGCTTAGTTGCACACACACACACACACACACACACACACACACGGGGGGGGAGAGAGAGAGAGAGAGATCAGGCTGGCTGGTCAGAGATCTCCAGGGAGCCTCCTGTCTCCACCCCGCAAAGTTAGGGTCACAGGCATGTGCTGCCAAGCCCACCATGCAAGCATGGGTGCTGGGATCCACATTCAGGTGCTATGCTTGTGTAGCCAGCATTTGACTGGCTAAACCATCTCCCTGGCCCCAAGCTGCAGAGAATTTCCTCTGAGATGTGTCCAAATTTTTAAATCTAAGCTCAATGCATCTATTCCTTGGGTAGGCTGCCACAGAGAGACCAGAGGTATGTCTAATAATTTATAGTCAACTTCCAAAGAGGAAAACTTGGCTCTTTGATGAAAGACTCTGCTCAACTATGTTCATAGCAGCTTTGTTTGTCATAGCCAGAATCTGGAAACAACCTAAATGCCCCTTGACTGAAGAATGGATAAGGAAAATGTGGTACATTTACACAATGGAGTACTACACAGCAGAAAAAATAACAACAGCTTGAATTTTGCAGGAAAATGGATGGAGCTAGAAAACATTATTTTGAGTGAGGTAACCCAGACACAGAAAGACAATTATCACATGTACTCACTCATAGGTAGCTTTTAAACATAAAGCAAAGAAAGTCATCCTACAAACCACAATCCCAGAGAACTTAGACAACAATGTGGACACTAAGAAAAATTTACATAGATCTATTCTACATGGGAAGGAGAAAGTAGAAAAGACAAGATCTCCTGAGTAAATTGGGAGCATGGGGACCTTGAGGGAGGGTTGAAGTAGGGAGGGGAGAGGCAAGGAGGGGAGCAGAGAAAAATGTAGAGCTCAATAAAAATCAATAAAAAAATAAAATAAAAATAATACAGTTGATTCTCAAAAAAGAAAGAGTCTGGGTGCACTTTCAAATGTTTAGAAAAATAAATATATTTTTCCTACCAAAATATCCTCAGTTTTATTTGATACATTCTTTTTAGAAGACATTTACATGTTTAAGTAAAAACTCAGCAACACACCTGCCCATACTGGATTTGGTGTCACACACCTTCAATCCCAGCACTCGGGAGGCAGACAGAGATGGATGTCTGTGAGTTTGAGGCAGCCTGTCAGGGATACATAGTGAGATCCTGTCTTTAAAAAAGGGAGGAAGGAAGAAAGGGAGGGAGGGAGGGAGCAAGGGAGGGAGGGAGGGGAAAGGAAAGAAAGGAAAAATATTTTAGACAAAATATTACAAATAACTTCCAATGTCATAGAGTGGTGGTTCTCAATCTGTGGGGTCACGACCCCTTTCCGCAGGGGTCACCTAAGGCCATCAGAAAACACAGATATTTACATTATGGCTCATAACATAGCAAAATTATGAAGTAGCAATGAAAATAATGTTATGGTTGGGGGTCACCACGACATGAGGAAGTGTATTAAAGGGTCGCAGCACTAGGAAGATCAAGGACCACTGTCTTAGAGGAATAAATTTTCATAGTTCAGAAAGTATAGATGTAAAAATTAGCCAAAATTATATTCTTAATCTATTCCTTTTCTATTATCAGACCAAGAAGCAGCACAAGCTACTTTTCCCAGATGAAACTCTCCATCTAGTAATCCTACAGTCCCCATAAAGCTCCCTCTCTCCAACGTGAAACCTTTGAATGCCAAGCCCAGTTGCTATTATCTTCTATTGAAATGCCCAACTTTGGGTTTAAAGTACCACCTAGTGGTCAATTCTTTTTCCTAGCTGCCCAGACATCCAGACTTTCAATATTGCATAATAACTCCACAGAAATGATAAAAATCAATTGTTCTCCATGCTTCATAAACATCTAGGGACCTCAACCTCAAAGAACGATCTAATAGGGGCTGGAGAGATGGTTCAGCAGTTAAGAACACTTACTGCTCTTGCTGAAGACCCAACTAACATGAGTTTGCTCACAACCACCTGTAACTCTAGTTCCCAGGAATCCCTCAGCCTGTTCTAGCCTCTGCAGGAGGAAGCAGAGAAAGAAGGCTCCTAGCAACTCACTGGCCAGGCAGTCTAGCGAATTAGCAAATTCCATATTTGTTGAAATGCTGGATATGGTAGCCCATGATTTTAATCCCAACACTCAGGAGGTAGAGGCGGGTGACTCTCTGTGAGTTCAAGGCCAGCCTGGTCTACTGTGGTAGTCTGAACATAATTGGCCCCCATAAGCATTATGGGAGTTGGAATAGCTATGGTCTTATTGGAGGAAATGTGTCACTGTGGAGGCAGGATTTAAGGTCTCACGTATGCTTAAGCCACGCCCAGTGCCTCAGATTATTTCCTGCTGCCTGCTGATCAAAATGGAGCTCCTTCTCCACTCTCAGCCCCTTCTCCAGCACCATGGCTGCCTGCACACCACCACATCCCACCATGATAATAATAGACTGAAACCCTAAAACTGTAAGCCACCCAATTAAATGTTTTCCTTTAGAAGAGGTGCTTCGGTCATGGTGTTCTTCACAGCAACAGAAACCCTAAGACATCTACATAGCATGTTTCAGGCCAGCCAGGACTACATAGGGAGACTCTGTCTCTAAAATAAAATGAGAAGAAACAAAAGACTATAACTGTTTTTACTCTATGTGAACAATCCCGATTTATTTGCATACACATTGATGCCATGTCTTTATGGAAGGTGCCTCGTGTGCTTTACAAGAGTTTGGATGTAGTTACATCTGATCTGCATTTAGCTTACTTTGTTCCTCAAAGAAATTCAGGCATGCTTTGCTGTGCATGTGGGACTGAATTAAGCATCACAAGAACAGTTTTCACCAGACTGGGCAGTGCTTCAGTAAACCTAAAAACAAACCACTAGGGGTCAGACTCCACTCAGAGGACCTCCAACCCCCAGGATTCACCCACAGACCACTCGTGACCATAACAGCTGTATCCAGCCCCTCTAGACACAGATGGTCAAGGTCTGCCCTATAGAGTAATAAAAACCCAAGGTCAGGTCACAAAATGCCACTAATCCCTGGCCACCCCAGAAAACTCCAACCCCAATAAACCCTATATAAATCGTACTCCCCCTCAGTTCTCTGCTGCTCCTTTCCTGAGAAGAGGCAGCCACCCTCCTGTTGTGTGAGGTTTGTTGTGCTAGGTGACTATTCCCTGGGTCCCCGACTGTCAGGATACCTTTCCCCTCACAGCTGTACCATTTACAACTCTGGCTACTGAGTCCTGTGGCGCCAGACTGCATTCCTGTCTCACACAGCTCTTGTCTGTGCTGCTGGTGCAGGACCACTCACAGCTGGTGCCCAATGTGGGGCTCAGCCCTTGAAGAAAATAGAAATTTTTTCTTTACACAGAAGCAGAGGGTCGGAGTTCAGTCCTCTCACCCCAGGGGTCACAACTGTGAAAGAGAAAAAGACCACGGAATCTTCTCAGTCCTTTGAGGCAAAGCATCTTATACGGTTATTGAGATGTCCGTTAAGATTCAGGAGCGCAGAACAGGCAGGGCAATAACTGCGGCTTTGTTCCACGCGACTGTAAAATCCAATCCAACAAGGAGCCGTGGCTGTTGACAACTGGAAATGCATAAGCGCTGGTGTAGAACGGAGCCCATGGAAAGGGGGATAAAATCCCTGGCGATTGTTTGGCAATCTGGATTGCGGTAATGAATTACCTCTTCAAGAGAACCTCAATAGGAGGATCCCCCAAACACATCTCAGAAGGGACTCACTGCCCCTTATATTTGGGGACACTAATTTAGACACATTACCTCCCCTTTCAAACACACCAAATTTATATCTATGTACCATAAATATTCATTCTTGCCAATACAACTCGGAAATTCAGTCTATACTGCCTCGCTTTCAGAGACTTCTTATGGAAGATGAAGGACATACTCAACAACGATTAGATGGAACCCCTCACCACACCAGCTCTTATGATACCTGTGATTTTTTACATCTTCAAAGCCCATGGGCATCAACATCACCCATTTACTTTTGAGTTCTTAAAGGACTCAGAAACTCTATTGCTGCCAATGGCATGTATGTTCCATTTATTGATGCGGTATGGGGGAATCTAATTATTACTCCATGGGACTTATAAGCAAGTATGTAAAGCTTCCTTAGCCCCAGGACAATGTCTGACGTGGAAAGCAAAATATGGTGACAAAGCAGAGGAACAGGGAGAGCTACACTGTAACACAATGTCCTGATTAACAGAGACATGCTTAGGGAGTGAGAAAATTAGTGACACTCTGGTACAGACGGGTTAGCCTGGTATTTTGACCAAGGGTGCTCTGTGCACTGAAAGCCTGGTGAACTACTCCTGACCGTGCAGAAACTGTGGATTCTCTGGCCACTTTGACACAGGCCTAGGAGCCATGTCTGAGTTTCTTGCTCACATTAAGAGAGTGGTACACCAGAAAGTAGCTCATGAGGAAGCTACAGATACCCTGAGCAGGCAGCTCAAGGTTGGTGGGGCCACCGGAGTGTGGAGCTGCTACGGCACCAGTAAGGCATGGCGATTTCTCTAACAGGGTAACGGCCACTGGGCACATTGGCAGCTCACCCTTGGGTGGCAGCAGTCACTGCAGCAGCTAATCAAAACACTCCCCAGAAAGGACTTTGCTTTGGATGTGGGAATAAAAAGACACTGGAAAAAATTGGTGCAAAAAAAAAAAAATCTAGTAACTTGGCCCCTTGCCTTTGCCCATGACATAAAAACGAAAAGTTTTGGGTTAAGGAATGTCAATCCACATTTGACATGGATAGTAAGCCTTTAAACTCCCCAGGGACAATACCCAGCCTCAGACTAAAGAGGGAAATCAACCCAGACAACCAAAAACAATGAACCAGGCTCAAAAGTAGTGTTCATTCATTCATGGGGAGCAAGAGGACCTGGTGCAACGGGATTAAATCCCCTAACTTTATGGACAAGACCCTTACTAGAGGAGGGAAGTCCTATGTTGACTTTATACATTAAGAAGTATTCCTTCTAGAAACTGGGGAAGATTGTTCAGTTATTCGTCAACAGAGATGGCCCCACACTGGCCAGTGTCTGGAGGCCTGCCTTTTACAAGGTGCTGGAGGCCAGCACGGTTCTTTCCAAAGTACTAATGTCTTAAATTGGATTAACAAAGATTGTTCTTTTGGCAATGTTCAGCCTTATATTGGCTCAGGACTTTGATATAATCTGTGGGGAAGAGTTATATTACATCAAGTGCAGGCAGCACTGACCCCTGCAACTAATGAATCATCTGATAACTATAAGAGAATACAAGCTCCCTTATTGGGGTCACTGATCGAGGGCCAGCCATACACTTTTAAAAACAACCGTAGGTCTCTGATGACCCTGTATGGATTGATCAATGGCCCCTTCATGAGGAAAAATTAAAACAGGCCCAACTTCTAGTACAGAAATAACCGCAACTAGGACGTGCAGAACCTTCAGTAATTCAGTAAAGTCCTTGGAGTCCCCTGTTTTTGTAATCCATAAAAAGACAAATAATAGACTTGGATTCTTACATGATCTCAAGGGCATAAATGCCACTGTGAACCAACGGAGGACCTCTACCCAGGGGTCCCTGCTCCTATGATTCCTCAAGGGCATTACGATACTATATTTGACTTAAAAGACTGCTGTTTTTCTTTTTTTTTTCTTTCTTTTTCTTTTTTTTTTTTTGCAAAAGGACCAGCCTTTTGCAGGTCAGGGAGACTGGGAACGGGATGCAGAGGCGGCGAGAAAACCACACCGACTTTTTTCTGAGAGATAAAAGCTTCTCCTCTTTTTATTCCTCTTTCTGTTGTTCTTTTTGTTCTGCTCTTCTGCCCTGACGATTCCCTTCTGTGTCTTCCCTGGTGTCTTCCTTACTGCGGAGTCTTTGTTTCCGCCCTTACAGCTTATATAGCCCAGCAAGATCTTTCAAGCAATATTAAAATTACAATGCAATTACACTCTATTTTTTAAGTGAATGATTACAATGAATATAAGTAAAAAATGACATATTTTCCATTTCCCTTACATGATTAAACATTTTACGTATTACAGGTGAAAAACAAAATTATCCCCCCAAACCACATACAGTTAAACATTTATCTCTTAGACTTCTCATAGACCAGGAGCCTTTCAGCCATAACTGTTTACATAAGCTATAGTTTTTATAATTGCCAAAAAAAAACCAGGTTACTAGTTTCACTTTTCATATTTTAGAGTCCATCCAATTCTTTGCTTTTCAGTTATATGAAGTCATTATTGAAAGCTTTGTTTAGCTATGCTGCACACTGAAACCCATGAGCACAATTCCCAATATCAAAAAGAACTTGCACTGACTCCTGGGACTCCATTGTTTTGCTGAGTCACTAGCCTAAGTCACAATCTATACGACTCCTCAAGAGAAACTCTTAAGTCATAGCTGCGTGACATTCCCTTGGTCCCATTTTCTACCCTCTGCAGCCCTTGCTTTATCGGGGTGTGAAAAACACTATATTCTGCCTTTACCTGTACTAATTTCCCACTAACCTAACCTCTATCATAATCCCTTACTATATTTGTTAGAAACCCTTAATCATCAAAATTCGATTTAAATTAACACTATTATTGCATAAAATCATTACTTCAGTTTAAACAGTACAGCTTAAGAGGAAATCATCTTCATAATAATCCACAGGTAAAAATGCCCAGTAGAATGGGATATTTCCATGAGAAAATCACACTATATTAAAGGTAGTGGGAATCTCCCCCACACCCAGCCACACCATGTCAAATACCAGAGAAAAATGGCACTGGCAAACACGTAACGGCATAGCAGTAGCAAGAGACATTCTGGAGCCAAAGCCCTTCCGGCCTCGCCTATCCGAGATTCATCCATCAGTGCTTTGCCTCCTGATGGGTCAGACTCCTGAATTCAAGTGTCACAGCTGCTCCTCTGACGTGGTCACCGGCACTTTTCCTCTCTTCTACATCCTGATGATAAGAAACGCTTTGCAATCTCTGTTTCTGCTTTAAACAATCAACAGCAAATGACCCAATATCCGTGGAAAATTTTACCATGAAGGATGAAAATAGCCCCCACTATATGTCAATATGATGTCCATGAAGTTGGTGCTCATCAAATTTCCCAAGGTATTGGTCATTCATTATATGAACAACATTCTTTTCTACTAGTGATCTAATCAGTATGTAAATGAGTGCTTGAACTTTTATGGTAAATAAACTAAAAAAAATTAGACATATCTGGATAAAATACAAAAGCAATCACCTTATAATTCTTATGGCATGTAATTACACAACAACTAATTAGTCATCATCCTCTCTGCTTAGACCTTCCCAAACAATACCTTCAATTACTTACAAAAAATGGGGTCATGCTGATTGGGTACCCCCTTATCTGCCTACTCCTACTAAAGATGTATCCCCGCTCTTTAGTTTACTTTCTAGAGACTCTCGGTTAAACTCCATGAAAAACACCACACCTGAAGCAGAGCAACTCATTAGTTTCTTATAGAACACTGCTGTGGAGGCTGTGGCTTGGAGGATTGATCCTTTACTTCCTTATCAATTACTCATCCTTCCTTCCCCCTCCTCACCTGCTGGAATTAGATATCAACAAGAAAATGGAATTATAGAAACTTATGTGTGTCACAATCCTCCACAACAATCCATAGCTCCCTATTTACAAGCAATTATAGACTTGACAGTGATGGAAGGGCATGTCTTAAGGAACTTCCTGAAATCACAGTAAGTTGTAGTAACTACAGACACCATAGTGCTATTAAAGAAAAGGCAGATTGATTATTTGTTCCACACTGATAATAACAGGCAGGTGGCATTAGCATGTTATTCAGGATCTGTAGATAATCATTATCCTAAATATCCCCTTCTAAGATTATTTGAAGATACCTGGTGGGTAGTAAATCATGTTACTGGAATCCCTTACAATTCGTGGTGTCAAGCTATTGTTGAATGGCACCGTCAAATACTTAACAGAATTTTTTTTAATAAAATGTGGGTGTATATACACCCACCTAAATCCTACATACTATACTACATGTAGCCAAGTTTATTTTAAATTTTTCACTTTAAAGGATAATGCTTCTTCTGTTACCCCAAAAACATTTTCCCTATATGAGACACAGTCTAAAATATATGTTAAATGGAAAAAGATCTAGAAATTAATTGGAAAGGACCAAATGTTCTTCTAATATCAGGGAAAAGTTATGCTTGTTTCTTCCCAGAAAATAAACAAAGTCCCAGATGACTCTTACTCCAATGATCCCAACCAGTGCAACATCCCTGAGACTATCAGACAAACAAAATGTCCATAGATAGACCACCAACCCATCAAGAGGAGATGTCCCAAGAGGATGACTTAGGGAGACATCAAGACTTAGCCAATGACTTAGGGAGACATCAAGACTTTAACTCATTAAGCTGAGACCTTGGGGAGACAACACAATACTATTGCCTAAGTCACTTGAAGAGGCACTGTGACCAAAGCAACTATTACAAGAGAAAGCATCTAACTGGTGGCTTGCTTACAGTTTCAGAGGGTTAGTCCATTATCATCATAGCAGGGAACATGGCAGCATGCAGACAGATGCTGGAACAGTAGCTGAGAGCTACATCCTGATCCATAGGCAGAGAGAGAGTGACACACTTCCTCCAACAAGACCACACCTCTTAATCCTTCTAATCCTTTCGAATAGTGCCATTCCCTGATGCCCAAACATTCAAATATATGAGCCCATGGAGGCTGTTCCTATTGAAACCACCACTACTGACCCCAAAATGATGCTGTTATGTTTATTGACTATTCCACATGTTTATTCTCAGCTTGTTAATGCAGAATCCAAAGCTTTTCATGAGGAGGATAAAAGACATGCCTGTAGTATGAAACAGTATGAAGCTGTTTTGCCATGTTAAAGATTGTTTTTATCCTTTGGAGCCAGTTGTCTGAACAAAAGATAGTAGACAAATATTTCACCACATGAATGAAGGATATTTTGGTTAGACTAATCTAACTGATGATCCCAAATGCTATAATACAGATTTTAGAACAATTAAGTACTCTTAGAAAGCTCTGATAATGGAAAATATAGTTGTATTAGGATAAAGAAAGGAATATCTAATGTATTGCTTATTAAAGTTAATATTACTGTACATAATCTAGCACTATCTCTTGCCAACAGCTTAGAAAAGAACCTCTGGCTTCATTTGGCACACGGTAGTCAATGAGAACAACTTTTCTGTATCAGAGGAGACCCATCTATTTCTGGGCTCTTAAAAAAGAAATGTAGGGGCTGGAGAGATGGCTCAGAGGTTAAGAGCACTGGCTGCTCTTCCAGAGGTCCTGAGTTCAATTCCCAGCAACCACATGGTGGCTCACAACAATCTGTCATGAGATCTGGTGCCTTCCTCTGGCGTGCAGGCATACGTGAAGGCAGAATGTTGTATACATAATAAATAAATAAATCTTTAAAAAAAAGAAATGTATATGGTTTATGAGCTACTCATATAAGTCATACACTTATATGATAGAGGGCACCCATACCCATATTCATAGGGCTTCCCCTGACAGTCCAGCCAACGGTGCTTTTTTATGACATTGTTTATGCTTCAAATGTACTTCTATCCCTCCTTATTGTAACTCCATTTCTAATTATGACTTCCCATGGTAACAACCACCTTGGATGGATATTTTTATGTGAGAATAATGCTTACACTGCCCTTCCTGCAGGTTATAAAGGCTGTGTGTGACGGGCTGTACTAGACCATTTTGCTCAATAAATCTTGGCAGTTGATCGACAGAATTAGGAGAGTTCCCCTGAAAACTGTGATGATTCTGAGCACCTGCTGGTTCCTCTAAACGTTGCCACCACAATGGCTTTTTTATTACCAGGCCCAGGAGTGATTACTGGACTACAAAGAGATTTCAAAAACGGCCTGTAACCTTGGCAAAACTACTAGTATTACAGCAAAAATAATAGCAGAAGCTAATCACAACATGGCTGCGCTGAGTACCAGTTCTACAAAATAATGTAAATTATTTGTTGCTCAAGCACAACCCTGGTTGTCGACAATTTTCTGGCTTGCATTGCTTTAACGTGTCAGAGTGCTCCCACATCATGGATGGTCAAGCTGATCATCTGCATAGTAAGAAAAACAAAACTTCTCAAGGTGCCCTTTGAATCGACATCATGACTAAAATGGCTTTCCCCTTCCCTTGGTCCTCAGCTAGCCACTCTTCATTCTGTTTGCCTTGCCTATATTAGTCAGACTCGCCATACAAGCAATGCATCAGCTTTGACTCCTGTTACAGCCACACTTTTCTCTTTAAAATATAAGAAGCGGGGAGATGCATTGCCCACAGACAAGCCTACCAAGCTCCGGGATTTCAGACATGCTTGCACTGAACATTCAGCTCATAACGTCATGCTGCCTTCAGCCCCTGAACAACACTCACGTGGACAACTGAGGATCTGTTCCAGGCATAGACTGAGTCAGGAGCATTACCATGATAACAGAAAGAAAGGAGAGAGTGGTCATCTCAGAGAGCAACTCTCAGTCAAGAACACACAACACAGGTGAGCCTGAGCTGGGGCTTAATCCTTCAGTTGTCAGGCCCCAAGGAAAGCTAAGAATATTTTTGTTTCCATTCCCTCATCTGTAACATGGAGACCACTGTACCAGGCTTTCTAGCTACCTTCCTTTTTCTGGGTTCTATAAATTCCAGGAAAAAAAAAGCTGGGCAGTAGTGACACATACCTTTAATCCTAGCACTTGGGAAGCAGAGGCAGGTGGATCTCTGTGAGTTCGAGGCTGGCCTGGTCTACAAAGCCAGTTCCAGGACAGCTGGGGTTGCACAGAGAAACCATGTCTTAAAAATAAATAAATAAATGCCAGAAAAAAATAATCCCATGACTGTTCTCTAAGATTTATTTATTTTATGTGAATGGATGTCTTGCTTCCATTTATATATGTGTACCACGTGTATTCTCCATGCTCCAGAGGCCAGAAGAAGGTGTTGGATGCCCTGGAGCTGAACTTCCAGACAAGTGTGAGCTGCCATATGGATGCTGGGAACTAAACCCAGCACCTCTTGAAAAGCAGTATTCATTTTTAACCTCTGAGCCATCTCTCCAGCCCTAATCACGTACCTTTTGTAGAAGAAATGAACTTTGGGGTAAATATTGTGAAGCAGAAGTAACTGAGTTATGAGATTGAAGAGTTGGGAAATTGGGTCTTTGCCAAAAGTCATATCTGGCTCCTTTTAAATGTGGAAGATACAGTCAAGTCTACAAAGTCAATAATTCACATTTACTGTTGTCTATACCATGCTCAGACAAGGGATAATACATAATATTATCACACCAATCACCTAATCCTTAACTTCTGTCATTCCCACAGAGAGTGGCTGTGTCCTTCCACGTTTATGTCTGGGGCTGCCTCGAGCTTCAGGAGACGTCCTGATGCTCATCTCAAGTCAGCACGCAGAAAGTTGAAGAGTCCACAGGCCTAGCCTTGGAAAAGCAGAGCTCCCTCTCTGAAGTACCTATTCTGTGGGTCCATCTCCTCCCTAGCCTGCTTGCTTTGACTAGACCTCACAGTTACCCTGCTTCAGTCCTAATAACAGGAAGGGTGGGGCTGGACAGACAGCTCAGTGGTTAAGAGCTCATTCTGTGTTGCAGAGAACCAGAGATCGGTGCCTCACACCCAAGACTCAACCCACTTTTAACTCCAGCCCTAGAGGGTCCAGTGTCCTCTCTGGCCTCTGAGGACGCAGCACCGGCATGCTCATACCCGCTCACAGACACACATATACATATGCTTAAAAATAAAAACAAAGTCTTTCTAATAAAAGAACAAGAAATATAAAGAGCAGCCTTTCTTTCTTGTCCTCGATGTACTGTGTCCCCTGCAAGACAACAAAGAGGAGTAGCAACACATAGAAACTTGCTGACAAACTTATCAAACAGAATCAAAAACTGACTCCCCTGAGCAACACACAGGGCTGCTTTAGCTGCACTTCACTGCCCTTGGCCCAAGGCCACAAGGAGGCCAGTAAAGGCTGGAGCTCAAGAACAACCACCCAGACCCAAGGCGTCTTTCCTACCACCCAGCCATGAAGTTCCTTTTTCCTCTTGTAGCCAGCCTTATGCTACAGTATCAAGTGAAATCAGGTAATGTGGACCCCTGGGTTGATGTGAGCAAGTGAGACAGGGCTGCCCATGGTGCTAGGACCCCAAAAAGACGCTGAAAGATGACATTCCCAAAAAAAAGATGGCTGGAGAGCTGACCCAGCCCCTAGACTGTGTCTGATGGGGATGCCCGGGAGTTACAAAGAGAGTGGGGTATCGCATGTCTGACATACGATGGGTTCCTGCTCTGAGTATGTGTCTGTCTCCTTGCAACAACTCAGCCCAAAGCACCTTCAGGTGAACCCTATTTCTGAGTTAACCACCTTGTATATTTTTAAAATGTGTGTGTGTGAGTGTGTGTGTGTGTGTGTGTGTGTGTATGTGAGAGAGAGAGAGAGAGAGAGAG
>NC_022033.1:25047959-25053855 GCF_000317375.1 Microtus ochrogaster | reverse complement strand
GAGAGAGAGAAAGGGAGAGAGAGAAAGGGAGAGAGAGAATACAGTGTGATGTGTGTAAGAGAGAGAACACACAGTGACATGAGTGTAGAGCTCAGAGGACAGCAGGTGTCAGCCCTCCCTTCCATCTCGTCTGAGGCAGGCTCTTTCATTGTTTCTCACAATGTACGCCAGGCTACCTGGCCCATGGGCTTCTGGGAAGTCTCCGGTCTCCACCTCCTGTTGCACTGTGGGAAGACTGGGCTTGCAGAGGCCTGCACTACGGACTGCATCAGACCTCACATCTGACCCACCGAGCTTCCTCCGCAGCCCCAGCCAAAGCCATCTCCTAACGCAGAGGTTCCATTGGCCATGCACCTCTGCTCACAGGATAAAATCCTTGCCTCTGCGTTCAAAAAAAAAAAAAACTCTTAAGAATTTGGTAGGCAGGTCTACGTCTCCATATCAGCTCCTCCAGCAGAGCCTATTTCTCTCCATCTCCGTCTTCCTGGAAACCCTCCAACTACCATAAGGGTGTCTGGGGGTACAGTATAGCACATGACAGGACAGGGCATGGCTGCTGCTCTTGAAAAGGAAGAAAAAAATAAAATGGAAGCTTGTTTCTGGGAACAGGAACCATCAAGCTACTTGGAGTAATCATAATGAATCAAGGAAAATAAGGGCTGAAGATGTCTGTACTGATTTTATGTTGGGAACATAGGGAAGTCCGTGTCCCCTTGGGTAAAGTCACTTAAACACGTTGAGCTTCAAAAGTGACTTGAAAAAAAAAAGTGACTTGAGCACACTGGAAAAATCAATGTGACCGCTTCTAGTTCTAAAATGTTTCTGCTTTGCAGTCCTTGTGAGAACAATGTGAAGATGTATGAGAATAACAAATACATATGTGAAAATATGCTTTGAAATTATGTTTTATTGACATACATTAACTGTGTGTAATAATTGGGTCCCATGATGTCGTCATATGTATGGGATGTATTTTATCAGATTCATTCCCACTCTCTCTTACCCCCTCCCACTCCTGCTGACCCATACTCCTCTCTGCTCTCTGCTCCCAAATAGTTCCTTTTCTACTTCATGACTTTTGTGTGTGTGTGTGTGTGTGGCCCAGTGAGTTTTATTAGGTTTGCTTTCAGAAGCATGGACAATGGGCTATCTACACAAGCATGGGCAACTTACCAGTGGCTACAGTGTAGAAGAAAATCCCTCTCTTTCCCCAACCATCCTAAAGAGTCTCAGGAAGGAGCATGGCCTCGTGCGCCTTTCTCTCCCTCAGCAGGATGTTGACAGACCCAATCTTATGCGGGTTGTCACGGGCACTATAATCTTTGGGAACCATCTGATGCTAAATAAATCACTTCTAATTTACATAAAATTGATAAGGTGGGTAATAGAGAAAGAAAAGATTTCTCTTTTTTAAAGATTTATTTATCGTGTATACAACATTCTGCCTGCATGTATGCCTGCAAGCCAAAAGAGGGCACCAGATCTCATTATAGATGGTTGTGAGCCACCATGTGATTGCTGGGAATTGACCTCAGGACCTCAGGAAGAGCAGTCTGTGCTCTTAACCTCTGTGCCATCTCTCCAGCCCAGAAAAGATTTCTTAATTGAAGGAAAACATTCAGATACTGGGATGGGACATTCAACAGATGAAGGTAAATTACTAAACTCAGGGGGGAACTAAGCTAGAAATAATATGTGAGTGACCTTGATAGAGACAAGTGAAGGCCACAGTAACAAATAAGATCTCTGAAGGACAAAGTATCCAGGTATTGGAAGTGACAAAGTGCCATGTCCCAGGAGCTGTGGGTCCAGTGACTGACAGGGGGGTAAAAGGCCATGGACCTCGAAGAAGACAACACTTCTGAAAATTCTGTTAATTCTGTTTCAAAATTCTTTCTTGGTTTATCTCAATTAATGTAAGTACCCCATTCCACTTATTATCTTGCAAATTATCATTTTATTCTTCTCTGTGACCACACAGAGAGAAGAGTACTACATGCTGTCTCATGTGAAATTAAAAGAAATAGTCTGCCAGCGGTGGTGGTGTATGCCTTTAATCCCAGCACTCGGGAGGCAGAGGCAGGCAGATCTCTGTGAGTTCGAGGCCAGCCTGGTTTACAAGAGCTAGTTCCAGGTCAGGCACCAAAGCTACACAGAGAAACCCTGTCTCAAGGAAAAAGGAAAAAAAAAAAGAAATAGTTAACCTGAATGCACTATTGACTACCCGAGCGTGGACAAAGACAGGCTTGCTATGATCAGCACACTTGGAATGCATGTGCTGAAATCGCACACTGAATTCACTAATGTACACCGCTAGCGAATGTTAGGATAATAATCATGAGTCTTTCTTGGATCAGCTGCATGGCAGGTTTTACTGACATTGTTTTATAGGATTATAGAGGGGGTGGGGGGCTCTGCTGGTGTGGATGATGCAGGATTGGAAATCAAAAATGCTGTCTTGTGGCTGGAGATATAGCTCAGGGGAAAAGTGATTGACCCCAAAACCCTGAGTTCAAAGCCCAGTATCACCAAACAGAAAGGAAAGAAGGGAGGAAGAGGGAGAAGAGAGGGAGAGAAGGAGGAATATTCTGAAATCAAGTACTTGGACTTCATATCTTTCCTTCTTCATTACAGCCTTGGTGTGTGTGTGTGTGTGTGTGTGTGTGTGTGTGTGTGTGTGTGTGTGTCTATGTGTGTGTGTGTCTATGTGTGTATGTGTGTGTAGGCCCTGAGACAACCTCGGGTGTCTTTCTTCAGGTACCATTCACCTTATTTTTGTTGTTTTGAGACAGAGTTTTTCTGTGTAGCCCTGGCTGGTCTGCAACTCTCTATACAGACCAGGCTGGCCTCAAGCTCACAGAGTTTCACCTGCCCCTACCTCCCTAGTGCTGGAATTAAAGGCGTGCACCACTACAACCTGATTGCTAAGATAGGCTCACCAATCAGGTTAGGCTGACTAGCCAGTGAACCCCTGGTCTTGTCTGGCTCTGCCTTCCCACACATGAAACCACTCCTGCCTTTTGGATCTAGACTCTCCCGCCAGCAGTCTGAACATCGTCTCCAATGATTAGCCTTGACCCAGTGGTTTCTCTTTCTCCACCACGCAGAGTTTTTGATCGTGAAAAAATGTATAATGGGCTTTGGGAGATGCAAAGACAGCTGCTTCGCAGAGGAAATCGAGATACAGACCTGCAAATCCAAAAAATGCTGCATTGGGTCCAAAGTGACTAAACTGATTAAAAGCTACCTGCGACACGAAATTCCCCACATCCCTGACAAGGACCTCGTGGAGATGCTGAAGAGCGAGAAGAAGTCCAGAGAAGAGCTGCGAAGGAAACAGGCCTTAGTCACACTCCCCCAAATCGGAGTTGTCAACCCTTTGCTCAGTATCAACTCTGCCATTGTCCCAAAAGGCTCCCCTGTGAAGTCTGTCACCCCCAGGCCAGGCAGACATGGCTTGGGCGGTATTGTTTCCACCAAGAGGCATGTGGAACCAATCAGGGATTCTGCCAATGCTGCCCCTCAGTCCCGACCTGGACCACCTTGGCAGCAGGGAAGCAGATGAGCAGGGAAGTGGGTCTTTGTCCTAGGGTGTCAGGCTCCTCTCTACCTCCACAAGCAGTAAAATATGACATAACTGTTCTGCCCACAGACGGGTAATAAACACTGTTAGGTCCCTTCCAGTCTGTGTCATGGAATCATTCTTGCAGGGGTTCCCCAGAGGACAGTGCTGGAGAGGCATGGGGTTTTAAGTTTAGATGGCCGGAGAGAGCAAGTCCTGGCTCAGGAAGTGCTGAGCCTCAGGCCTCCTTGTGGGATTCTCATTTGAAGGCCTTTTCCTGTGACAATGGGAAGGAAAGCCTAAGCCCTGTTTCCTCTTGTCGTGAATCTTGGGGGAAGGGCCCCTGTGTAGCCAGAACACAAGCAGAAGCTGGTAGGGCTCATCTGAAGAACTTCTTAGCTTAACAGCCTGAAACAATATCAGATCATTATGGGACCAGGACGAAAATGACTCTGACATTGCTCAGTTGTGTGGCCTAAAACAAATCACGTATCCATACATTACCATCAATTTATTCAGTCGTTAGTGGAGATGCCAGCATTTTAGTAGACACCAGAATTCAGCAATCTCAGACTGTACGGTCTTACTTTGTCGATGTAACAGCAGCATGGCCCTCGGTCCCAGCCTTTGAAAAGCTTTATTGCAGTAGCATTGATGGAAAACATCCACATGTGTCTTGCTGGGACTACTGGGTAAGTTTGGCACATACACACCCCAGTGAGGTTGCTATCAGAGGTGGGGGCTCTGTCACCCATGTTTTCCACCAAAAACAAACAAACAAACAAACAAACAAACAAAAACCAGAAGACAGAAACGAACGGTGTTCTCCTTCCATTCTGTTGTTTTAATAAAATACCGAACCACAAGGCCACTTGGAGGAGAAACAGCTGTGCTACAGAAAAGAAGACAAAGATAGATGGCTTCACCATTTCACACACAGCTCCTGAGTTCTAGGTAACACTATAGATAGGTTCATATCTCCATCGGCCTTGCTCCAGAGAGAGAAGCGGGGAGGGGGTATCTGAGGACCTGAGGGTAGAAAGAGGAAAAAAGATAATCCAGACTGACAGAAACAGACAGCAAGAAGGCATAGAATTCTGATTGCTAACAAAATAGACTTCAAACCCAAATTAGGAAAGATGAAGAAGATCACTACATATTGGTAAAAGGAACATTCTAGCAGGAAGGGTTGCAGTTCTAGGGGCTGGAGAGAGGGCTCAGAGGTTAAGAGCTTGTCTTCCT
Source organism: Microtus ochrogaster (assembly GCF_000317375.1). Classification (NCBI taxonomy): domain Eukaryota; kingdom Metazoa; phylum Chordata; class Mammalia; order Rodentia; family Cricetidae; genus Microtus; species Microtus ochrogaster. The sequence goes on along the minus strand of NC_022033.1, from coordinate 25,049,051 downwards.
CTTTCAGAGGACCAGGGCTTGCTTCCCAGTACCCATGTCTGGTGGCTCACAACCCGCTTCAAACCCTGGCTTCCAAGGGCACCTGCATGCACGTGGTGCACATACTCGAACACAGATACACACATATACACATTATTAAAAATAAAACAATCTTTTAAAGATACTACAGTTCCCAGCATACATATATCAAACAATGGTGTACTAAATCTCATAAAAATAAATACATACACACATTATTAAAAATAAAACAATCTTTTAAAGATACTACAGTTCCCAGCATACATATATCAAACCATGGTGCACTAAATCTCATAAAATAAATACTACTGGATGGAAGGGCACAAACTGATCTCAACACAGTTACTGCGTGACTTAAGCATACAGACAGCTGGGGAGATAGCGAATTGATTGGGGTCCATTCTATTGCTGTGAAGAGACAGAGCAACTCATAAAAAAATTAACTGGGGTGGCTCACTTAAAGTTTCAGGGGTTCAGTCCATTATTATCATGATGGGGAGCATGGCAACCTGTAGGCAAACATGGTGCTGGAGTAGCTGGAAGTCCTATATTTTGTAGGCAACAGGAAGTCAGCAGAGATACTGGTGGTATCCTGAGCATAGGAAACCGCAAAGCCTGACCCCTCTGTGACACACTTCCTCCAACAAAGCCACACCTCCTACTAGTGCCACTCCCTATGAGATTATGGGGGCCAATAGCATTCAAACTACCTATAACCTAATAAATTGGAAAACCTAAAATCCATAAAGTTCTGGACATGTGACCTACTAAAATTAAATTAAGAAGATATAGTGTAACTGAGATGATAATAAACCATAGAATTGAACGGAAATAGCAAGAAAAACCATGTCAAGCAAACAAATCCTGGGCCCTGAAGGGGGCCCAAATGAGTCTGACCGGAGCTTTAAAGAGTTAACAGCAACACCGTCACACTACCCTATGAGACAGAAAGGGGAGGAAAGCTACCAGCTCCACTTTATGAAGCCAGTACTACACTCACACCCAAACCAAAGAGGCACACAACAAAGAGAAAGGTACGTACACACACACACACACACACACACACACACACAC
>NC_022033.1:25044912-25046489 GCF_000317375.1 Microtus ochrogaster | reverse complement strand
ATATATTTATTATTAAATAAATAGATCATAGACTCAGTGCTGTTCCCTGCTGAGTCTCTCACGTCAGGCAACCGGGAAGGAGGTCAGCAGTCCTGAAAAGGGTTCTCTCTGCTTTAGCAGGGTATTGCATGGCTCTTGAGTAAAGAAATGTCTCCTCGCTCCAGATAGGGAAGGCATCATCAGACCAAGGGAAGGTTCCATCTGGTCCAGCTTGATGAAATAGTGAGCTTACTGGAGCCATTGCAGGAGCATGGTCCACTCACAGGGAGCTACATCAAAGAGAAGTGTCACCCTGGACACCCATTTGCCTCTGACATGACACATGGACTCTCTGGGGAGGGGAGGAGCCTCGGGACCCTAGTGAACCTCCTTGCTCACCCAGAATTTTAACAAGCCAAACTTGGGAAGACTTCCTGCATGTCACAACTGCTCTGCCTCAAGATGGCAGCTGCCGTGTCTGACCCAGATGACACAGGAGGAAAGAAAAAAGACTGCACCACAAACCAGCTAGTCACAGACATCCTGGTGGCCATCCTTAACAAAGTGCAACTGGTAAATAAGTCTACAGAGTCCCAGACATGGCTATGGGGAAAATATCATAAACTTGTCAAGCCAAATAGTCAGCAGAGGCTATCCTGGAATGTGCCCAACCAAGATAACCCTCGTCTAAGTGAAGGGCTCACGGGGATACCTCTCATGTCGGGGCTGGGGTGCAGCTCAGAGGGAAAGCACCTGCCTGGCATGTCAAAGCCTGGATTTAATCCCAGCACTGCAAAGATATGCAGGGCCAGGCTACTAACTACTCTGTGAGTGCTCAGACAGTGGATGCCACAGATGTCCAAATTGACTTGCACTAACGTGGACGTGCCTGCTTCATCCTGGTTAATCACACCTGAAATTCAACAATGACAGGTGCTTTAGGCAATTACTCGGTGGCTCTGTCCCATCTGCCCACTGCTTCTGCCCGTTGGCATGTCCTTGTCCTTCAGGCGTGATCTTCTTGCCTCTGGCTTCTCCTGTTCCTATCTGCAGTGACCTTGAGTAACCCAGACTCTCCCGTTATTGAGAACCGAGCAATCGAAGGGAGAAGCCATGGGACACATCTGCTTTAACGAGTGGAAATTTTCAAATGGACGTCCATAGGGAGATAAGGGACGGCTGTGAACTTGAGGCCACTCCTGTGTTGCTCAAATTTGAAAGTTCTATTTGGGAACCACTTCAATATTTGTACCTAATATAAAAATGCTAAAATTCAAAAAGCAGGGGCTAGAGAGATGGCTTAGTGGTTAAGAGTGCACACTTTTCTTGCAGAAGACCCAGGTTCAGGTCCCAGCATGGATGTCAGGCAGCTCACAACTGCCAGGAACTCTGGCTCCAAAGGATTTGATATCTCTAACCTCCTCAGACACCTACACATACATGCTCACACCTTCCCCAGACATACACACATAGAAACAATTTTAAATAAATCTGAACATTATGTATATATATATATATACATATATATGTCAAAATTTAAAAAGCAACCCCTAAAGATTAGAGAACCCTAATTAGCATAGCGTAGTCAGGCATATTTT
>NC_022033.1:25042988-25044122 GCF_000317375.1 Microtus ochrogaster | reverse complement strand
AGAGTGGTCTCAAACTTGCATTGATCCTCCTGCCTCAGTCTCTGGAGTACTGAGGTGCCATCCCACACCTAGCAACACTTTATTGTCAAACATTTTTTCATTCCTGTCGAGTGAACAGGCCTAGAGATATGGAGCAGCCAGAAACACTGATTGCAATGGCCATGCGACTGTAACCTCAACTCCAGTTCCCCAAAGTCTCGTGGAAGGCATGATTTCTTGGCCTGAAGCTAATATATAAAATATACTTGAAATACTTTGCTACATTTGAGAAAAGTATCCTGGCTCAAATCAAAAGAACCCAGGAGGAGCTGGAGGGATGACTCAACCGTTATGAGCACTTGCTGCCCTCCCAGAGGACCAGAGTTCTGTTCCCAGCAATCACATTGGGCATCTCAGAACTGCCTGTGACTCCAGCTCCAAAGAATACCATGTCCTCTTCCTGTCTCCTTCGCCACTTGCACTCATGTATGGGCATGTACACACATATATATATTCGCACAAACACATACAGATACATATGCATCCATACATATATGCATATACAAACAGACATACATTATGCACACACATACATACATGCATACACATATACACACATTAGTTAAAAATAAATCTTCAAAGAACAAAATAATCAACTTAAGAAGGGTTACTTGGCAGGGATGGGGAAATGTAGCCTCAATAAAGATAAAAACCAGGTAGGTGGTGACAGTGCACACCTTTAATCCCAGTATTCGGGAGGTGGAGGCAGGTAGATCTCTGTGAGTTCGAAGCCAGCCTGGTCTACAGAGTGAGTTCCAGGATAGTCAGGACTAGAACTATACAGAGAAACCCTTTCACAAAAAAAAAGAAAAATTTTAAATTAAAAAATAAAAACCATATGCATTATTCATACTAGCCAAAATATAGAATCAGTCTAAGTGTAAATGGAAAAGTTAACCAAAAAATGTGGAATTAAGTCTTTAAAAAAAAAAAGAAAAAGGTCCCAGAGGCCAGAGAGATGGCTCATTCGTTAAGAGTAATTGCTGTTCTTGCATAGGATCCAGGTTCAATTCCCAGCACCTACATGATAGCTACCAACTATCTGCAACTCCAGTTCCAGGAGATCCAGTGCCCTCTCTGGCTTCCTCAGCACCA
>NC_022033.1:25034247-25034848 GCF_000317375.1 Microtus ochrogaster | reverse complement strand
ATTAAAGGCGTGTGCCACCACCACCTGGTTTAGGCCTCAACTCTTAATACTCCTGCCTCAGCCTCCCAAGATATGCCTTACCAAACCCAGCTTGTTTCTTCTTGTTAGGCTAAGTGATGCTCTGTCATATGGCAGTTTAATCGCTTCTAAAGACCTCGAAGATGTTTCCAGATGCGGACCATTACACATGGAGCTGTTATGAATATTGACAGGCTTCTGTGAGAATATCAGCTTTCATTCCTCTGGGAGGCATGCACAGGAGTATGCTGGGACATGTGATAGGTGTGTTCGACTCTGGACGATACTACAAGGGTATCCACAGGACGGCAGGACCATTCAGCCCCACCAGCCACATGTAAGAACCAACCTTCCTCCCATGCTCCACAGAGTGGTAGAATCTATATTTTCGTTTGCTTGTCTTAGCCATTTATCAAGTGCACAACAGAATGTCATTGTTTTAACTGTTTCCCTAAAGAGCAACGATGCCATTGGGCCTCTCTGTTCATGAGCCCAGCCGTTGTCTGCATGGCTTCCTTGACCAGGTGCTTGATGGGAGTTCAGTTCAGGAGAGTGTTTTCATCAGAATTGTGGGGGCCCACAA
>NC_022033.1:25018911-25033402 GCF_000317375.1 Microtus ochrogaster | reverse complement strand
GGAAAAAATGAAGGTTTCTGTACCCTGATATTAAGCCTCCCCACTGACAGTAAACCAAATCAAGCCAAATTAAGGATTAAAAGTCCAGGTTTAATTAATAAAATGCCCCCAGATGATTTCTCAGCCCCCAGAGAGGAGATGAAGAGACCAAAAAAAATCGCATGGCCTTTTTCTAGAAGGGGCAGTTTAAAAACACTGTAGACGTGGTCTTGAGATTCTCTAGGGAAGGAGCTGCCTTAACGCAGTTTTTCTGAAAGGGGGCAGGGTTTGGAGAGAGAGAGAGAGACAGACGGGGGTGGGGGGGGCGCTGAGGTGGAGCTTCCACCTGAACAAAAAACAAAAAGGAAAGAGGGAGGATAAGGTGTGTATTTAAGCCAACACACTATCCCTGGACTAAAAGAAGCAGAGAGAAGGCTAGCTGAACGAAAGAAGGGGACCCACAGGAGGAGTCGGGGAAAGGAGTCGGAGAGCGGAGGAGAGCAAAAACAATTGGGACTGGGGGTGCCACTCAACTGGTGAATGCTTGCCTGGTGTATGGAAAACTCTGAGTTCAGTTCCCTGCACTGCAAAAAAAAATAAAGTATGCAAATCTCATAATGAAACCCACTGTCTGTATACTAATGTCTTACTTTAGTTGAAGTCCTCAAGAACAGGGTGTGAAGCAGGGCACCAACTAACAGACCGCGCTTGGATGGCGGGAGGAAGGCGGGCTCAGAGAGCAGAACCAAGGCCAGCTCGCAAGCAGGGACCAGCCAAGAGCATAAGAGTCACTCCACGCACGTAGTGAAAATGGCTATAAAGCCTCCATCCAATTCCTCCATAAACCGGCCCCTGGTTGATTTTGACCGGACTTTATCGCCATCTGCTGGCGGAACTCGGTATCACCACAGCATGAAGAAGGCTTTTGGAAAGGCGGCTCAGGCACTCACAAAGTGCTCCCAATTCTTGTCCGTGTCCCAGATACATGAGGTTCAGGTGGAGGGTCACACTTTATTTCACAAGGTCCACAGAAATTGACCTCATAAGGGGAAGTTCTGGGTCGGGCAGTGGTGGCGCACGCCTTTAATCCCAGCACTCAGGAGGCAGAGGCAGGAGAATCTCTGTGGTTTCAAAACCAGTCAGCTCTACTTTGTGAGTTCCGGGGCAGCCAGGATTGTTACACAGAGAAACCCTGTCTCAAAAAAGCTCAAAAAAGGGTAAAGAGAAGGAAAAAGAAGGAAGATGGAGAAGGAGGAGGAGTAATTCAGTCCAATCCCCCAACTAGTTCACCTCACTGACCCCAGGGAGGCTTTCCAAACCCTTCTGCTAAAAATAAATAATACTATCTGGTGTGCAAATGGAGAACGTGGGCCTGGGGAGAAGAGGAGGAGCTATAGCGGGAGAAGGAGGGGAGGGAGGGAAGAGGGAAAAGGAGGAGAAAAGAGGGAAGGAGGAACCCTGGCAGGCATGGCAGGTAACACAGCTGCAATCCCAGCACTCGGAAGCTGAGGCAGGAGGATCGCTAGTTCCCAGCCAGCCTGGCCCTGGGAAAAAGAAACAAAGTCATATGGAAACCTACCACTTTGTACAAATACTATACATTAACTTGTTGCTTTGAACAGGGTCTCTTTATGCAGCCCTGGCTGTCTTAGAACTCCATATGTCGACCAGGAAGATCAAACTCACAGAGATCCCCCTGTCTCTGCCTCCAGAGTGCTGGGATTAAAGGTGTGCATCACCATGCCTGGACCTACACTCATTTTGTAATGGATTGTATATAGATAGACACGTGGCTGTTGCTCCACCATAAACATGAATGAGATCATACAAAGACTGAGAAAAACAAAGTGGGGATCCTTCTGTGAAAAAAGTCAGTCAGGCTCAGAAAGACATCAACTACATCTGTCTCTCTCATAGCTGGAATCCCAAAAGGAGAAATGGAAAAAGGGGACAAGGGAGGTAACAGGCATGGATATGACATGCATGGGTGACATGTCCTGGTGACACTCTTTGCTCTGGATAATGTGTGCTAATTTTAAAAAGAACAAGAACTCAATGTCAAGTCCTCTAGTGCCTGAGGTGTGCCGAGCCATAATCCTTACTAAACTCAACTCTGGGAGTGTGGTGTGTGCACGTTTTAGTTTGGAGAAATATAGACTTCGGTACTTTGGGTTTGGAAAACAAATTTTTTTTAAGGTTTATTTATTATATATAGTGTTCTGCCTGCACATATAATTGCAAGCCAGAAGAGGGCACCAGATCACATTACAGATGGTTGTGAGCCACCATGTCGTTGCTGGGAATTGAACTCAGGATCTTTGGAAAAACAGGCAGTGCTCTTAACCACTGAGGCATCTCTCCAGCCCAGGAAAGCAGAATGCTGTAAGCATTGCTAATGGACCCTGCTAACAGGAGCATGAAAGACAGTGGTGCTGTGAGTTATTTGAACTGCAGGAGTTCACTCAAGATGTTTCAAAGGAGAATCTTAGTATATTACCTAGAGATCATTCTTATGATATTTTGGTGAAGAAAATGGCTGCCTTTCGCCCTTGTCCAAAAAGTCTGCCTGAGACTAGAGTGAAGAGTTTTGGATTAATTCCATTGACAACAGAAATCTCAAAACAGCCTAGTATAAACTCTGTCATGTGGTTATTAGTGCTAACGCTAATGAAGATTTATAATGAAAAGAGCAAGCTGAGCAGGGTAAATTACAAAGTGTAAACTTTGAGGAGAAAAAGAGCACCAGGAAATGGAATGAAGCTAAATCCTGTGTTCAGGGAGATAAATGGATTAAGAACTTGAAAAAAGGAAGTGGGACCTCGGGGCAAGATCCCACACAGTGAAATTTCCAACTATTGAAAAGGAATTAAAGAAAAGCTTAGAGCAGGGTGTGGTGGTGCACACCTTTATTCCCGGCACTCTGAAGGCAGAGGCTGGTGGAGCTCTGAGTTTGAAGCAGGCCTGGTCTACAGAGCAAGTTCCAGTACAGTCAAGCTTAGGCAGTGAAGGAAGCCATCAAAAACAGAAAGTTGGTGAAGATGTAATTGAATGAGGAGACCATGTTCCGGCTCCAGTAAGCAACAGAACTTGGCAACATCGGCGACATGGTTCTGGAGTTAAGGATAGAAGAAAGAACCTATGGAATTTGCCCCTGCTGTTAAGGAAAGCTGCTGAGATCAGGCATGTGTCAGGGGTGTCCCTGAATGGAGGCTCAGAGAGGCCGTTGTGTGAAACTATGAAGTTGAAGCCTAGATTCCCTTGGAGAACCCAATATGTTGGAGATGCCAGCGTCGTGGGATACCTGCCAAAGACAGCTGCCTACAGGGAGTGGAACCAACCCAAGAGGAAGTTTTACAGTCAACAAAGCTGAAAGGAATTGATCTGAAAAGTGCTTTGACATCAGACGTGGAGATGCAGAGTTTGGAGCCTGCCCAGTTGGTTTCCTGTCTTGTTTAGGTCCAGTACTTCCTCAACCTGCTCCCTTCCCTGCATTTTGGAATGGGAATGTATAACCTGTGCCATTATATGTTGGAAGTATTTTATATGCTTTTTTATTTTGATTTTTACAGATGATTACAGTTAAGAGATTGCATGAATCTCAAAAGAGACTTAGAACTTTAGACTTTAAAACATTGTTAGACTGTCATAGACTATGGGGACTTTTGAAGTTGGATTAAATGCATTTTGCACTATGATATTGTTACGAGTTTATGGGGTCAGGGAGTAAAATGTGGTAGTTTGAATATAATTGGCCCCTATAATCTCAAAGGAAGTGTGGCTTTGTTGGAGAAGTGTATCTCTGTTGGGAGGAGGCAGGTTTTGAGGTTTCCTATACTCAGGATACCATCTACTGTCTCAGTGGACTTCCTGCTGCCTACAAGATGTAGGATTCACAACTACTAATCCAGCACCATGTCTGCCTGCCTGCTGCCGTGTTTCCCATCATGATGAGAATGGGCCAAAGCTCTGCAACTGTAAGCAAGCTATGCCAGTTAAATGTTTTACTTCATAAGAGTTGCTGTGGTTGCCGCATGGTAGTGACGCACACCTTTAATCTCAGCACTTGGGAGGCAGAGGCAGGCAGATAGATCTCTGTGAGTTCAAGGCCAGCCTGGTTTACAGAGCGAGTGCCAGGACAAGCTCCAAAGCTACATAGAGAAACCCTGTCTCAAAAAATAATAAAATAAAAAAGTTGCTGTGGTCATGGTGTCTCTTCACAGCAATAGAAACACAGACTAAGATAGACAGAGTGTCCTTCCGCACTACCAAACTCAAAGTCCCTCCCTACTACTTCCTGTGCATTTCTCTGTCTTCCAATTCCCTCTTTACCCTCTATGGCTACGTCCTGTCAACTAGCCACTGGCTCTGCCTCCTGACCTCAGGTTTATTTTTAATTAACTCAATCTCAGGGTCTACAGTGTGATCAAATACCCTGCAATACCACCCTAAAAGTGAGCGGCACCATTGCCTAGGCTGAGATCTTGAACTACAGAAACAGAGAGTGAGCTGAGCACAAACAAGCACCATTCTGCTTCCCAGCTGTGGGCTGATGCAGCCAGATGCCTCAAGCTCCTGCTGCTGGGATCCCTGCCACGGAGAACCACACCCTGGGACCATGAGCTCAAATGAGCACCGCCTCCCTTAGGCAGTTTTGGATGGGGAAAGTAAGAGGGCCGGGGAATGGAGAAAGCTTCATGATTGGAACGCCTGAACCTCAGCACCTTTGCAGGAATTCCACCACACAGCTGAGAACAGTGAACTTCCCCAGAAGGTGAAAGTGAATGTACCTGCCCATAAGATGGAGTCAGTGGTGAACAAGAGTCAGGGCCACAGGCACAAGAAAACATCCTCAAATACGAGAGCCCGAGCCCCTCATCCACAGAGGAGTGACACCCCAGATGACACCCCTGAGCCAGTGCTATCTCCCAGTGCCCTTGTCCCCTTTCTCCAGACCCTACATAGTGAGTATGGAAATGTCATCTCACGCCCGTTTCCCATGGCCAGCTTTATGAGCACCCTCATAGTTCCTAGTGCCGACATGAGACACCCCCCCCCCATCCAAACCCCAAGGTTGTGGGGGTCATCTTCACCCTGACATCAGGCTCATTGGGTCAGCACAGTGTAGAGCCAACTCCATCACAAAGCTTGAATACAGTACTGAAAATCCCCAAAGGAGAAGCTCACCCATATGCCCAGCTAATACATTTGTGTCCATGAGCCTTTTTCTCTAGCCAGGCTCTATGCCTCAAGACTATCCAGAAAACCAATCCCTGCCCCGTGTCCCACCGAATCCTAGTGACTTAGACTGAGGACCTGCACCCTCTCACCTGTGATGCCCATAGGACTTCACCTAAGATAGCATTGCCCTTCTAAAGCTGCACGAGACAGCAGCTCTCAGGACCCTCTAAGAAGCCCTGACCTTTGAGGCCCTGATGCAAGCCCTCTTCCCTCAGAGGATCTTCTGCCTCACGGGACACTCACGGGACACTCAGGGGCACCAGTTGCTATCAGATTACTCAGCAGTGAGTAGAGATGATCGGGCTTTGCCCCACTGCTTTCAATGGCCAACAGACGCAGTCAGGCAAAAGGAGCGTGTGGGTGCAACTGTCCTACAGCCCCACTGCCTCTCAGAAACAGAGCCCCTGGTAGGTTAGACCACTGCGTGTTTATTTAAACTGTGGCATCTGTACCCCAGGATCCATCAAAGGTGCTTCCTTTCAAAGCCTCACCCATCTCCTGCAGCTGGAAAACAGTGTCCAGATGAGAGTCTCATGGACACAAAAAAGCAAAGCAGCCACCCTGCGTTCCCTTTGGAGGGTTTTACCTAATCTGGGGCTGGGGTTGCAATTCAGTAAACAGTTTAGCATGAGTTTGGTCCCCATCACAAAAAACAAAACAAAAAAAACCAAAAAAACAAAAAAAACCTGTGGCCATAGCTCAGGATGGCACATTTGTTTCATACAGGTGCCACCCCAAGCACTGGGTAAAGCGAGGCAATACAGCCCTGTCTGCCTACGAGGCATATCTGGCAGATGAGCCCCGCTTGCCAAGCCTGTCTCCACAGGCTCATCTGGGACAAATGTCTGCCTCTGCTGTGTGTGTATGTGTGTGTGTGTGTGTGTGTGGTTAAGGCAGGGGCAGAGGGGTTCGGGGGGCTGCTGCAGAGTGAGAGAAGGAAACAACAGTCCTTTGGAGTTCCAAATTGAGCCAAGAAGCCTGCAGCTGTGACATTTGTGTGGTCACTGGGAGCTGGAGGAGGCTTTCTTTGGGGGATTGGCTCTCCACAGGTAAGGGCCTGACGTGTACTTCTGTGACTAGCTCTGCACCTAGACTGAGTTCAAGCCATAGGCCTATGCATTTGGGGGAGGAGCAAGGCTAGGCCAGAAGAGAGATGGCCATCAGCACTGTGGACCCAGAAGGCTCCGCGTGAATAAATCTCAAGGAATCTCTCTTCTACCTTGGCGCTGACCTCAGCTGCTCTGGGCCCCAACTGTAAGGGAAGCTGAGCTCCCGCTGGACCAGGAGGGAACCATGGAGATGAGGGAAGGCCGCACTCCAGCATCCCTCCCCGATGCCATCAGAACAGCAGCCTAACCCTGCTCTTAAGGCAAAGACCATTGCTGTGACGTGTCCAGCAAAGCCTAAGTGGGGCCCCATACACCAGCACCAAGCAAACACAAACCCAGCTTTATTGACAGCAAGGACTGGGAATTCCTGCCTGGTTCAAGCAGCAAGGGAGAGGGGTGGAGGAGGGATTGTGGGTCAGAAGGGGAGTGGTTCTTGCACAGGAATGTTGAGTTCAACAGCCATGTCTGGGGTGCACCTGGCAGGAAGCAGAAAAAGACTGTGAAGGGTCAACAGAGACACCAGGATCAGGGACAGAGGGGGGAGACGTCATCCCCAAACTCAATCCACAGCCACCTGCACGTGCACACACACAAGCACAGGGGCGGGGGTGCGTGTACATACACAGGTCAAAAAGTGGGAAGAAAACCAAGTCGTCAAGGACTAATGTACCCCTAAAAAGGACCAAGATCAGAGGGGAGCAGAAACTCATGTCAATGTCACGTCCTCCTTGACTGTCCCCACTTACAACCCTGGGACAAGTTCTTCCAGGCTCATGGGGCTCACAGCAGTTCCACGCTCAGAGCTTGGTGTCTCCTAATGTCTCATCCCCCTCCCGGCTCTGTGGGGGCGGAGCCAAGGGTTACTCCAAGAGGAAGGAAGAAGTGACATGGAAAATGCATGACAGAGAAAGCCAACCAGCACGGGACTGTCCTCTAAGCCAAGCTGCCATCTTCACAGGCTTGGCTGTGCCCGATGCAGAACATCATCACAGCTCAATCTGTGGACTAATGGCATTCCCTCACAGAAGAAGGTAGCCGGGAGGGTCATGGAGCCCTTACCTGAGCTTCTAACTGCTCCTCCTAACCAGACATGTGGCTTCAGGGTCTCAGAGAGAGGCTAGAATTTATAGACTGAGAAAGAATAGTAGAAGGGGGAGGGGGGTGTTCCACCCACACAGTTAAGGGAAGCCATCACCCATGCTGGAAGCACACACACTCCTGTCAGCGACCCCTGTGACCCAGACTCTGTAAATAAGCCCAACAAACGCATCGGTTTCTCAGAAGGAACGATGGTAGAATCAAACTTTGGTTTGTCATTGAAACCTTAGGAGGCAGATGTTGCTTGACATCTCCTCCCAGAAAAAAAAAAAAATTCTCTAAACATATGGTAACCCCAGCATTTGGGAGGCTTGAGCAGGAGAATCATATTCGAAGCCAACCTAAGTTACAAAGTGAGACTCAGTCTCAAAACACCAAGTAGGAGGTAGGCAGGGGTAGGACACAAAGAGAGGCCTGGGAAGGGGGCTGGAGAGATGGCTCAGTGGTTAAGAGCATTGCCTGCTCTTCCAAAGGTCCTGAGTTCCCGGCAACCACATGGTGGCTCACAACCATCTGTAAAGAGGTCTGGTGCCCTCTTCCGGCCTGCAGGCATACACACAGACAGAATATTGTATACATAATAAATAAATTAAATAAATATTTTAAAAAAAGAGAGAAGCCTGGGAAGAGACGGGAGACATAAGGGAAAATTATGTAATTTGCAAATGCTGGGCTCAGTCACCACACAAGGTCCTGAGGTAGCATCATGAAGAGGTCTAGCCTGTTCCCACTACCACCTGGCCCTACAATTGAGTCTAATCCCAGGTAAAGCAGGCCCTGAAGGTTAATTTTGGAAGGAAAGACACTCTCTTCTTGGGGCACAGAAGCCTTTCAAACAGGAAAGATATCCTTCTACCCTTGTCCCCCATATCCCTGGAACCAACCATCTGTGTCAGCTACATCAGAGATGGACAGAGAAAGCTGTGTCTAGGTTAGAGGCAGAGTGGAGGCACACCCAGGGTTCCTCCCCTCCATGCCGGGACTCTTGCCTTCCCTAGGAACAGGCCTGCCCAGCCAAGCATGGCAGCCTAGACTACATACTTGGGTCTCTGCAGTAGAATATCCTTAAAAACGACGTCTCGGGGATTCCAGATTTCTGCATACATTTTCCCCACCTCCGCAGTTAGTATGGGTATCTCCTTCTTCATCTGCTCAATTAGCTGAGGGAGACACAGAAAGGAAGTGTGAAGTCCGAGCCTGGGGAAAAGGGACAACACTCAAAAAGAAGGTGTCTGGGAAGATGGTATGGGCCTTGTCACTATGGCGTGCTGGGTTTAGGACCAGGAATGGGCCTTTCAAGTGAGGTGAAGGGACAGTGAAGAATGGAGGCAGGTGACAAAGAGGTGGGACACACAACGTGAGAAAAAGGGACTGGTGGAGATGGGGACCTCGACTTGAAAACTGATGGATACTCACTCGGAGAGGGCGGAGCCTCGTCCCCTAACTCTGATCATGGCCCAGAGGGTAAAGGGAAGCAGCTAGCGTAGAGCAGGGGACATGTGAAGAAGCTAATGGGTCACGGCCTGCAATGGTGGCCAGCGAGGCAAGGTCCAGGCCAGCAGGAATCCCCTTTGAGAGGAATGCTGAGTAGCAGCAATGGTGCAGTCAAAGAAGAAGGCTAAACCAGAGCAGGGCCCCTCCTGAGGACCAGGTCTGTGCAAGCCAAGGCCCACCTGCAGGTCCCGCGCGCACGCCATGGCCCACCTGCAGGTCCCGCGCGCACGCCATGGCCCTCCTGGTGCCCTCACCTCTCTGAACCAGACTGTGCACCTCTGCAGGCGCCGGCTATCCTGTGTCTTCAGCGTAAGTACCTCCTCATAGGGTTGCTGGGTTTTCTGGGGACAGAGGCAGGAGCACATAGGTGACTGACAGGGACACCAGAGGCAGAGGACGGGGAAGCTAGGAGGGCCTGGAGACCCGCCACAGCACCCAGCTACTCACCACCACCAGAGACCTCAGGATTTTCTTCTTCTTCTCCTGAATCATGTCGGAGAAACCCCCCAGGACCATGTCACGCATCTCCTTAAGGTTGTCCAGCTCGTCCTGGGGGGTGGCAAAAGGGGTTTGACCACCACTCGCACCTTCCACGCGGTGTAGGTATGGGGCCAAGGGCTCCCTTACCTGCTGACTGTCCTTTGCCTGCTGCACCTGGCGTATGTGATTGGCGATCTGGACCGACCTGACGGGATACTCGTGGTCCATGTAGGTGCTCAGGAAACTCACCTCCTCGTGGGCCTTTAGGATCTCAGCATGCAGCTGTTCAACCTCCCGCTGCAGGCCTAGGGAGGGACAGCACAGGGAAGGGAGGGGCAGACGTCTGGGCCTTCCTTTAGAGAGCTTCCCAGGAGACCTCGGCAGTCCAGCTGTCTTTGGCCAGTGGACTGGGATCTGGGCTGAGGTGTGCCCACACGAGGTAGGAGGTGGTGGAAGCTGAAGCTGCTAGGGTCTCAGGCCCCAGAAAGGAGAAATGGAAAAGTACAAGGTCCTTAGACAGTCCAGCTTTGCTGACGGCTAAGTGGTCCCCACCAAGACTATCCCTGACTGGATCTCAGCATCCTCAGATACATGTCCCCGAGGAGGCAAGACCAGAGAGATAGGCGGACACTGATGTCCAAGACATGATCCTTAGCAGGAATAAGACAAAATCTAGCAGCCGCTATGGCTCACACCTATAATCCCAGCACCAGAGAGGCTCAGGCGGGAGGGCTGGTGAGAATTCAAGGCCAGCCTGGGCTACTAAGTGAGTTCCAAGTCAGCCTGAGCTATACAGAGTATCGTATAAAAAGTAAATGAATGAAAGATAACACCATCTTGCCTTCCTCCGCGGAGGGGATCCCCAGTGTCGCAGACTGCCTGGCACAAGCCCCCGACACACACCTCCTCTCAGCATCTAGCCTCCCAGGGAGGGGCAAAAAAATCACAGATCCAGAGCAATGAAAGCCAGGCCTGGGTCCCAGCCATTGCCTCCCAGAGGGACCTTGACAGGCTCAGCCTGGATTCCAACTCCTAGCCACATAGCCTGCAGCAGGGGCTTCCTCTCCCCGGCTTCAGTCTCCTATCTGGCAGGTGCGGTGTGAGAAAAGTCCCTGCATCCCCGGAGGGTACAATGGGTGTGCAGCCACTGACACTCAACCACCCAGGCCTGGAAAACACTGAGCATGCTTCCCGCTTTGTAAGCTCTTCGCTCTAGCCCGCAGTTGTGTGCTCCCCCTAGAAGGCAGCACGGGCCTGGTAAGGAGCTGCCCTCCCCCAGAAGCTCCTGGATGAGGCGGGGGCCAGGGGGCCACCCCTTACTGTTCGTTTTGTTCTCCTCCTTTTCTTTCCACTCCTGGAGCTCAGACCTCAGCTGCTCCACACGCTTCTTGTTTGAGTACTCCAAGATGTCGATGACATTCTACAGGAGGGGTGAGGTCAGCTGACCACCAGCCTCTGCTGGTTCTCCAGCTCACAGTGGGCTGTGGCCACAGCACACCGCCACAGCCCCACTCCCGCCTCTGACGAGAGGCCGGAGAGCCACTAGCTCCCACTCCAATCCTCAATGGACTCCTTGCCATGGCTGAAAAGAGCCTGCACGATCTGGCCTGGGATGAACTCATCTTTCCCCCATCCCTCCCTCACACCTTGCTGTGCAGTCAACCAATAGCAACTGTAGCTCCTTGAGCTCCCCTTCGCTCCCTCTCACCCCATATCTAAGGCCCCTGTTTCCTCTGCCTGCAACACTCGTCTGTCCAATCTCACCAGTTCACATCTCTGCAGACTTCAGCTCAAGTACGGCTTTCCCCAGGAAGTCTTTCTGATGCACCAATGTCTGAATCAGAGCTCCCCTTGGAGCTCCCCAAGTCTCCTCAACTCCAGTACAGCACAGACCAAATGCCAACTGCAAGTGCCTGCAACCCCATTAGAGGGAAAGTTTTATGTGGGCAGTCTCACGATAGCTGCTCCCCAAGGCCCATAGGTCTAAGGGGCTAGAGGGATGCTCAAACCCCAATACCCACAGGTGTGATGTTGTGGGTGTATAAATCCCAGTGCTGGAAGTATCCAAACAGGCAGATCCCGGAGACATGCTAGTCACTCAGCCTAGTCCGATATGCAAGCCTCAGGTTCCAGGGAGAGACCCCGTCTCAATAAAGATGATGGACAGTGTCTAAGGAACAACACGACCTAGTGGCCTCCACATGCAAGGGTGTGCATGTGTGCATGCGTGTGTGCGTGCATGCGTATGTGCGAGTGTGTGTCTGTGTGTGTGTGTGTGAACAAGAAGTTTGCTTGGGCTGAAGGGCAGTGTGGCTTTGATCTCTGTTACAACTGGACTGTGTCTACCAAAACTTCTTAGGTGTAACTGCTTTTGGAGACAGGACCCTTAGGGAACTGAGGTCACAAGGACAGGCCCTCATCAGAGAAGACCGGTGTGTCCCCACAAGACAGCAGCACTCTCTCCACACACACAGAGAAAAGGCTTAAGGACATGGTAAGAAGATGGCCATCTGCAAAATAGGAAGAAAAGGCTACAACAGAAGCCAGCCCTGCTGACCCCTGACCTTACTCCTATGGAAGCTCCCTGCTCTAGTACCTTCCTTCCTACCTCACGCAGCCTGAGAGATTAATCCACCCCCAGCATCTGAACATTCCTCTGTATCTCACACACACCAGGTCAGCTCCGGGCCAACTGCAGTCATCCACTCTCTGACTGTTCTCCAGCCCAGACCTTCCGCCCTTTCCCCAGCACCAGGAGGATGCTTCGCTGGCTCTCAGACCCTACAAGCCACCACTGGGTTTCCTAATAGCAGGGTGGGCTTCAGATAGTACAAAGTTACTCCTCCAGCAAGATAACAGCAGACTCAATCAACTGTACTCCCTAAAAAGAAAGAGAGCCGGGCAAGGACAGCACAGATCTGGGGTAAGACTGCCTGGGTTCAAATCCTCGCCCCGATTCTTGCTATCCAGATGACCTGGAGCAAATCCAGTCCCCAGCCTTGTGCTTTCCATTTCTTTATCTAAAAATGAGGACAAGAATATGAGGGCAAAAGCTGGAACGAACAGTCCGTCGGGCTGCTGGGAGGTTTATATGATCGCACATTGAGCATTTGGAGTCTCACTGTTGACACTTTAATGGCAGTGGTGGTGGTAGTGGCAGCACCAAATAACTTTCTACTGCACAAATGCCAGGTGTGATAGCCACAACCTCCCTTTTGCGGTGGGTGTTACTGGGATCCACTCCACCAAGCTCCAAGATATAAGGTTAGCCCAAAGTCTCCGGGCTGTTAAGTGGGGACGAAGTGCATTTCTCAGACAGGGGTCGGGAGTAGCCAGCAGAGGGCGCACCTGCAGGAGAAGGAGGCTAGCAGAGGGGAGGAGGTGGCTCACCCCGAGAATGCCCTGCTGCTGCAGCATTGTGCGCACGCTCAGGGCCATGCTGTCCTCCATGTCCTGGATGGACTTGATCAGCTCCTGGTTGAGCTTGCTGAGGAAGCTCTCGTGGCTGTAGAGCTCCTGGAGTGAGGTCCGCTGATTTCGAAGCATCGACTGTGGATGTAGGGTGAGAGCGGGGAGGAAAGTAGCTGTACACATGCCCTAACTTGGGCGGGGGTACACCCTCCCACTACAGGCCTCTTGTAGTTAATGTTCCCAGGTGGTTCCCCCATCCCCTGCAGATCAAAGAGCCTGGAAAAGGAGACACTGTTACCTTTTCATCCACTAAGCAACACACATACACACATACCCATTGTCACATCTCTGAAATGAGAAGTCGTCTTACAGTTGGTGGCTCATCACCATGTAGTTACCAAACATCAGTTGATAAGGATACGCCTTATTACTAAAGACCTCTCCAAATCCATGAAAACTAGAAAGAATGAACATGATAATGGCCCAGTTGGGTAAGAAGTCGGCAGAGATGACAGGCTAGGTTTGGACTAGATGCAGGGATGGGTGAAGTGAGAACACCCACATTTTCTTACCCTTTCTTATCATGCAACGCCCCTGTGGAAAGTGAGTCTGAAGGGTAAGTGATTGCCCAAGGTTACACCCAGCGGTACATAACAGCAATAATGTTAGCAGTTAATAACAAATAATATTAACAACAACAACTGGCCCACGAGACACGAGGGCAGGCAAGTGCTGTGACCTGCTCTACACATGATACACAGCATCAGTTCATCCTCCAGCTCACAAGTGGGGACTTAGGGAGGTTAAATGGCACTGTCACACAGCCCGTCCGGAACTCCCGTCCGGAACTGAGAGTGTTGAGACGGGAAAGCCAAACTTCAGAGTCTCAAAGTCTGTGTTTCCACTCTCCCACCTCAAGGAGTCAGTGGGTTTTGTGCTGCCAGGAGCCCAATGCATGGTGGCACCGGCGTGTGATGCCAACACAGGCTGACACAGGAGGACTACCTGGCAAAACATGAACTATATACAAGTTCAGACTCCATAGTTTACCCAAGGTCACACGCAGCAGAGCTGCTGTTCATGGCTGCTAACCACCCCACTTTTGCTCCCATATCCCCAGACCCCAAAACACAGAAATGCCTTGAGTGTGGTTTTGTTTTTGCTTTTTAAAAGCCACTCTCAAATCCCTAAGAAGAGAGCTCAAATTGCTGGTGAAATGAAAATCTGGGGACACACATCGACACCCGCTACTCTCCCAGTGACTCTGAGAAATGGGAATTTATGATCTCTGCTCTCGAAATTTACTTGTCTAACCGCAGATCTAATATGGGGTGGTGGTGTCTCCTGTAAGACCTTGACCTCAATATGTAATCACGCAAGTACAATCTCCACTCCGAACCTACTCCTTCTAGGACCCCATCCCACACAAGGGCCTTCCTTATGGTCTTGCTGGTCCTCCTTCCAGCAGCAAGTCACAACAGAAGAGCAGGCTGTGTCTATGCGATCACCGGAGCAAGGACAATGCATGGAGCTCTGCGGGTAGCCGCTGGATAAACTAAGAGGGTGTCTCTTCTTCAGGGTGGGGGTTAATTCATTAGTCTGTTTCTCAAGTAAAGTTCAAGCTCTGCATTAGTACCCTATACAGAGCCGTGTCTCCAACACCTGGAACAGTGCCTTCACCA
>NC_022033.1:25008328-25018627 GCF_000317375.1 Microtus ochrogaster | reverse complement strand
AACAAGCTGTAAACATGCCCTCCCCCGACTGTCTACCTCTACTCTTCACTCCCCGACCACTCCATCTAAAATGACCTCCTGAACTTCTCCTGGGTCCCTTCAGCCTCCAACCGTAGTCTTGGCTTCCTCATACCTATATTGTCACTGTACCTGTTAGTGCCATTTTTGTCTTTGTTCTTAGAGACAGGTTCTCATTCTTTAGTCCAAGGCGGCCTTGCACTAACTCTGCAGGCTGGGCAGTTCTCCTGCCTCGGCCTCCCAAATGCTGGGCTTACAGGCATGAACTACCATGTCCTCTGGCTTATTACTTCACTTTTATATGTGTGTTTATAATCACCTGTCCCCAAGGCCAGAGTCCAGCCCTGGTGACTCTCCAAGCTCAGGACAGGGCCTGGTCCATAGCAGGTGTTCAACCAGGACCTACTGACTGACTGGATGAATGTTTACAAAAGACACAGCATGAAGAACTGCTGAGGGGCTCAGGTCACTGTCCATATCCACACCCTGTATCACACAAAAACACACAAACTCTCCTACAGTGAGGATAAAAAGAACATCAGAAACAGACCTCCTACGAATGATCAGCCCATTGAAACCATCTGGCAAAAGGACGGCTGACAGGGAAACCATATATTTTTACTTTTATTTTTGACTCAGAGTCTCACAGTTTAACCCTCACTAGCCTGGAACTCCCCATGTTCAAGGTCGCCCTCTGCTACAAACTGAGTTAAGGCAGGCTAGCAAGCTAGGCTTCATGAGACTAGTCTTTCAAAAAAAAAAAGCTTTAAAATATAATTCAAGTGATTACAGAAGCCATAAAACAATGTATAACAGAGGTGGCCATGGTAACGCACACCTGTAACCCATCACTCTGGAGTCTGAGGCAGGAGGATTGTGAGTTCAAGGCCAGCCTGGGGGAAGGGGTGGATGAGTTAGCTACGTGGGTAGCAACTGATGTGCTTTTTTTTATAAGCCTTTCCAAGCACCGCCCCATTACTTTTTGTTTTGTTATTGTTGTTGTTGTTTTGGTTTGGTTTTTTGTTGTTTTGTTTTTTCAAGACAGGGTTTCTCTGTAGCTTTTGGAGTCTGTCCTGGAACTAGCTCTTGTAGACCAGGCTGGCCTTGAACTCACAGAAATCCACCCGCTGAGATTAAAGGCGCACACCACCACCACCACCTGATTACATTTCTAATACAGAGAACTGGTCTAATTTTTTCAGGCTAAGCTCAACCTCCCAATCTTAACTGTTTGGGCCCCCGCACCACTGTTTTCTGGCTGTGTGACCTGGTACAAGCCATTTCTTTCCTCATCTGCAAAATAAGAATAGTTAAGTGTGGCCACGGGCTTTGCTGAGTGGAGGAAATTGACCGGTGTTGCTGCAGTCTGTGGAGCTGTGTCTCCTGCTCCGGGCCTCTCTTACCCGCATCAGCCGGAGCTTGGCCTGCATCTTCCCATGGTGCACTTGCTCCCTTCTCCGCGGCCCTCGCGGATTCTTTGCTTGGTTTGCCATCTCTCCAGAGCTCTGGGACTGCACTGCTGAGGACAGATGGGAAAGGGGAGAGAGAGGATGAGAGAACACACAGGCTGAACCCAGGTCCCAGAGAGTGCCATCAGCTGAGCCCAGCCCCAGGCCTGCTCATTCACAGATTTACCGCGTGTGTGACACAAAGGAAAGAAACTGCTGCCCACAAAGAAACCCCTACTCTGGGCTTTGTTATAGGAGGGACGAGCCCAGGAGAATGCAGTGACAGGGAGATGACGGAGGGATGGCCAAGGACAGGGCCCCTCCCCCACGAATTATAAATTTCACTTTCCTTCGAAGTTCAGTCTATTCCCTGGGAGGTGAATTTAATGGAAACATTGAGGTAAACCAGGCCAAGTCCACTGTCAACCAGAATGAAAATTGAGCCTACCACCAACATCATCCCCACCACAGACAGACATGATGGTGCAAGCCTTTAACACTTGGGAGACAAAGACGGGAGGATCTCTTGTGAGTTAGAAGCCAGCCAGGACTACATAGAGACACCCTATCTCAAAAAGCCAATAAAATAAAATAAAGAACCTACCCCCTCTGTGTCCTTCCAGCCCCAGACACAGAAAGGGGCAACAAGTGGGGGACAGCGTGTCAGACAACCCCAAATCCCTGCTCTCCCCACTGGGCTGGTAGGAAGGACAGCTAAGTGGGAAGGGTTTTCTAGCAGGTCTCCCACCCAGAAGACCATGCGGTTTCTGGCCCCTAAGTCCCCCTATAAGATGGGAATCGCCATTCCTGCCTCATAGGTGGGTCATGAAGGTTGGATGAGAAAGTCACTGTGCCCTAAGTTTTACATAGTACCTGTCACATCTTCAGGGCTGGCTGAACTATTATTTCTAGCGATCACAGCAGCTATGCAGAACTCCACCCGGCCATCTCTGCAACGCTGTGAGTGGCAGTCAGACAGAGCAAAGGCTCTGGGAGAGCAGATGCTAAGATCCCTGCTGGGGATACAGCTCAGCTGGAGCAGTGCTGGCCCAGCATGTACAAAGCCCTGAATTTAATCCTTAGTACTGCATCAGCTGGGCATGGTGGCTCCAGCCTATATTCACAGCACTCTGGAGGTGGAGGCAGGGGGCTTGGGCTGCAGGGGAAAGGAGGGAGGGAGAAGGTATGAAGTGGGGGGGGGGGCGCAACACTCTGCTTCCTATCAGACAATTCTGTACCAACATGGAACCACCACCCGGCTGCTTGTCTCCAGCCTCGGTCTCCACCGACATCCTTATTCCACACGTAACTGTTCACTTGAGAACCATACTAAATATTTAACAGATTAAGATTATGAATTCTGGGAAATTTTAATATTTAGTGCTAAGATGATAAGTTACTCTTATTACATATATGTTAACTACAGAATTTTTTTTTAGATATTTGAGACAGGATCCCATGTAGCCTAGACCTAACTATGTAGTCATAAACAGCTTTCTCCTAATCCTCCTCCCTCTGCAGAAGGGTTCACAGGCATGTGCTAAACTGAACTACTGGGACTTTAAAAGAACATAAGATTACCCACATGTAGAAGTCTGATGTTAAAGCCGGGCGGTGGTGGCGCACACCTTTAATCCCAGCACTCGGGAGGCAGAGGCAGGTGGATCTCTGTGAGTTCTAGACCAGCCTGGTCTACAGAGCTAGTTCCAGGACAGGCTCTCAAAAAACCAAAAAAAAAAAAAAAAAAAAAAGAAAGAAGTCTGATGTTAAGATATGCAGAATTAATACTTTTTTTGTTTGTACCACGTTGGAATTTTCGGTATGTCCATGTGTGTTTGCGTGTTTGGGGACAGGTGTGTATACAAGTGCATGTGTGTGAGCACGCAGGTGAAGGCAGGGGCTGACGTCAAATTACCTTTCTCATTAGCTCTCCACCTTATTGTAATAAGGTACAGCCTCTCACCTGAACCCAGAGCTCACCAATTCAGTCTAGCTAGCCAGCCACAGAGCCAAGCAGATAGATCACTGGGGCCTGATCCCCAGGCTCAGGGAGAGACCCTCCTTCAGAGGAGTAGGTAGGGTGTGATAGAGAACACTCAGCACCTACTTCTGACTTCCTCGTGTGCACACAGGTGTTGTGCCTGCCCACACATGTGCTTATACATTCGCACACATCATTTCAGAGCGCTTCATCTTCCTACAAACCACCAGCAACGGGCATGACCCAGCTCTTCTTCACCAGCATTGGAGGCTGGATGACTTTTCGCAGGGGGATATGAAGGAACATCTGTCTACCCCACACAGGGCCCTGGTGACAAACCAGAGGAATGATCTCGCCCAAGTCTAGCTTAGGGAAGCAGTAAGTTTACTGGAGCCACTTACAGGAATGCGGACATGGGCTTACAGGAGTGTGGGTCACTCAAACCCACCCCAGCATGGGTGACACTTCACAAAAGCTGTATACCACAGCACATGTGTAGAAGTCAGGGGATGGCTTTCTGGAAGCCCTTCTCTCCTTCCACCACATACTCGGGTCATCAGGCTTCCTGGCAAGTACCTGAACTGGCTGAGCCATCTTGTTGGCCCAGTTTTGTTTATTTTGAGGAACTCCATTATAACTACTTTTCTTTCCTGGACCAAACTGTTGGTGCAACTTCTAAAAAATTCTACCCGCTATCCTAGGCCCCAGAGATTGCTCTCTTGCCTTTTTAAAAAGGTTGTATGGATTTGCATTTCATTTTCTTTCACTTTATGTTTTTATTTTTAGTTAGTTTTTATTCGTGTTTGTTATTTGTGTGTGTGTGCATGCGTGCCTGATTGTCTGTTTGTGTATTACATGTGTGTCATGGAGGCCAGACGACAGTGGTCAGATCCCCTGGAACTGAAGTTATAAGTGGTTGTGAGTTGTCCACGTGGGTGTGGGAGCCAAACCCAGGCCCTCTGGAAGAGCAGCAAATGCTCTTAACCACTGAGCCATCTCTCCAGCTCCCTTCTCTTTGCTTTGTATTTTAAGACTGAGTCTTGCTAAGCTGCCCTGCCAAACCTTTAACAGACTACAGTCCTTCAGACTCTTATGTAGTTAGGATTACAGGCCAGTGCCACAAGGCCTAGCCAACTGACTGTTTCTAAATATACATACCATATTTTTCATTTATTCTGAGAAATTATAGTATATGTATATATTTTTAAAAAGAATAATAATTTTTAAAAATCAAAGAGATGTCTTGTAGTACAGCACAGCGATTTTAGACCTGTGAGGCCAGGCCCGTCTTCACACGCGTGCTGCAGACGTGAACTCAGGTCCTCACGCCTCATAGCAAACACTTCACTCACTCATCTCCCCAGCACCTCTTTAAACAGGAATGCTCCAAAATACCTATTCTTTAGACTGCCCTTGGTGTCCGAGGAAGGGGGTTTCTATGAGTGTAAAGGCCACCTTGTTCTACATACCGACACGGCCCTTGTCTCAAATACAGACATAATTTAAAGAGGTGCTGGAGGGGAGATAGGATGCAGTATGGCTTTTCTTGGGGAAGTGTCAACACTTGGACAAGACACCAAAAACAGACCGGACATATTATTCTCCCTGAGTCTAGTCCCTGGAGCCAGTGTTTGCTGGGCTACCTGAAGGACTGTGAGTTAAGGATGGTACAACCATACACAGCTTAGATGACTCATAGGCGGCTGCATCCCCAAAGCCCATGCAAGCAGGGGTGAAAAGTCATGAAAACTGTGTTCCTGGAGCTCCCTGCTGGGAACAAGGAGCTCTGCCATAGCTCTCTGGGTTACTTCCTGGGCCCTGTAACTTTCCTTTACTTCCTGAGCCCTGTAACTTACCTTTACTTCCTGAATCCTGTAACTTTCCTTTACTTCCTGAATCCTGTAACTTACCTTTACTTCCTGAATCCTGTAACTTTCCTTTACTTCCTGAATCCTGTAACTTTCCCTTACTTCCTGGGCCCTGTAACTTTCCTTTACTTCTCTCTCCATGGGATGGGGATGGTGCCTGTATTAGGTGGAAACAGCTACACAACAGAAGGGCTGCTTTTTACTGTTCAGGCTACCCTTGAACTTCCGACCTACTGCCCCAGCCTCCAGAGGCTGAAGGCTGTGTGCACCACCATGCCTAGCCCACACGATTCTTCTTCACAGTTTCTGAGTCAAGGCTCAGAAAGATGAAATACTCCTCCAAATGAGTAAATAACATTGCCAAGACACAAACCCACATCTGCCTAAGCCAAGACCTCAGAGTTTCCCTGGGAAGGTTAACGATGCTATGATAGACTCAATTCCCCACACGGCTTGTGCCCCTCCCGAACATAGAGCCAGACATTTCCCAGCTTCCCAAACTGTTGGACATGGTCACATGATGAGAGTGGCAGTTCATGGAAGGGGTACAAATGGCATATGTTGTCACTTCAGGTCTGAGTCCTCTTGCTCTTGCTCTCTCTTCCCTCTCTGCCAGCAGAGGTCCTCAAGGGTTTACCAAACATTAGATCTATGAGGTTAAAAGAGCTTAGAGCCCTGAATCACTGTGTGGAACAGACCAGCTCCTCCCCGCACCGCTACAAATGCACAAATGCATTCCTGGGGAATGAACTTCCGCATCAGTATCTGAAGATAGAAGGCCATTTGTCACATCTGTTAGCCTACCGTAATACGAATGGTGTCAAGGGCCAAAAAGCAGCCACTTTAGCTTGTCCCCAACACCCACAACAGCTCCCAAGAGCCTCTGCCTACCTGGCTGCTTTCTACTCAGAGTCTTCATTTTGATTTTGCTGTGGCTTTTGGCATGTTGGAGGGGAGGTAGGGTAGATGACTCCAGGCTCTTCTCTGACCACTGTTAGGGAACAGAATGCACCACACATAACACAGTTCCAGGGTCAGTGGGTTCGCCTCCAGCTTGCCCTTTTCAGGTTACCTGCATCCCAGAGCAAGAGACCTGAGCGCTAAGCCTCGATTCTCTTATCTGTAAAGTGAACTTAATCACACAGCCTACATCCTTGAGTTGAGTTTGAGAAGTATTTGCAAGGCCTGCAGTGGTTCCGTGAGTGTTAGCCAGTGCTTTTGTTTTAGCGGGAAGCCAGGACTCACCAAGAACATGTAGGCCATGAGGTGCTAAGAACCTGAAGAAACAGAAGGCATGGAAAAATACCCAAGACCCACCCTCTAGAGACAGGAGCAGCAATGAGATCAGTGAGTGAGCAGCTTGATTGACACCCCACCCCCCCCCCCACCCCCCACCCCCACCCAGTGTTCAGATCCCATAATGAAGTGCCATTAAGTGAAGTTTAGAGGCTTGCTACAAGGGCGCTGCTGGGCTTCATATTCAGGCCCAGACTCTATCATGCTCACGACCATGGGAGTTGAGGGCAGGTGGAACACAGGATTACCCAGACTTCCACCCACATCAGGGTACCCTGCCTTTCCCAGACTCACCAGTACTTGCAACTTGTGCCCTGTGGAGTGAGTCCTAGAGTGGATGTGTCTGGAAAGAGTCGGGGAAGGGAGGGAGGGAGTTCCATCATCCCCAGCCCAAGAGGGATCTTCTAAGCCCGCTTTACCAAGCACAGCTGCAAGCTGGAGCCTGGAGAGCAAAGGCGGCGGAATAAATCCACGCATGCGTACTCCGCCACCCGCCAAGCTCTCTGCTTACTTCTGTGCCATTGGGAAAAAAGAGAAGAGTCCTGATCCTCCAGGCACAGACCGTCTCCAGAAGCCAGGGAAGCCTCTGCCACCTCTGGTCTCAGAATGGATCCCAAGGAGACCAGACGCTTTCACTAACGTCTGGTCTCCAAGGAAACGCAACTACGGAGAGCTGAGCGAGACTAACCTCGCCAGACAAAAATACCGCCGCGGCGGCACTTCCCAACCTGGTTCTTTCCCTTTTCGTCCTCCATCAACATCAAACTTTCATCAAACTTACTTCCTCTTCCTTACTACTGACTTTGCTTCCTATTTCATCAAGAATATCGAGGAGAGGAGATTTGGAAGCATAACATTCCTCCTCCCAAATACAGACACACACACAGAGAGAGAGAGAGAGAGAGAGGTCAATCGCCACCCAAGACCAGTTCCAACACTTCCTCTCCAAATCTCAATGCTCCCATTTTCTCAGAGATATTGAACCAGCCCGAAATCAAGCCAGCCCACTTTCCAGCGTGGGCGGGAAAGAGTTCATGAGCTATTGACAGACAGTTGATGGCTAGGGGAGTGAGAGTCAGTTTTCTTTAGGGGTAGCCTCTGGTAGGCCACCTGACCCACACCTGTGTGTGCAGATAGCACACACTGAACTCAATGGGTTGTGAAGGAAAAAAGAGGAGGAGGACATGAAATTGGGAGGGGGTGGGGTGGACGAGGAGGAGTTGAAGGGGATACTGGGGAGTGCAGATGATCTCAGTACATTGTATGCACGTGTGAAACTATAGAAGGATAAATTGGGGGAAACTGGGCTTTTTTTTTGGGAGGGGAGGCTTGGTTTTTCAAGATAGGGTTTTTCTGTGTGGCTTTGGCTGGCCTGGAACTAGCAGAGATCCTCCTGCCTCTGCCTCCCAAGTATTGGACTAAAGGCAAGTGCCACCATGCCCAACTGACCTAGGCTCTCCCAGTATGTCTCAGTCCCCTCCCGCGTTTCCCCTACATTTCCTCCCTCTCCTTTGAAGCCTTCCCACCGCACAGTCAACAGATCTGCATGTCTTCTGTGCAAAAAGTGACCACTTCCCCACTGTCCCTCCTCCCACTTTGGGATCACTCCAGAGAGGTCTGCCTGCAGCTTTCCCCTTCCTCCCCCACTTCAGTAAGGCTCTCGCTCTACCTCTTCCCTACGACTGCCCTTATCAGCCTCCCCTCTATTAAACCCCTTAGTCACTTCTCGCCATCAACTGATCGGGCTTTCTTCCAGCACAGGACACAGCAAATCTCCTCCTGCCTTGAAGCATTTACTTAAGTCATTTACAAAGGAAGCTACTTTGCTGTTGTTGTTTTGTTTTTTGGAGACAGAGTTTTTCTGTATATTGGTTATTCTGGAACTCTGTTTGTAGACCAGGGTGGCCTCAAACTCACAGAGATCCTCCTACCTCTACTTCCCGAGTGCTGGGATTAAAGGTGTGTGCCATCACTGCCTGGACTTAAGGAAGTTACTCTTTCAAACGGCTTTCTGATTCCTTCTCTGTTGGTTCTTCTTCTTCTGTCTGTCATTATTGGGGTGTCTTCTTCTTCTGTCTGTCATTATTGGGGTGTCTTCTTCTGTCTATCATTATTGGGGTGTCCCAAGGCTCTGGTCAGGCCCTCACCTTCTCTGTATCCACTCTTACCCATTAGCTCTCTCTATGCCTTGTCTCTCTGCTGCAGAGCAATCAAGGCAGCATCGCGAGGCAGCAGGTCCTCCTGTGAGGAAGGGGAAAGATAAGGCAAATTGCTCAGTTTGTTTTTTCCCTTTTATTCAGTCCAGGATCCCCCACCCCATGGGATGGTGCCGCCTACATTTAGGGCTCTCTTCCCACTTCAATTAACCTCATGTAGGAAATCTTCACAGAAGTCTGTTTCCATGGTAATTCTAAATCCCATCAAGCTAGCAATCAAGGTTAACCTTCAGCCTCCTGGCTTTCTCTCCAGCCCAGGCCTCCCCCACGGAATTTCAGCTGCATGCACCCAACTGCCAGGTTAATGTCGCGGCTTGGGTGTCTAAAAGGCACCTGTCTGTAACCTGTGCTCTCCCCAGGAACATTTTTCCTGAGCTCTGCATCTTCTTTCTCGAAGGCATCCTTGGCTTCTCTCTTATCTCTTGTGGGATGTCTGAACCCACTCTCCACTGACCTTGAATCGGGGGTGGAGTTAGTGATTAGCAACCCAGAACTAACCTCAGACTTTTTATATTTATGGTTGTGAGCCTAGCCTTTAACGGCTGAGCCATCTCTCCAGCCCCTAACCTCAGATTTTTTGATGGACCCAGATTAGGATAGAGAGACACAGGAAGGAATAGGGAGGGGCTTAGAAATATTTGAGGGCCTTTTTGATCTGGGAATCATGGAGAGGCAGGGTTAGCTCATCATTTCTACATCACTCTGTGGATCTATCAGATTTGTACCCCAAAATCTGACTCCCAAGTTTTATTTAATAATAGAACAATGAAAGTAATCACTTCTCTTATCCCACAGCAAACCCATCAGCAAAACCTGGAATGGTGGCTCACATCTATAATCCCAACACTCAGGATGTAGAGACAGAATTCACAGTTCAAGGACATCTTTGACTACATAGAATTTGAAGCCAGCCTGAACTTCATGACACTGTCTCAAAGACAAAACAAACAACAAAAAGCAAGAGATCATGTCTGAAGTACCTTCAAAAGACATCTAAACTGGGTCACCTAACACTCAAACCATACACATACATCCACACATATTCAAGACCCTGAACTATAGTGCCAACCCCCACCTTTGCCCTACTTCAGTTCTCTACACACACTAGGCTTGCTAAATAGAGCATATAGTTAAGACAACTATATAGGGGCTCTCTAACAGAATTTGTAGGATATATATAATATGGGGATTCACTAGAATCACTTATAGGCTATGGTCCAACTGATCCAAAAATGCAATAAAGGTTGACTATGAATCTAGAAGTTGCTGAGTCCATGGGCTGGATGTCTCAGCTGGTCTTCAGGAACCCTGTAATCCCAAAGAAATGGGCTCTAATGTCAGCAAGGCCAGAGCAAAAGCTTCCTTCTTCCATGTCTTTATATAGGCTGCCAATAGAAGATGTGGCCTAGATTAAGGGAGGGATCTTCCTACTTCAAATTAAGCAAAAAAAAAAAAAAAAAAAAAAAAAAAAA
>NC_022033.1:24992456-25007473 GCF_000317375.1 Microtus ochrogaster | reverse complement strand
AAAAAAAAATCAAAATAAATAGCCAGGCATGGTGAATATGCCCATAATCCCAGAACATGGAAAGAGGATTAGAAGTCCATTGCCCTATATAGTGAATTTGAGGTCACCCCGGTTTTCATGGATTCTGTATCAGAAAAAGTCCGAAAATAATTAATACATTTTAAAAAGCACCGCAGAGAGCTGGGGGTGTAGCTGCCCTGGTTTCAGCCCCTAGCATCACAGAAATGAAAAGACAAAACAAAAAGACTACAGACATTTCTGTATTGTGGGGAGCAGAGGAAGCCCCAAATGAACATGTGTTGACATGAGCACAGTCAGGTCTAGGACCCCATGCCTCAGACCCGTGAAGGCAGACACACACACACACACACAGAGAGAGAGAGAGAGAGAGAGAGAGAGAGAGAGAGAGAGAGAGAGAGACTAGCCACCCCTCCTCTGCTGCTCTGCACAGTAAACACACTGAGTTTCCCAGTACCTTCCATCTGAGCAGGTCCAACTTACCTGATCCCAGCTTTTCTTTTCTTAGTTTTTAGTTTGTTTTTTTGAGACAGGGTTTCTCTGTGTAGCCCTGACTGCTCTTGAACTCAATCTGTAAACCAAGCTGGCCTCTAACTCAGAGATCCCTCTGCCTCTGCCTCCTGAGTGCTGGGATTAAAGACCTAAATCACCACACCACCTGGGGATTCCAGTTTTTCTCTTGGTGGGTGGTTAAACTCAATTGTCAATTTAATGAGCTCTAGGGTAATTGAGACTGGCCTCTGGGTGTGTCTGTAGGGAATTACTTTGTTGATTAGGTAATTGAGGAAAGCCCACCCAGGGTGAGCAGCACCATTCCCTGGCTGGGTCCTAAACTGTTAGAAAAGAGACAGCTGAACAAAAGAATGCTCCTCATCTTCTGTCTGAAGGCAGATGCCCTGTGATAGGCTGCTCCAAGATCCTGCTACTTTGACTTCCCCACTATAAAGGGCTGTATCCTGAACTATAAAAACTCTTTGCAGAATACAGTCCTGGAGCTGGAAAGATGGCTCAGTGATCAAGAGAATGGCTGTTCTTCCAGAAGACCCAGGTTTGATTTCCAGCCCCCATATGGTGGCTCACAATCACCTCTGTAACTACAGTTCCAGGGGATCTGCTGCCCACTTCTTGCCTCTGTGACTACCTGTATACATGTAGTACATGTACATACACATAAAATAACTTTAAAATTTTTAGCCAGGTGGTGGTGTCACATGTCTTTATGTTGCATGCCTTTAATCCCAGCACTCAGGAGGCAGAGATGGCTAATCTCCGAGTTCAGGGCCAGCCTGACCTACAAAGTGAGTTCGAGGATGGCCAGGACTACACAGAGAAACCCTATCTCGAAAAAAACAAGCAAAGAAAAACAACAACAACAACAAAATAAAGAAAACAAACGACACATGAGGTTATAGCATTGGTTTTATAGAGAATGGTTCTATGTGATAAAGCCTGGAGTGTGCTTATTACACTATGGAGCACTTAAAAAACTTTACATATGGTTACTGCCCACATGAGCACGGTTTGTGCGTGGTTTTTTAATTGTTTCTTATTGCGCATGTGCGGACTCACATGGCATACCAAGTCAGGAGGCAAGTTTGTACTTATTTCTTTGCCTGCAAGTAGGTTCCAGGGACCCAACGCCGATCTCCAGGCTTGTGCTTTTGCAGCACCGCAGCCTAGTTAGCAACCTGGGTTGTTTCCTTTCCATTCTTAGCGTGTCTTTGTGTGTGCGCTTGTCGTAACACCCCTGGGAGGCGACGCAGCTTCAGGGGAGTCAGTGCTTTCCTCCCACCACATAGGTCCCAGGGATGGAACCCAGGGCAGGCATGGCAGCGAGGGTCTTGACCCATCTACCAGGCCTTCTCATCCTCTTGTTTTGTGACAAGGTGTGGCTGTGTTTCCCTTGTTAAGACTGGCCCAGCCCTCCCTAGGTAGATCTAGCCGAACTTGCCTCTACCTCTCAATACAGACATGCACCATCGTGCCCAGCCCATATGAGTTCGGAAAAATACAAGTAATGCACAGTACTTGCAAATGGACCAGAATAAAATAAACACCAGCGAATGGATACAGGCGCTGTAGAAATTCAGTATGGCTACACACACACACACACACATACACACACACTTTAAGTAGTGTTACGTAGCTCTGGGGGCCTGGAACTCAAGAGATTTGCCTGACTCTTACCTTTTGAGTGCTGAATTAAAAGTGTGTACCACCATACAAATATATTTTTATTTTTAATTTCGTGTATTATGTGTTCGTGCACGGATCCCAAAAAAGCTGGAATTACAGTCAGCTGTAAGCCGCCTGATGCTGAGTGAGCCCTCTTCTCCAGCCCTTACGAAATATCAAAAAGTTAACGGTAAAGTCTTCACTAAAATATTTCAACTTTTCTGTATACTTGAGTGTGTGCATAACCTAAAACTGGTGGGGAAAAAAATTACTGTATTGTGCTGTGCTCTGGGGGCCGCCATTTCTTTTGCTTTTTAATACAGAAAGCACTCCAAAGACGAGCGAGGTCTCGGTGAACTGCGCCCGGTCTCTGGACGGAAAGCTGTGCTCCTGGAATGCAATCGAGGCCTGCTTGCGAAACGCCAAAACCTCGAGAGCGAGGCCGCGGGCCCAGCCTCCAGGGTAGGGCGGGCGCGGCCCTCCGCAGAGAGGATGCTGGCGGGGGCCAGGGCTGTCTCCGGCCAGCACGAGGCTCGGGCAGAGCCGACTTCCAGGAGGGCGGAAGCCTGAAGCGTCGGATTTCAGAGCGGGGCGGGGGAGTCGCCCACGCAGCCGGCCGCCCGCAGCCCTGATCCCGAGCAGGCGTGCGCCGTGGGCATCTCGGGCCGCGGGAGCGAGTGGAGGATGCTGGGAAAGAGGTAACATGGCCACCGGCGGAGGAGCGGAGGAGGATCGACAGCGGGGCCGGCTGCAGCTCTCGCTGCCCGCGCGGCCCACGGCCCGCGCCGAGGAAGCCGAGGGCGTCCGCGAGAAGATGGGCTGGGCGCAGGTAGTTAAGAACCTGGCGGAGAAGAAGGGCGACTTCCGCGAGCCGCGGCGGCGCGACGACGCGGGCAGCGGTGCGAGTGGCGGGCTCTGCAGCCCTTCGGGCCTGGTCACCCAGAACCCCGGCGACTTCCCACCCGCCAGCCGCGGGGACCCAAAGGGCCGCCGTCGAGACCCTGCGGGCGAGGCGGCAGACGCCTGCAGGAAGAAGGGCACGGGAGACGCGAGTCGAAGGAAGAAGACCGAGGTGACGGCGGCCATGGCGACCCCCGCCAGGCCCGGGGCGACCGAAGACGCCACTGAGCGACCGCTACAGGACGAGCCTCCGGCCGCCGGCCCGGGTAAGGGCCGCTTCCTCGTGCGCATCTGTTTCCAGGGAGACGAGAGTGCCTGTCCGACCCGGGATTTCGTGGTGGGCGCGCTCATCCTGCGCTCCATCGGCATGGACCCCGACGACATCTACGCGGTCATCCAGATCCCCGGCAGCCGCGAGTTCGACGTGAGCTTCCGATCCGCGGACAAGCTGGCCCTGTTTCTCCGCGTCTACGAGGAAAAGCGGGAGCTGGAGGACTGCTGGGAGAACTTTGTGGTGCTGGGGCGGAGCAAGTCCAGCTTGAAGACCCTCTTCATCCTCTTCCGGAACGAGACCGTGGACGTGGAGGACATCGTGACCTGGCTCAAGCGCCACTGCGACGTGCTGGCCGTGCCGGTGAAAGTGACCGACAGGTTTGGGATCTGGACCGGGGAGTACAAGTGCGAGGTCGAGCTGCGCCAGGGGGAGGGCGGAGTGAGGCACCTGCCCGGGGCCTTCTTCCTGGGAGCGGAGAGGGGCTACAGCTGGTACAAGGGGCAGCCCAAGACGTGCTTTAAATGTGGTTCCCGGACCCACATGAGCGGCACCTGCACGCAGGACAGGTGTTTCCGGTGCGGGGAAGAGGGGCACCTGAGCCCTTACTGCCGGAAAGTCATCGTGTGCAACCTCTGTGGCAAGAGAGGACACGCCTTTGCCCAATGTCCCAAAGCCGTTCACAATTCCGTGGCAGCTCAGCTCACCGGAGTGGCGGGGCACTGAACGCGCGTCTGCCCGCTGGGGCGAACACACAGCCAGCTTACCCTTCTTAAGTGCCAAAACTTTTTTTTTTAAAGACCTTTTCTTTCTTTTTATCCTTTTGGAAGGAAATATTTTTAAAACCTGAAAGAGACATTCTCTCTATGCCTTTTTAAAACCACGTGTGCTCCTTTTCAGCCTGTTTGAAACGGCGAATTTTACCAATAAGGACTATTTTGGAACTGTAGCGTGCAGATACGTCGCCTGCCTCCCCTCACCACCTTTTTTCTCCCGTTTTGCATTTGTTTTGGTACTTTCGCCAACACCTGGACCACTTTGTACTTTTTACTACCTCCCTCCTCATACGTTGCCTCTTTAGAAAATTTTTGCCCTTTGGGCTGCCTTGCTCATCTCTCTGCCTCAGTCGTATGCCTCCCCTTCCCACTCCCCCCCAGAAAAGGGCCCAACGCGGGGTAGCCACTCCACCAAGACTCGAAAAAGTCTCGACTGGCTTCGGTTAAGAGTGCCTACCTTCCGCAGCTCTCCGCTGGGCTCTTTTCATTTGCTGCTTCTGTGATACCAGAATTTGTGAAAACAGTGTTGCTTATAAACGTGTGATCTGAGTAAGCTCAGAATGGTGGCCACGGGCCTCTCATAGGGGAGAAGCATATCTACTTTGTGACAGCTCCTTGCGGTGGCTCAGAAGCCGATTTCTGCAGGAGCATGGAGCCCAGGCATTCCTGCTGAGAAAGACCCAAGCGGTGGTTTTTCGTTGGATTTTCTTTGGGGGAGGTTGCTTTTGTTTTGTGCTTTGATGTGAGATGGGGTCTCACTGTGTAGCCCTGACTGGCTTGGAACTGGCTGCCTTGGTAGGCCAGTCTGGCTTCAAATTTACATACAACGATCCTCTCACCTCCGCCTTTCTGAAAGGTGTTTTAAAATTAACCCCTTGATTCTCCAGCAGATGAATCAAAGTACACAGCTGTGTGGTGCCTCAGATAGTCCAGAGTAAGAGTCCCTGACCCCCAGCCCGGTGCTCACCCCCACTACCTCTCTCACTTGACCACAGTCTCCTCGACACTGGTGGGCCAAGGAAGTCTGCTCCCTCCAGGGTGGTGCCAGCAAGAAGCTGAGAAGCCATCCCCTGAGAGAGCAGAAAGGGAAAGCTTGTCTTGCCACTCCATAGTACTAGGAAGCAGGGAAAGGACCAGCGAACAGACTCGAGGACTGCATCTTACATGTTCCAGGGCCTTCCCCTGCCACTGTCCTCAGTGAAAAATGGTTCCCCTCAGTAAAGAAACTTGCCAGACGTTTACACTTGCACCTCTGCCTCAGCTGCTAGGACCCCTAGAGAAGCCAGAGAGCGCATCCGAAACCTTGGGCCTCTGCCTCTCAGGAGAAAGCTGTTTTTAACCCGGAATCATGAGTGTTCTTGGGGAAACAGGCCAAGACAGAGGGCCTGGGTCCACTCCGTGTTCTCCAGTCGAGGTGAAAGACAGTAACTGCTTTCTTCAGTTTTTGTCTTCTCTTTGCTGTTTTGCTATTTCCTTGTGGCTTAGAATGTAAAACCAATTGTTCAGATTTGTTCTGAATAAATATTTATCTTTCGTATTACTAACTGTGTATTTTTCTCCCCTAAGTGTTAGATGAAGCTGCATACCCTTCTTCCCTACAGACCTTCTGGAGTTTGCCATTATTGAAGCCCAGTGCATTGGGGTTGCTCAGCTCACTGCAAAGACTATTTTGTGTGAGCTTTTCAGGTTTGGGGAGTTTTCTTGTTGTAGGTTATTTTGTGGTTTGTTTTTTGAGGCAGGGTTTCCTCTGTGTAGCACTGGCTGTCCTGGAATTTGCTGTGTAGACCAACCTGGTCTTGAACTCAGAGCTCTACCTGCCTCTGCCTCATGAGTGCTGGGATTAAGGACAGAGGCCACCTTGCCTGGCAGGTTTTTTGTTTTGGTTTGGTTTTTTGAGACAGGGTTTCTCTGTAGATTTGGAGCCTGTCCTGGAACTAGCTCTTGTAGACCAGGCTGGCCTCAAACTCACAGAGATCCACCTATCTCTGCCTCTGAGTGCTGGGATTAAAGGTGTCCTCCACCACTGCCTGGGCAAATTTTGTTTTCTAAGACACGACCTTATAGCTGGCCTGGAACTCTCAGTCCTGACTAGATCTCCCGAGTTTGCTGAGATTATGGGGACTCTTTGTGTGTGTGTGTGTGTGTGTGTGTGTGTGTGTGTGTGTGTGTGTGTGCGCGCGTGTGTGTGTGCGCGCGCGCCTCTTTGAGAGAGAATGGAAAGGGGCCAGCCAGATCCAGTGCTTTGCTGCCCCGTGAAGGGCTTTCAACTTTGAAGTGTTCTGAAGGTCTGACGGTTACAAGATAAAGTTCCCAGCTACAGACTCTCAGAGTTGGCGACAGGAGGATTTTGGGGAACAGATCCGAAGCTGGGACCTAGGAGGAAATTGTCCTTAACCAGCTCAGCCCCTCTCCTGGGGTCTAGAAGCCTTCAGACTCACCCTCCGGAGCGACTCCCTCCCCTTCTTCCTCTTTCCCCCATCTTCTCCCTTGGACAGTGCTTGTGGCCTCCAAGAGAAAGCGGGCTTTCAGCTCGCTCCCCACCCCCTTCCTCCCAGCAGGCTGTGTGCCCAGGAGCCAGTGTTTGAAGGAGGCTTCGCTCAACGCCCCTCCCCCACCCGTTGGAACCCCGTGGAAGAAACTGCTTCCCTGCCCATCCCCCTCCGCATGCATGCCTGGGCCTTCTGCAGGCGGAACACACAAAACCTCCCCCAGCTTCCTCTCCCCTTTGGAGCGCAGCCCCGGAGCTGCAATTCCTCAGGGAGGCTGCCGGACTAGAGCCAGTCCCTGCTGCAAGCAGGCCCAGCGTGGCGCTCTACTGAGCTGCCATCCAGCAGATAAGGCTACGGTGGAGATGGGGACAGGTAACCCAGCCTTCAGCTCACAAGTCACATTCACTATCGTAAGATACTTGCTGTGGCAAAGCAAACCCGTCTATCTAGAACTTTCTGAAGCAAATAAATGTCCCTAGATGAGGCAGGGTCTTGACTGAGACCCACGCTCATGAGGAAGAAAGACCAGGGGGCTCGGGAAGAGAAACCCAATAGCAGACGCCGCCTGAGCAGACAGCCCGCAGGACTGGGGGTCAGCTCAGGGACAGAGTGCTTGCCTGCCATGCCTGAGGTACAGACAGAATTCAGGCCAACTACGGGTTGCAGATGTGGCCCTCGACAAGGCCTGGAGATGACAGGGCTAGTAGGTTGTATCTAAGAACAATGTTTCGTTTCCTGGCTTCCAGTCAGGCCTCCATCTGTCCCCTTAAACGTTCATAAAAGCCCCTTTGAAAGTATCTGGACCTCAGCAGTTCCCTAGTTACACAAACTGATAGATACATGCAGGGGGAAGACCCTGTTGAACAGGGAAAGCTGGGTCAGACTAGGCTCAGAGAT
Source organism: Microtus ochrogaster (assembly GCF_000317375.1). NCBI lineage: Eukaryota > Metazoa > Chordata > Mammalia > Rodentia > Cricetidae > Microtus > Microtus ochrogaster. The sequence continues at coordinate 24,999,947 of NC_022033.1, read as the reverse complement.
AACTTCCCATAGAAAATAGTTTAAGTGGGCCTGGTGCAGTAGCCCATGCCTTTAATTGCAACACTTGGGAAAGCAAAGGCTAGCCTGGTCTACACACAGTGAGTTCCAGGACAAGGACAAGCCAGCACTGCACAGCGAGACCCTGTCTTCAAAAGAAAACAAAAAAAGCTCTTCGGAGACAAGGAAAGGACAAGGTACGGAGATGATCAAGAGAAAGCAAGAGTGCTGATCTAGGCAAAAGCAATTAAAGTAAGCACTGGGAAGATTCTAGAAACTGAGTGAAACCCAGTGCTCCAGCCCGGCTGTGTGTACATACCACGGTAGGTATTAAAAATGGATGGGCCCTGAGCGGGGTGGTAGCCTTGACATCTAGATCCCTACAGAGCTGAGCTGCCCATCCCCATGGGAAACAGGAGGCCACTGCAGGAAGTTTGAGGGCACATTGCTGCAGCTAACATCCATTCTGTGACAGTATTCCCGCCATAAACGGAAGGAATGAATTTATTGGAGCTCAGTTTCCTTCCATCATGGTGGAGAGGGCAGGATAGACAAAGCAGCCTACAGTGGCCAGGAACGGAAGGAATGCTACCAACCTCCCAGGAGAGTTCTAAGCCTGAGAGATAAAACAGGATCCACACAGCAGGGGTTTTCATACTTTCACACTCCCTCAGTAAATCGTCCATTTCTCAATGGCCTACCATGCCTAGGATGTGTGCATTGTCCAAGGCTATCATGACCCTGGCTCTAGGACTCCTAAGAGCAGGTACCGGTCTCGTGCCTTCGTCCACTGGCACCCTCTCCTTCCTCTTTTTCTCAAATGGAGTACTGGGGGCTAGTCTGTGTCAGGCTCTGGGTTCAAAATGCCACCGACAGAGGAGATCAGGAGGAGGTGGAATTACGGGAAGTTTTCTTTGAGAGTGGCTCTGTCCAGCTTCTCTCCAGGTGGCGGTGCGTGCCCCTTTCAACCCCTGCACGGGGGCCCCAGTGCTCTCTCTGCAGGCCGCCCTGCCCCCTACGCAGGGAGCTGGGGGTGGCTCCCAGCTGAGTTGCTCTTCCAAGCCTTGTTGCCATGGGAACGGCGGCGCGGGCCTCTGTGGTCCGTAACTCACGCTCCAGGGACCCGGCCAATGGACAACAAGCTCCGTAACGCAGCTAACCAATCAGCAGGCTCCCCCGACGGACTGCCCCGCCTTCTGCCACCAATGAGAACTAAGACTGACATCCTTATGGCTTCTGTGGAACGGGACTTTATTATTATTTTTTTCAAAAGGAATTCTTCAAATTAGAAGAAAGTGGAGCAAGGCCTCTCTGCCAGCTGCAGCCCGAGTGGTCTTCGCTCTCATTCTGTATTTGAAGATCAAACAATACATGCTGATCTCTACTAAAATGGTTTCGGGCCGTGAACATAATGGGCCACGGGCTTTATGTACCCTGGCTACGCCAGTTTCTTTCGTAAATGATCATGAAGTGAGTCATCTGTCTTTGTTCTTGTTTATTTATTTAGGCATGTTGAGACAGGACCTCACTATACAGCTTTAGCCTGGCCTCTCGAGTCCTGGGTTACAGTTCAGCATCACTTGGTCCCTTTTCCTTATTGACCTTTTAAATACAAATTGCAAGCTGGACATGGTGGCGAAAGACTGTCATACAAACTAGTGGCCTCTGCAGGCACCAGACAGGCACACAGCCGGCACGCATACATGCAGGCAAAACACTCTCCTAAAAGAAAAACAAACCTTTAAGAAAAACTTTTTGGAACAGTTTTAGAATAATAAGAAAATTGTGCATACAAACGTTCCATCGACCCCACGCACCGTTAAGTCTGTAATTAGCACCATGTATCAATTCGGTATGTTTGTTTCAAGTAGTTGCCCGATACTTGCTTACATCAGGAGAGCAGACTTGGCTACTGAATCCAGGCCGGACACATATTAGGAAAGCCCTCTACAGCTGAGCTGCATTTCCAGCCCATTAACTTTTAAGAGGCAGGGTCTTGCTCAGATATCCTAGCTGGCTTTGAATTCTCTCAGTACCTTTGAACCTGTGGTCTTCCTGCCTCAGCCTGAGGAACTGGCATATATCACCAGGCCCAGTCACTAATGTTCTTTCCTATTCCCAGATGCACTGGGCATGCCATGTGGCCTTAGGTTGTCTCATTAGGCTCCTCCTGGCCATGGCATTTTATTTTCTCAGACACTAATGTGACTGACCTCTATTAATGCTGAATTTGATCACCTAGCTGAGATGGTTCCTGCCAGGTTTCGCCAACATAAAATGATCCCTCCCCACCCCTTTTCAGGCTGGGAGGGTGGCTCAGTGAGGAAGAGCACTTGCTGGGCAAGCAAGAGGACCTGAGTTCAAATCTGCAGAACTTACACAATCACCACCCACACCTCCTGTTCTCGTGCTGGGGTGGTGCTGAGCCAAGGATTGCTAGGGTTTGCTGGCTGCTACCATGTGCCAGCCGAGTCCTGGGGTAAATGGGAGAATTTTAAAGGAAATGATTGGAAATAGAGCAGGACACTGATATCCTTCTGTGGCCTCTGCTCAGGAACGGGCCCACACACATCCCACATCCCACACAGAAACAAGACCAAAGTGTCGCTCCCTTTCATTGTGGACTCTGTCAGGAAGTCGCTCTTCTCAGCCAACTGTGCACGACAATGGGGAGTCAGGCTTCATCTCCACCGAGAGTGGACTCTACATATTTGCTAAGCGTTTTTCTTCACTCAGGATGAGTTTTTTCTCTGTAGTCACTGATCTGCACATAACTCAGATGCTCATTGACACCTAAAGCCATAGCCCAACACTAAGTTCCGTTTCCACCACACCAGCTTGACTTTTCAGTCTTGCTAATTACAAAGTTATTAATTTTTCTTTAATTTTCAACACTTTTATTAATTTCTTGAGAATTTCATACAATATATTTTGATCATTTTCACTCCCACTCCTCTTTCTAACTCCTTCCAGATCCACTCCCTGCTGCCTACCTCCAGATTCACTCTGTATGCTGTGAAGTTGAATTCTAATTAATGCATAGGTGTGTGCCCACGATTATATCCTACAGAAGTTTATATCCTACTACCCTAAAAGAAAGTCCATCATTCATTTATTTCAAACCACTCATCCCAACCTGCAGCCACATCTTTCTTACTATTGCCATATCTGTATCTTTTCGTTTAATTTCATTTGGAATAGGATTGTTTTGTTTTGAGAAAGGGTCTCACGTAACTGAAGCTGGATTTGAAATCCACGTGTAATAGACTTGACTTTGAACTCCTGATTTTCCCTCCACTTCCCAAGTAAGTGCTAGTCTATGCCACCATGTTAACCTTGGTGCTTTTTGTTTTTGTTTTGTTTCTTATGGCAGGGTCTCAAAACTAAATAAATAGATACCAAGAGTAGGTGTACAATTGAGTATTTCTGTCATTGCTGTTGTGGTAGCCGGCACTTACTGAACCCTCGACAAATCCCGAGGCGTGTTTATTATGCGCCCTTATTTTTCAGGTGAGGGAACAGAAGTAAACTGAAGTAACTTCCCAGAGACTTACGACACTGAACAAAGTTCACCAAGTTCAACTTAAAAGCCTAAATACTTGGTTTTTTCTTTTCTTTTCATGTGTGTGCATATCTGTATGGGAAGCCAAGGTTGCAATTGAGAATCTCCCTTAACCGCTCTTCCACCTTATTCTTTGGGGCAGGGCCTCCCAATCAAACCCAAAGCCAGTATGCCAGTCTCATGGGCGGCTTGCTCCCTGGGTCCCCCTGCAGGCGCCATGCCACTCTATTTCTGTGGACTCGAGATCTAGAATACGGTCCTCTTGTTTGTACAGTGGGTGCTTTAACCACTGAACAATCGCTCCAGCCTCTGTACATTTAAAAAATTTAGTGTGCAAATATGGGCACACGCATACCACACTGCAGTGATTGTGCAGAGGTCATAGGTCAGCCTTTCCCATACTTCTGGGGATTGAACTCAGGTTCCCAGGCTTGGCCCCATCATTTTAATTAGCATCTCCTTCTGTAGCCCAGGCTAGCCTCAAATCTGAGGCAATCCTCCTTCGTCAGCCTCCCAGGTGCTGAGATTATCACATCATACTGTTAGGGTTTTTAATACTTCGAAATTTCACAAAGTTGTTTTTTGTTTGTTTGTTTGTTTGATTTTAGTTTATACACACCCCAAAAGTCCCCACAGTTTAAAACCTCGGGACAGGAAAGAGATTGTCAGCACTTTATTTTTTTCAAGTAAAGACAAGGAAAACCTCCATTCTCTGCATCAGTGCAGCCTGGCAGAAATGCACAGCAGGCCACAGTGTGGTTTGGAAGTTTCCAGCAACCACATCAAAAGAGATGAAAAGAAAACCAGGCTGCTCCCTGCACACCTGCAATCCCAGCACTCAGGAGGCAAATGTAGATGAGGCAGAGAGAGTAAGACCTTGTCTCAAAGAAACAGAACCCACATGGTGTTCACAACTGTCTATACCTTCAGTTCTTTTAGCCTCTTTGGGCACCAGGCACACACGTTGTGTGCACACAGATATGCAGGTAAAACATTCAAGACACATAAAAATCAATCTTAAAAAAAAAATTAAAATGCAGTCTGCCTTTTGTTAACACAGTGTCACCTCAACACTGAGCCATGCCAGAGAAAAATCTCACTCCTACAAGATCATACTGATGGTTCAGCCTGAGGGGTTTTTGTTTGTTTGTTTGTTTTGTTTAGCTTTTCGAGACAGGGTTTCTCTGTAGTTTTGGAGCCTGTCCTGGAACTAGCACTTGTAGACCAGGCTGGCCTCGAACTCACAGAGGTCCATCTATCTCTGCCTCCCAAGTGCGCGCCACCATCGCCTGGCTCCAGCTGGAGTTTTAACTGTAAGCTCTACATGGCTTCCCACCTGTGACAGGTAACATTCTACAAGCCAATTAATTAAATTCAAGCACCTCCAGTCACGGTCATCCCTACCCCCAGAAACCAGAGGCAGCTGCCTGCACTCGTTTTGAGGAAAATTCCTCCCTGCACACATCTGATTCCTGTACAGACATGTCTCCCTTCGTTATGATATGAGTCTGCGTTTTTACACAGCAGACTCAGGATAAACAATGACACTACACTGACTCTGAGGCTGAAGAATCTGGGCTTGAATTATTCCCATCCTGTAAGTTCATGTGGCCATTTGAAACATTTTAATTTTTTAAAATGGTTTTTTTTATTACATTTATTTATTTTGGGAGAGGAAAGAAGGTACGTGCTGCTGGGCCATGGCAGCACTCCGGAGGCAGTGAGGCCAGCCTGGTCTACAAAGCGAGTTTCAGGACAGCCTGGCTGTTACACAGAGAAACCGAGACTTGGATAAAAACAAAAAAACAAACAAACAAACCAAAAGAAGGTGGTACATGCCATTGTGCCTACCTGGAGGTCTCAGGACAACCTGTAGGAGTTGGTTCTCTCATTCCACCATGTGGGTTCCAGGGACTGAAGTCAGATCTTCAGACCTGGGTGCAAGGGCCTTCCCTCACTGAGCCATCTTGCTGGCCCCTGCCTAAAATTTTAAGACACCTCAATGCAGGCAGATCTCTGTGAATTTAAGACCAGCACGGTCTACAGACTGAGTTCCAGGGCAGCTAGGGCTACACAGAGAAACCCTGTCTCCAAAGCAAAACAAAACAAAACAAAACACACCAAAAAAAGCAAATAAACTTCAAAGTGTAACTCTACAGCTTATAATTTAGTAAAGCTCAGGTTGAAGAGATGGCTCAGTGGTTAGATCACTGGTGGCCCTTGGAGAGGACCTGAGTTCAATTTCCAGCATCTACATGGGGGCTCACAACCATCTAGAACTCCAGTTCTAGGGGAGCAAACACTTTCTGACTTGCATGGACACATGCCACATATATAAACATGCAGGCAAAGCACTCATTCACATAAAAATCAGTAAAATTCTATTTTTACTGTTTAGTAATATATTTGATCCAGTTTGAATAATTAATTTAAATTAATTATTCTATTATTTGTTTATATTAATAAATTCTTCTGTAATTAATTACTGAATTAATTCAGTTACTGAAATTGGCTTTCATGCGCTTATTTTTAATTTATTTGAGTTTTTATTTCTCCTGGGGATGGAAGCCAGGGCTGGGAGCTGCACATGCTAAACTATAGAGCCACAGTCCCAGTTAGCTCTCTGTTTTAGATTTATTTATTCATGTATTTTATGTATATGAGTGCTCTGTCTTCATGAATACCAGAATAAGGAATCTGATCCCACCGTGTGGTTGCTGGGAATTGAACTCAGGACCTTTGGAAGAGCAGGCAATGCTCTTAACCACTGAGCCATCTCTCCAGCCCTCTATTTTGTTTTTTTAAGACAGGGTCTCAACACATAGCCTGACTGGCCTGACACTTGTGGAGACAAGGCTGGCCTTGAGCTCCACCTTTTTTTCTTACTGCATATGTGAATTTCTCCTGCATGTATGTCTGTGCACCTTGTGTGTGCCTGGTGTCTCCAGAGGCCAGATGAGTGCTGGAGTCCCTAAAACTGGAGCTACAGATGTCGTGAGTCACCACGTAGGTGCTGGGAATTAGACCTTTGGAAGCATCAAGTGCTCTTCACCAGAGCCATCTCTTCCGCCGTCTGTTCCACTTCTTGTGCTTGGATGTAGTATTTGCCTCGACAGCGATAATTACATACAAAGTTCAATCAGAGATATTGTCACTCTCTGTATTTTTTTCCGGCCACTATTGTATTAGTACTGTTCATTCTATTTTAGGACTGCTACTTGAAAAGTCCATTTGAACACAGTGTTTCCAAGTTGTCTGCCCCAGGTGACAATGAGCGGAGCACACTACAGAAATAAAATGCTTGGCGAGATGGCGCAGCAGGTTAAGACACTGTTGCCAGAACTAATAATCAGAGTTTAAACCCTAGGACTCATATTCTGGAAGGAGAGAGGTTGTCCTCTGACACTTACCCCTTTATGTGCCGTGGAATACATGCATGTGTACATGTATATACATAAATAAATAAAGTATAATAGTGAATACATAAATAAAAGCAAGCCAGAATCCAGGGTTGCATGCTTATGGAACATATGTTATAGGTGTATCTTTTGTTATTTTGGTTTGGGCCTGGGATTAAACCCAGAGCCTCATGCATGTAAGCGCATGCCCTACCACTGAGCTATACATGCAGCCCTAAATGTGTGTTTATCTTTTAAATTATATGTATGGGTATGTGCACACACCGAGGCCAAAGGTGTAAGATCCCCGAAGCTGGAGTTTAATGGGCAGTTGTAAGCCACTCAGTTTAGGTTCTGGAAATCAAACTCAGGTCCCCTGGAAGAGCGGTACCCTGTCTCAACCACTGAGGCAGCTCTCCAGCGCCAGTAAATGTATGCATCTTTAGACAGCTGGGTCTCTTTCTGTAAACTCATCCTAAAGAAACAGGCAGGGGTGGAGATGGAGGGGGGAGTGTGAATGAGAAGTTAGCCAGG
>NC_022033.1:24987851-24991885 GCF_000317375.1 Microtus ochrogaster | reverse complement strand
AGGGGTGGAGATGGAGGGGGCAGTGTGAATGAGAAGTTAGCCAGGTAGGGGTGGAGATGCGGGCAGTGTGAATGAGAAGTCAGTCAGCTTTCAGGCACTGTAACAATTACCTGAGACAATCAAGTTATGGGGAGGTTTCCTTTCAGGATTGATTGATACTGGCTGTAGAAAACCAGAGAACACAGCATGGTAGGTGGGTATGTCAACAAAACAAAACAAAGAAAGAAAACAGAGCAGGATGGGCATTTAAATATCTTCTTCCAGGACCTGAAGACCGTCTCCTTAAAAAGACTTCCACCAACTTCTAAGAGCACCACTGTGGGGAACAAGCCATTTCTTTATTCATCTATTCCTCATTTATTCCTGCTAGGCTTCTGTAGTCCCGGCTGTCTTCCAGCTTGTGCAGCAGAGGACGACCTTGAACTTCTGGTCCCTCTGCCTTACCCCTTCCGAGTGCTGACATGGTAAGGGTGTACCACCACAATTGGTTTCATGTAGTTCTGGGGCTCTGAAAATTGAAACTCCGGGGCTTCTTGTATTCTTTGCAAGAACTCTACCCACTGAGCCACACTGTGGCCTCTGTTGCAAGCATCTATCTGCACACGCCCGTCACACAAGTGAATCTTTAAAAGATAGAAATTGCGAGTTAAAAAATGCATACTAGTTTTGCTGTTGTGCCTCCGATTCCAGAAGCTATCAGCACAATGAGCCGTGTGCTTCATTACAATGGGAAAGCTGTCAAACCCATGTGCACTGGGGAAATGGTATACTTGGGTGCTAGTCACAACTTCAAGGCACCATGGCAAGGGTCTTACAACCTATCCCCCTTGGGTAGGGTGGCATTACTCTAGGGCCTTGGGAGGCTGTGGTGGAAAAGGGTTAATGGAGCTGAGAGGTTTAAAGTGAGCCTGAGCAGCACTGTGAGCCGCTGAAGTCAAGGCAGACTCCACACGCCACCCTTCCCCAATTCACCAGTAGGAACACCTCTGCTCCCATCCTTTCTGTCTTGGGTACTTGTGCTTCTAGCTTTCTTCTGTTTCTGTTCCTCCTGTTGCTCCTCAAGGGCCTCCAGCAAATGAGATGACTCAGCTGGTAAAGGTGAGAATCCCCAAGACGCACATGATGGGAAGAGAGAAATGACTGCTGTCAGCTGTTCTCGAGTCTCCAGATACCCTTCTGTGGCCAACCCTCAGCCCCAAGAGATGAATACAGTACAATAGGGGAGCCTCTGTTTTAGTCATTCCTGCACCCCAGTAGCCCTGGCTTCAGATCCAAAGCCTGACATGTTTAATGTCCTCTCCTTTAGGGGAAACTTAGAAAGTCTGTCTGTCTGCGTAAATGTCTCTTGAGGAGGGAGAAAAAAAAATGGGTGATGACATTTCTCTCTGTCCTTGACACCTGTATTAGGGAAAGCAGAATATCCCCCCAGAAGACCAAACTCTGCCAGGTCATCTATAACCATGCAGCCCCCATCAGAGGACTTAGCTATGGAGTGATATTAATAACTGGAAGAGAAGCACATGTGTGGAAGACGGAAGGGAAAGGCGGTGGAATAATTGATGCATAATTTTTTCTCCTGAGAACAATGAAGCAACTGGATCAAGTAAATCTGACCAAGAGCATGGTTGGGAAAGACTAAGACACTAGCCTAAAGGTAGTTGGTACTACAGGGTTTTAAAAACGCCAGTAGAGAGGTTCTAAGCAATGAAAGGAAGCTCTGCTAGCAATCTTTATGACACCTTAAAACATGTACGTTGTGTCTGTGTAGAGGAGAGACAGGCAGAGATGCAAGAATGGATGAGAATGGCCTGTTTCAGGGCAGCTTGTGGGGGTCAGTTTTCTACTTCCACCTTGTGGGGTTGGATGTTAACTCAAGCGCTCAGGCTTGGTAGCAAGTGACATTAACTGCTAAACTATCTCGCTGGCTCCCCAAATGTTGCTTTAACTACATTGACTAATAAATTGCAAAAGTACTAATTTTTTTTTTTAAAAAAAGTCTCGAATCTTAGCCATGGCTAGCCTCAAATTTAAGAGTAATCCTTCTGCCTCATCCTGACTGCTTCTGGGATTATAAGCATGAGAGATTGCGCTGGGCGCTGCCTCCAGAATTTACATGAACACACTATGACCACTGTTTTGATGCCTTTTTTTGAAAGGTTAAATTCATGCCAACCCCGCCAAATGTTTTTCTCATGAAGTTGGTATCTGTGCACTGCTGGTGACCTGTGTTAACTACTAGGAAATCTAATTCCAGATAACTTGTACTTTCTGCTAGGCGTCAAGACCGTGTTTACATAGATTATCCCACTTAATCCATAAGACCACTGAGCCAAGGAGAAACAGCATTATCTGCACTTCAAGATAAGCAAAAGGAAGAGCTGGGAAGTGAACGCTAGAAGTCTGACTCTATTGAACAAAGAACCGCCCAGGCCGCAGTTGGGAAGATTAAAATCCAGTGATTTCTAGCTTCCGATGAGGCGAAGAGGGGCCCTGGGCGGGAGCAGAGTGAAAACCGTTTCCAGCATCAGTGCCTTTTAGAGTTGCCCCCTCCCACTAGGGAGGCTCCATCCACCCGCTCGCCTGCCTCCCAGAGCACCACCCAGCTCTCGAACCTCTGCCGAAGCTCACTCAACCCCGCACGCAGTTCTCTCGGCGCCGAGTTGAGGGAGGTCTACTACTTGCTGCCAACTCTGAACCACCATGCCCATTCCCCTACAGAAAATATCACTTTCGAGTCACGGACCCGACCCCGCACAGTTCGGGCACATAGGGGCGAGGCCTCAGCGCCCCCTCCCATCGCCCGGGCACAAGCGCCATGAAGGTGACCTCCCCTTAGGGCTGCACGCGCCGGGTGGTGCTACAACTGGCTCACACGTGGTGAGCCCGGAGAGCGCGCGGCCCCTCCCCGCCACGCGCCGCCTGCATCCCGCTCGGTCACGCCCCCAGGAAGGCTCCGCCCTGGGCAGGGCGATGCGCACACCCGCCAAGCGTGGACTGGCAGCGCGAGCTGGGCGAGATCCAGGACGCGCCCGGGGTGAAGGAAACGCACGAGGTCGCTCGGCTCTCGGTGCAGGGTGGCCCTGCCCCTTGGTGCACTAGGCAGCGCGCTGGGACCGCCAGATAGACTCCAGTGGCAGCGCGCGTCCTGCGGCTTGTCTTTGGGAAGCGGGCGTTCTAGTCCCATGGGGTTCCCTTTAGCTCCCCAAAGGATAAAAATAAAATAAAAACCATTATTTGACCCAAAAGCATTTGTTTGTGGCTGGATCGTGTGTGTAGCAGGGAGGGGATCCATCCAAGACAAGGTGAGTATGTCCCCTAAAAGCTTTGCTGAGTCTCGGTCCCCTACCCCCATCAACGCTGCTCTGTGGCAGTCCGTCGGTGTCCCAGAAAGAGACGGGGAGGAGAGTCCTACCTGGCTGCAGGTGTATTGAATAATTAAATGTGCAAAAGCAAGGAGAAAGAAAAGCTTTGAGGGCCAGATGGGAAGCGCTCCATGTCCCCCCACCTTCACTCCAACCACCATCCTAAGAAAAGAAACCGACCTCATCCGTCTCCCCACCCCCCCAAACCTCATCCCATCCCATCCCAGGCACGAGACCGCCCCGCCCAGACAGCCTGCGATTGGGAGATGCAAATGCCGAGTTCTCTGCCCAGCAACGGATGACGCGACACCTAGCGCGAGGCGTGGCCCGGCCGCTGCCCGAGCGGGCACCTCGGTGTTTACACGGGGCGGTCCCGCGCGCGCCGCAGCGGCCCGCAGACGGCGAGGGGGAGGGGAGCGCGCGCGCCTTCGGGGCCGCGCGGGGAGAAAGACACTGGAAGGCGGCGGCGGGCGGGCAAGCGCGCGCGGGGCCGCGGAGGAGCTCCAAGCCGCGACCGGAGCCCGCGGGGACCTGCGAGACTCGAGTACTCGGCCCCGCAAAACAATGCGCGGCGCGCGGCGGAGCTCTCCTGGCCCGGGGCGACGGGGACGCGCCGAGCCCGCCTGAGCCCGCGCCGCTAACCTCCCCCCGCACAGACGGTCCGAGCGCCGG
>NC_022033.1:24981189-24987021 GCF_000317375.1 Microtus ochrogaster | reverse complement strand
CGGAGAGGGGGCGGCCGCGAGCGCCGCCTCCCCGACCCTGTCGGAGGACGAGGAGCCCGAGGAAGAGGAGGAGGAGGCTGTTACAGCAGAAGAGGGCGAAGAGGAGACGGTGGCGTCTGGGGAGGAGCCGCTGGGCTTTCTGTCCAGGATGCCCCCGGTCTCCGCCGGCCTGGACTGCAGCGCCCTGGACCGCGACCCGGACCTGCTGCCCCCTTCGGGCACTTCACACTTCGAGTTCCCGGACTACTGTACCCCTGAGGTTACCGAGATGATCGCAGGGGACTGGCGCCCGTCTAGTATCGCCGACCTGGTTTTCACCTACTGAGCCCATCGTCAGCGGGGCGCGCACGCCCCCAAACCAGCTGTTTACATACAGGAATCAGGTATTGGGGCCCCTCGGAGGCCGAGGCTGGCACCCCATCTCCCGCGCAGCCTCCCCCCTCCTAGTCGTGCCCACCCCCCCCCCACAGATCCAGACATACCCCTCCCCCGCAGACACACCCCAAGGCAGCCCAACCCCCACCTTCTCCCTGACATCTAAGCCCCTCCCATCCAGTCTTGTCCCGCGTAGCCACCAGCAGCCAGCCCCCCTCGGATACACCTCCCATTCCTCCTACATACCTGAACCCCTCCCCCCCACTTTGCACACGCCCCTCCTCGTGGCCGGGCGGCACGCCCCTATGCTCCAAAAATCCCTCCGCCCTCGCCCGGGCCTGCCTTGGTGGTTAAGGGGGCGCTGCGGTCTGGCGGTCCGGCGCTCCTCCCGGTCTCCTCCTCTCCTGGAGGGGCGGGTAGAGCATCCGTCCCCCTCGCCCCCCAGGATCTCGAGGCCCCACCCCTCAGCTTGAACCGTCCCTTTCTTGCGCATGCTTGATGCTTCTTGGAGGGGGCTGGTCCCAGTTGAGCTGCAGGCCTCTGTGGCCAACTTCAAAAGGGAGGGGTCTAATATAGAGCAATCCTAAGAAATCCTTTGATCCCGGAGCCCGTGGCTTCCTCTCGACCCAACGGGGCGTTACTGCCTTAATGGGAGGCGCACTCAAAGGGAGAGATAGAAACTAGCCAGCCCTAAACTCTGCAAGTGTCAACCCCTTTTCTACGATGGGGTCACCCACGCCCACCACCACCCTCCACCGCGTGACTGCCTTTACAGCCCATCTTGGTCGCCGGAAACTTCCTTTCCCCAAGTGGGAATTTGGAATTTGGTCTTTGTCTGGAAATCCACCAAGATGGGAATGTCCAAGAGAACTCAGAACCAAGACACCTACCAGTCTGGGGACAGAGTTCCTGCTGCCCCCTCAATCCCCCTCCTCGGGAAGTGCCCTATCAGCTCAGGGCATCCTCTCTGCCTGGGCTCCTCCCTAAGTCCATCGCCCCTTCCTATCACTCAGATCCAGTCTCGACAACCACAGCTGCAGTATTCAGTAGGAGAAACTGAAGCAGGTTGTTGCTAGGGTTTAGGACAGGCATACCAGCAGACAGGGGTGGCAGGAATGAGGCCCTCGTCTCAACAGTGGCTTGAGGAGAGACCAGGCCAGGGCGACTGGGGACAGGGCTGAGCTAGTGGACGTGGGTGCTTTGCACCTCGGTCTTCCCTTGTGAGAAATAGGGGTGACGCTGCTGTAGGTAGGAAGCTGTGTTGAGATTAGGTCGCCCTCCGGAGCCCTGCCAAGTCTGCTCCACTGGTCTCCCGCCTGAGCCCCGCCCCTCTGGCCTCCTCATCCCCTCTGCCTTCACTACCTGTATCTCACCGGCGTGTGTTCACCTTTTGGGTGGCGCACACACACTCATTCACACACACACAAATCTCAGGAACAAACGGTCCCAGAGTCCTCCTCGACCCCTGCCCTGGGTCTCTGCAGGTCTCTGCCCCACGCGTTCCCTTCGCTGACAAAGCCACCAGCTGCCTCCTTAAAGCTTGGTGCTCCGGCTCTGGGCCTTTCTTGCGCTCTTTCTCTCTTTTCTCTTTCTGTTTTCTTTTTGGTTTTTTTTCTTTTTATTTTCTTTTTTTAAGAAAACAAGTAACAAAAAAGACAATGAAAAAAAACGGAAACGTCATGTGAGTGAAGAGATGTCACTGTCTGTGGTCTTTGGAGAACTAGTCTCGTAGCTGAGAGGAGGGGACCCCTCCTCTGGGGCGCTGGCACCCACAGCAGGACTCGCCAGTCTGATGCCAGGACTGAATAAAGTGTATTTGCCCCGACCTCGCCCTGTGGTTCTGCATGTGTGTGCTTCTCACCCTGATTAGCTTCAAGTGCCTAGAGTATGGGCTGGTACAGGGAAAGCTGGATCCTTCCCGGGCCTCTGTTACCCTCTGTCTCAGGAATCCTTGCCTTCATTAAAGACGGCAAACCCATCTTTAGAGTGGTCAGGCAGGCAGAAGCGGGACAGCCAAGCTGGGGCAGCCAAGCTGGGGCAGCCCCTGGTTTCATGACAGTACAAGGGTGCTAGCCCCTCCCCCCCATAGCCAGATAGCCACATTTTTCAAGAGGTGCAGGAAACAAGTCCTTGTAGTTGCAAAATAAAAACCCATGCAGATATTTTTTTAAGTCCCTAGGTCAGATGAGCCAGGTGTGTAGGCTGGACTGACCCAAGGGGGTCAATTTGACTGTTTAATGAGGATGGGGCAGCAATGCTCAGAGCCCAGCTCCTGGAACTGCTGCCCGTGTGTGTCTCGTGAGAATCACATTGGTATTTCAGAGTGAAGTCATGCTTGATGTGAGCAGCATCTAACTGTGCTCTGTAAATTGTATTCTCCGTTTGTAGAGTAGGAGGGATCGTGGAGAACAGACTTCTGGTCCCACAAAGCAGCAGTGGCTAGAAGTACACTGAGGTGTCTCAGATGTGCCCTCCCAGCGCTTCAGAGAAGCATCAGCCACGGCCTGCAGTGTATGCTTCCCGTGTGACCAGAGGCCACAGGCCATGAGTCTTAGGGGGTTCTAGCTCTGTTCCTCCTTGGCCCTCTGTACCTTTGCACAAGCCTTGTCTGCCAGGTCCAGTGAGTGCCTAGGCTCAAACAAAGCCCATATTCCTATAAGCCAAGACTGGGTGTGGGTTTTCAAAGGGCATCTTCCCTGCTTCTGGTTGGAAGCAAACTGAGGGGAAGTCTCTGTCAAGAGGTAGAATTGAAGAGGTAGGGAGGGCAGGGTATATGCCAAACGGTAGTTGGTTCAAGGAAGGGCTTCCTAGACTGGAGAGAGTGAATGCCCTCCAACAAGGTCAGTCCCTCACAGATAGCAGCTTGCCCAAGGCCACGCCCTTCCCCCTGGTAGGCCTGCCCCAGTATCTAAGCTAGGTTGTTGTGCACGTGGGGCAGACTCTGCCAGGCGTTTGTCCTTCCAGGCCCCCTCTGTGGTCTCTGCTCTGTCAGGCCTCCTGAAGTTTTGAGTTCTTCATGCCCAAACCTGCTTCTTTCCACAGGTGTTCATCCTAATAAACATCTTACACCCCCAACTCAGTCTTGGTGTCTGCTTCTGGAAGAGCTTCCTACTGTGGAAGGGTTCAAGGTTGACAGAGGGAATGAGGGCGCCTCAGAGACCTGCCCTACTGCCTCCCAAAGGCAGCTCCCTTTTCCAGACCCTCCACACCAGCCCTGAGGCTGTCCCTCTTTAAGCCTGCTCACTGGGCTGCTGCAGCTTGTTATCAGTCCTACCTGGGCAAAGGCACAAAGGAAGTGAGCTCTGTAACTGAGTGTCCTTGCCACGGTCTGGACAGGTGTGTGCTGGAAGACTTGGCTGGTCCTCTGCACTCTGCAGAACTTAACTGCATCACAGTGAAGGTGTTGGGAGCCTTAGAAGAGAGGCAGCTTCCATTTCGGATGCCCTGAAGCAGGGAAGACATAGGGACTCTAGTGACATCTAGTGAGTGAGGAGTAGAAGGCAGGCTGGATAGGTAGAGGTCCGGTGAGACTGGAACTCACCTCTAAGGAGTGCCCCCCTCCCCCCCACAGGGATGGTTTAAGCCATCCCCACCCTTCTGCACTGGCTTGCAGCTCCCTGTACAGACAGATCAGGCTGGCCTTGAACTCAGAGATCCGCCGCTGTGTTTCCAGAGTGCTCGGATGAAAGACATTTGTCAACCACACCTAGCTCCCATTTTGCTTTTTGGTGACAAAGTCTCACTCTATCCCAGGCTGGCCTCCTGAGTGCTGGGACTACAGGCACGAAGCACCATGCTGCGTTTACATGAACTCAAGTCTTGATTTATACTAGGCATGTGCTCTAGCAACTGAACTCTGACCCGAGCCCCAGCGTTTCTTAAGGATGTGCTTTAGCCAGGTGAGTCTTAGTCACTAGATATCCAAAAGTGGTCTTCCCTGGCCTTACGGATCTAAAGAGAAAGACATAAACCCAGGCTTGAACTTATGACAGTAAATGGCTCAGTGGAAGGTAGGTTCCGGGTAGGGCACCGTCGGCTCCCTTACCCTTGTGACCTGAAATTTCAGCAGATGGTGGTTTTAGAGTATAGCTACAAATTCAGACCTTGTCCCTTGAACTTCCCCCTCAGTCCAGGCTGGCCTTTGCCGTCCCCTTGTGAGGAACAGCAGGTAGCAGGAGGGATGCTGTAGGGTTTCCCGGGTAAGGTCACTGAGCTTCCCTGTCGGAAGGCCACTACTGAGGTTGTCATGTGACGAAGCATGGAGGAGACTTTGCCTAGGTGCTTTAGTTGGTGATTGAGGCCTGACACCAGATGTACAAACAGAAACTTGGGGACAGTCCAGCCTAGGGTCATTTGTGTTCCTGATAGCTGTTAGAGGCGCTGGAATCTCAGCCGTCATGAGACTGGGGTGAGCCACTCTGCGATGCCCTATGTGAATTCAGCGTAGTAAACTGTCTTTTCACACTAAGTGAAAGCAGTAACTGGAATAGGAGGGGAGGCAGAGCCAGGCACAGAGTCACCATATAGTGACAATGAAGGGTCTAGCAGGAGTGGCCAACCCAGAAACTGGCTGCAGGGTGTAGTGTGGACTGACAGGAAGGGCCTTGAGGTGTTTGGATTTTACCCTAGGTCTCCCACGCTGCAGTCTCTGGAACCCCTGGGCCTTTGGAAAATGCAGACAGTGCTCAGTGATGAACACCTTCCCAGACTTCCCGCTGCTCTCAGGGTTCAGTCCCCAGGTACTTGACTTTAGTTCAGGGCCTTGTTGCGTTGGCTCCTTCACTCTGGTAGATGCATTCTCAGTCGCTAGCTCTACTTCCAGACTGCCTCAGCCACCCCTGGCCACTCCATGGTGACAGTACAAGGCCATGACATTTGCTATTGCTCTTGTTGAAGATGGTGAAGACTTGAGCTTCCCCAGCTGTGCCCTGGGGCAGCTGGACTAGAGGTCTCCCAAGAGTACCCAGCCCGGCCCTCTAGGAGTCTGTAAGAGGGCGGAAGAGGTATTTGCTGGCAAACCTGCCTTTCTATCTCCTTCTAGGTTGCCTAGCTCTGAATGCCCACCCTCTTCCCAATCCACAGAGGTTTCTAAGCAACCGGTTTCTGGCCCTCAGTTGTTTCTGGCCTCCTTTTAACTAAATGTCAAGTTCTTTTCTTTCTGCTCCAGAAAACCTGAACCCAAGGGTCTCTGTAGAGACAGAAAACAAACTCAGAATGGAAAGAGGCTTGGGATGGAGGTCAGTGCAGCATTTGCTTGTCACTTAAAAAAGCCACCTGGCCACTTTGGCTTTTCTGTCAAATCATGCTTACCTGTGACCTGCTTCGCTCGGCTTTCCTTCTTGTGTGTTTGAGTAAACTGACAATCTTACTCATACTGTAACAGATTTTTATTTTAATTTTATATTATTAAGATACATTTTAGCTAGATGATGATGGCACACGCCTTTAATCCCAGGG
>NC_022033.1:24978303-24980880 GCF_000317375.1 Microtus ochrogaster | reverse complement strand
TAAATTATTAAAAAAGATAATTTTATTTTTATTTATAAGTTTGTGGGTGTGGGCTTGTGGGCACCTGTATTTGTATGTGCACGGTGTTGTCCATGGAGGCCAGAAGAGGGCATCAGATTCCTTGGAGCCGGAGTTAAAGGAGTAGTGAAACCCTGCTGATGGGGTCCTGGGAACTCTGGTCCTCTGCAAGAAGAGCAACAGCTCTTAACCATGGAGCCATCTCTCCGGTCCCCTGTTGCAGCAAACTCATGACACCCACTTACGCCAAACCCTGTCTTAAAGACGGAAGATTCATCAATGAGGAAGTCACAGCCCCTTCCTCATGGAGTTTGCTCTTCAGTGGATGGACACACAATGAATAGACAAAGGTGATAGTAATAGATTAATCCAGTCTCAAAGAGAAACAGGTGGTGGCTCACGCCTTTAATCCCAGCACTAGGGAGGTGGAGACAGAATTGATATGGCTGGGCAGAGAGAGGGGCCACCATTTTAGACGAGGCAATTATGTTAGTCAAGGTAAGTGAAGAAATCCAAAGACAGTAGAGCCCCAAATCCCCAGCCACCCAGTCTCATTCCACCACCTGATGCCTCATAGGCTGAGCTGAGCCTGTGCTGCTGAGGGAAGCTGATAACTGCAGGGCAGGAGACAAGTGCTGAAGCGCCTCTGGAGGGCAGTGAGCTCCAGAGCAATCATGAGGAGCCAGATTTTTCCATTTGCTTCCTGCTTACAGAAAACTGGGAACGCTTGAGTCATTTTTTAAGCACCAATAACTAACAAACTTAGTAAAAAGTTACCATCTTAACCCTCTTTCAGTACAGCTTGGGGACATTAAAAGCAGCCATTGTGTGGCACAGCTCCCAGAGTCATCCACCTTGAGAGTTCACCGCTTAAGGTGGCCTCACCGTTTAGCTCACTTCCTTTCTGTCCTACCTCAGCTTCTTCATGAATTCTGGGATTACATGCACACACCACTACATCCAGCCTCCAACAGCCGAACCGTTTCCTTTTGTGTGTGTGCAATGGAGTGCTGCGTATAAACCATTTATTTTGTGTGTGTGTGTGTGTGTGTGTGTGTGTGTGGTTTTATGTATGATGTGTGTGTGTGTTCTCATGCCATGGCATGATGTACTGCTAACCTATATTTCTTAATTGTACATTATATTTTAAAATGAGGTGCACAGGTACTTTTAACAATAAAAGACACATACATACAGTATAACAAAAATAGTCTTAAATTTGTATCAATATACAAAAATATCTTAAACAAGAGTAAAACATATATAGAGTATGTTCCTTCTTTTTATTTTTTGAGACAGGGTTTCTCTGTGTAGCTTTGGAGCCTCTCCTGAATTCACTTTGTAGACCAGGCTGACCTCAGACTCGTAGAGATTCACCTTTCTCTGCCTCACAAGTAGATTAAAGGTATGTACCACCACTGCCCAGCCTTTTGTTTTATGTTTGAGCAGGTAAAAGGCATCTGTCAACTCTGTTAGTCCACTTGGACTGTATAACCAAACCTCTATCCATGCCATATGAAAGGATGGCATATAATAATAAGTCATGAGGACTCTGTAGCCAACAAGATTTATCACATCTTACCAGTTTCTGAGATAGTTCCATGTCGAGGGATTGGCAAATATGTCACCTGTCTATAGTCTTTTTTGGTTTCTTTCTTTCTTCCTTTCTTCCTTCCTTCCTTCCTTCCTTCCTTCCTTCCTTTCTTTCTTTCTTTCTTTCTTTCTTTCTTTGAAACGTTATTGTTTAACAGTAAAGCTTTGCGCCCTCCAGCACACGGGCGGCATGGAGTCGAAGCAGCAGGGACGGCTGGGTGACCCCATGGAGCCTCCAGTGGCAAAGAGGATGAGGAAGGCGACCATCAAACAGGAGAGCCCCCATGGCCTCAGACAGGGCAAAGCCCAGAATGGCATAGGAGAAGAGCTGTTGTTTGAGAGACAGGTTCCTGGCATAGCCAATAATCAAGCTACCAAACACGGTTCCGATGCCAGCCCCGGATCCGGCCACACCAACTGTGGCAGCTCCAGCACCAATAAACTTGGCAGCTGTGTCAATGTCCCGGGAAACAACACTGGTCTGGAATTCCCTGCCGGCCACCTGGAGAGGGGAGCTGCTGCAGGAAGGCCGTTTAGGTGAGGCCTCCGGTCGGCTGAAGCCGGAGGCAGACACAGGCCTGATTACACCCCTGGCACAGGAGCGGATCAGAACTGGAGTAACAGGCGAGCAGTGCCTTGGTGGTCTGTGTTTCTCAGTCTGCACTTCCACTCCCCTGCAGCCCCTGCTCGGCCCGTGGCACTCTCGCTGCTCAAGGTGACTGACTCCTTTCGGTTTCTTTCTTTCCTGTCTGTAGTCAAGATTTTCAAGAAGTCTCCCCTGAAATCTGGTCTTCGTTAATTTTGAAGAGAATCATAAGTTTTTGTTTCCTGTGGAAACAAAGACATAACCTCTCTCCTAATGCAACATACTTTTGACTTCCACTCTGAAGTGAAGACATTCTTATAATATACAGGTTGATTTAATTTAGAAGTTTCCATAATTCAGTGTTTCTCAGCGGCTATTAT
>NC_022033.1:24977478-24978012 GCF_000317375.1 Microtus ochrogaster | reverse complement strand
TTTAAATACTTTAGCTTGCCTGGTGGCACATGCCTTTAATCCCAGCACTCAGGAGGCAAAGACAGGTGGATCTCCTTAGTAGACAGAATTATAGGCCTATGCCATCAAAATTGACTTGCACAAAGATTTAAATCAACTTTTAAGGGTTGGGGCAGAACTGAGTGACAGAGTTCTTATTTAGCATTTATGAGGACATTTTTGCTCTCCAACATTGCTTTAAAAGAAATAAAAACATTTGCTCAGGTGGTATATAAGCAGAGATTCAAGGAAAGCAAGCTACCATCTTTGCAGATACCTGAAGAGAAGACACAGGAAGAGAAACAAATGTGTTCAATGGCCTGAAGACCTGAGATAGGAACTTGCCTGGGTACTTGGCTCATATAAGCAGCAGAGAGGAGTTGGGGTAGCTGGGGTTCAATTTGAGTGAAGGACCTGAAAGAGATGTGGTCAAAGAGGTAAGGGAACCCAAATTCAAGGTCTTGCAGACCTGATTGACTTGGTATTTATTTTATTTTTTTCTTTTTCTTTAATTAT
>NC_022033.1:24976013-24977318 GCF_000317375.1 Microtus ochrogaster | reverse complement strand
TATTTATTTATTTATTTATTTATTTAGTATGCAGTGTATGCTTGCAGGCCAGAAGAGGGCACCCTTCTCATTATAGATGGTTGTGAGTCACCATGTGGTTGCTGGGAATTGAACTCAAGATCTTGGGAGAGTAGCCAGTACTCTTAACCACTGAGCCATCTCTCTAGCCCCCTATTTTTTCTCTTTCTTTTCTTGAGATAGGGTCTCACTTTGGATCCTAGTCTGACCTTAAACTACTTCTCCTGCCTTAGCTTCCTCAATGCTGGGGTTACAGGCATGAGCCCCCAAGATTGTCTGACTTCATATTTCCACTGCTCTCTAGCAAACCCAGTAGCTAGACACAAACCCATTTTACTCTCTGCCAAGTTCTGTGGGTCTTCAGGATTTGGTTGGATGGTCCTTGTGATCACGTGATATCATGTGAGGGCTGGGATATCTAAGATGATTTGCTCACATGGTAAGTACGGCCCAGTGCAGCAGCTGATACCAGCTGGGAGGTAGGAGTCTAGCCTGTCACCTGGGGCGTCCACATGAGGCCTCTCCATGTGACCAGACTTCTTAGCATGGGGACTGGGGACAAAGAGACACCTGGAAGCTTCTCACATGAGTATTCCAAGAGAGGGCAGGAAGAAAACTGCCCCCTATGAATGCAAGTTCAGAGATAGCACTAATGACTTCTGCCATATTGTGCTAGCAAAAGCATTCATGGGGCCAAAAGGGTCACATAAGAAGGGAAAAGCTCTCCCCATGAAAACGGAAAGGCACAAAGAGCTGGGGGCATTCTTCAGACCAGCCCAAACTTTTCCGATTACCCTGAGTAGATGGAGACACCATCAGAATGCCTTTGGGCATGGGCAGTAGAGAATCCGGTGTGCACTTTTGTGTATGGTATATATTAATTGCATGTTTTATTTATTGACTCTGTGTATGTGCGCACACTTACATGTACTATAACATGAATGTTGAGGTCAGAGGACAACTTGCAGGAGTCTGTTCCCTATTTCAACCACGTGAGTTCCAGGGATTAAACTCAGGTCATCAGAATTGATTGAAAGTGTTTTTACCCTCGGAGACGTTTCTATGGCCCCACAACATTTTGTTTCCTGGATTTTTTATATTATTTTTATTATTGTGCATGTGCGGCTGTATGCAGGTACCGTGCCATAGCACTTGTGTGGCCTTTCAGGTGTCTGTCCTCACCTTCCACCTTGTTTAAGGAGGTTTTCTGTGCTGTTTGCCACTGTGTATGTCTGCAGGCCAGAAGAGGGCACCAGACCCCATTACAGATGGTTGTGAGCCACCATG
>NC_022033.1:24968086-24975298 GCF_000317375.1 Microtus ochrogaster | reverse complement strand
GTGTTGCTTTTATTGGTTAATTAATAAAGAAGCTGCTTTCGGCCAATGGCTTAACAGAATATAGCCAGGCTGGAAAAGATAGAGAGTAGGCGGAGTCAGTGGGAAGCCATGTAGCCACTACAGGAGACAGATGCCTCCACTGGAGCCTGCTGAAACTTGGCCAGTATGCCACAACCTCTGGTGATGCACTGATTAATGGAGATGGTTAATTTAGGATACAAAAGCTAGCTAGATATATGCTTAAGCTATTGGCCAGACAGTATTGCAAATAATACAGTTTCTGTTTAATTATTTTGGGTCTGAGAGACCGGAAACAAATGAACAGTCTCTGCCAACACATAAACAAATGCAATACTCCTTTATATAGTCGAATTAATACCTGCAACATAAACAAATGTAACACACCTTTACATAGTTAAATATCTACAACAGTGGTGAATACCATCATTTGGGAGGCAGAGGTAAGCAGATCTCTGCTGCAGACAGACCTGGTCTACATAGGGAGTTCCAGGACTATCAAGTGAGAACCCATCTCTAAAAACAAGCAAACAAAACAACAAGGGACAACAATGGTAATAACTGACTATATTCTAACTCTGCCCCAAGAGCACCGAACACCTAGCTGCAAGCATGGCTCACTTCACTCTCTCAAGCTCTCTGAGACAGAGTGATGTTCAGACTGGTGACACCATATGAGCTACAAGTGGCAGAACCAAGAGTCAAAGCTGGGTCCCCTCCCCCGGTTTCAGTTCTCAGTCTCCCATCTGCCTCTCACCCCAATGGCCACCTTCCTCCCATAGCAGACAAAGGATACAAGACAATTGAACACTCCTTTTGTATTGGTTACTGTAGCTGTAAAAGAGAGAGAGAGAGAGAGAGAGAGAGAGAGAGAGAGAGAGAGAGAGAGAAAAGAAAACAAAAAATTCTACTCTTTGGGGAGCCCACACCACCCAGCTTCCAAATAAATACACAGCTTAGTCTTTTTTATAAGTGCCCGGCCTTAGCTTGGTTTATTTCTTGCAAGTTTTTCTTAAATTATCCCATCTACTTTTTGCCTCTGGGCTTTTACCTTTCTCTATTTCTGTATATCTTTTCTTTCCTTCTTATTTCATGTCTAGCTTGGCGGCTGCATGACTGGGCCCTGGAGCCCTCCTCTCCTCCTTTTCTCAATCCTTATCATCTCTTCCCGGATTTCTTCTCCTGTTTATTCTAGAGCTGTGTTTTTTTGCCTGTATAAAACACCTGATGGTCTAATAAAAAACTGATCGGCCAATAGCGAGGCAGGAGCAAGGATAGGCAGGGCGGGCAGACAGAGAGAATAAATAGAAAGAAAGAACAGCAAAAGAACAAGGAGAGGAGGACATCAGGGGCCAGCCACCCAGCTACACAGCAAGCCATGTAAAAGAAGAAGAAAAAAAAGGTATACAGAAATAGAGAAAAAGCCCAGAGGCAAAAAGTATTTGGGATAATTTAAGAAAAGCTGGCAAGAAACAAGTCAAATTAAGACCAGGCATTCCTAACTAAGAATAAGCCTCCATGTGTGATTTATCTGGGAACTGGGTGGCGGACCCCCAAAAGGTCAAAAGAATAAAAAAGTCGCCCAACACTGGGGAGCAGAGGGCAATGAATGGTGACATTGAGCTAGCTTTCTCCTTTGTACGATTCAGGACCCCAGGCCATGGGTTAGTGCTGCCCACACTTGAAGTGAGTGTTCCTTCTCAAATAACCTAATCTAGATATCCCTCACAGACATGAGATTTGCCTAGATACAAAGGTGATACAAGATCTTGTGAAGTTGACTTTTAGTATCAAGCATCATGCATATCCTGGCCCAAGGTTGGCCCCACTTCCGAGGGCATTTGGTACCCTATCTTGCCATGACCTCCAGAAATTCATTTATCTCACTATGATAACATCAGACATCCTTAAATTCCCTCCCTCGTGTTCCCAGTGAGGGTGCTCCCCAACACGTGTGCACACGCATGCGCAAGCACACACACACACACACACACACACACACACACACAAATAAGTACTGCAGTGCATACAAAGCTCTTCACACACAATGAGCACCATTTGTTTGTGGCTATTATTAGTCTCTGCTCGTAAATCCTGACCCAGTAAAGCACTTAGGAGGAGCTTGGGGATATGATACGGAAAAAGAAACACACAGTACAATCACATATTAGCTCTATGTCCCTAGCCTCCAGCACAGAGAGTGTCAGAATAGATGTTGTCCTAGTTACTATTACATTGTTGTGAAGAGATCTCATGACTATGGCAACTCATAAAAGCAAGGCATTTAATTGGAGGCTTGCTTACAGCTTCAGAGGTTAGTTCATTATCATCGTGGTGCAGAGCATGGCAGAACACGTGGTGCTGGGGCAGGAACTGAGGACTTTATATACCGATCCCCAGGTAGGCAGGCAGAGAGACTGGGTCTAGCATGAGCTTTTGAAACCTCAAAGCCCACCCTCAATGTCACACTTTCTCCAACAAAGCGACACCTACTCCACTAAGACCACACCTCCTAATCCTTTTCAGATAGTGCCACTCCCAAATGACTAAGCCTATATGAGCCTATAGGGGCCATTCTTATTCAACCACCACAGATGCTCAAGATATGAAGGCATCCTGTGCCTCTGATGAGGCTCTGAGAGATGATCCTCTCAGAACCACACAGCGAATGGGCAAGCACATGGCAAGCCACGAAGCTGTTCAAAAGGCGACTCCCTGAGGGGACAAACGCTGCCCGCCACAGGAGCTAAACAGGGATGGAGCATAAGAGAGGCTGCATTGTGGACTCCTTCCTCCTCCTTCCCATCCTGAGTCTCATCTCAAGGTAAGAGCAACTCATCCTTAGTCTGGGGTGGACACTCAAAGAGGGAGGATGGTGGGCTCTGATAGGAACAGGAAGTGAGACTAGGAGACTCTCGCGGCAGCAAGGACTTCCCAGGAAATGTCAGTGAGAGACGGGGCTCAGTGATGGCAGCCGCTGAGACCAAGGCCGTGCATAGATTAGAGGCCCTGAGAGGATCTCAAAATCCGTAGCTTTTCTTGTTTTGAGACAGGGTCTTGCTGTATAAGCCATATTGGAGAGTCTCCTCCCTCGCCTTCATTGTTAATATGTACCTTTCAGGCTGGCTTAACAGGTAGTGTTTGTTGCTGGTTTTAAAGATCCAGTCTCATGTAGCCCAGGCTGGCCTATAACTAGGTATATAACTAAGGATGCCCCTGCACTTTTGATCCTCCTGCCTTCACCCCTGGAGTGCTGGGATCACAGGCATGTGCTACCATGCTGGCTTTATAAATTACTGGGGTAAAACCCATGGTTTGTGTATGTTTCGTGTAAGCCACGTTCTTGGGCCCGGATGTTGGTGTTCTGTATGGATTAGGGGCACCTGGAGGAATAGAGACCCCGAGGAGAGTCTGAAGATACAGTAGGGAGACAGAGGCTCATGGGAAAACCGGTCTTCCGTGAGAGGAGTCTGGCCTGAGGCATGATGGGAGTGTGGCTGAGGAGTCTGAACACCCCGAAGATGACCAAGGAGATGCACACATAGAGCCCCTCTGAAGGAAGAGAAGGGAACGCGGGAAAGGACAAGGTTTGGGGATCTGCCTAGGACTACAGTCTGCAGAGCTGACCTCTGGGTTCGGACCCCCTCCCCCGCAACTCCCCTTCCCCCCGCATCACCTCCTCCCATCCCACTCCACCCCCGCCCGGGATTGCTGCGCCTGCGCGTAGCAAACTCGCTTTGCTCTGCTCCAGCTCCGACAGTTTCTGCTGGCTCCGGAGATTCAGACTCAGAGGTGAGCTCAGTCCCTGCTCCATGTAGCTCGACCCCTACCCAGCTGGCTCCCCTGCTCCTAGGAGCGCTACCCCACTCCCACTCCCCTTCATGATTGTGTCCTGCCACAATTGTGTCTGGCTTGGGGAAGTGGAGGTAATAGAGAGCCCCTTGGCACTGTGGGCCTTGACACCCCAGGTTTCATAGACTAGGCAGAGGCTTCAAAGGATGAGTTGCCCCGCCCCTCTCCAACAACCTATTCCCATTCCGCCGTGCCTCAGTTTCCCCCCTGGGAAAATACGCAGTTTATTTTGCCCCAAAGGGTGATCAGGTCAGGGATCAGAGTTGGTGTTTCTGATTTCTCCGTAGCCTCCTCCCAAGGAGGTTTTTCCAGCCGCGCTGGGGTGGGCGTGCCTAAGGACAGATTCAGGGCGCCCTCCAACCCACGGGTCTCCTTCGAGACCCGTCCCCGCCACTACAGAACTCCTTGCCCCGACCTACGCAGCCTCTTCCTCTTCCAACTAGCTTCTCATCAAGTCTCTCCCTTTGCAGGTTAGGAACACACTCCTGGGTGTTTCCATGGCAACCCCAGGGCTCTTCAGCATCCTGTCGCTCTCTGTCCTTTCCCCAGCCCCCACCCCCACCCCACTCTAAGAAGGGAGGGGGGAGGCTCACTCAAGGTCACCTTCCTTCTTTAGTAGCAGCAGGAAAAACCGATCCTTTGCTTTTGGAAGCCGTGTCGGTGTGAAATACAGGGGAGGGGCTGACTCTGGCCCCTTGCCTTGTGTCCCTCCCCGCCCCTTTTGGGCCTCGACTTTCCGCTTGGGTTGAGTCACCTACTGTCCTCCAGCCCCATTCATTTCCTCAGCAGCGTCTCCATCCTCGCATCCGGTGTTCTCTGCTCTGGTCAGGCCTCCGCCCCCACCTTCTCCTCAGAGTCCCCGCAGTCTGCTTGTCTAGACCTCATTTGCTACACCTTGGCGTCTACCACTTACCATTCTCTGGCTTTTGCTTTTTATTTCTTCCTTTATTTCCTTCCTTCCCTTGAATTGTGGGGAGAGTGGGGAGCCACAATCCAGTCAGCACCCGTATGCACATTGTGCCTCATTGGGGGGGGGGGGTGTCTATGAAGGGATCCTGAGGTCACACTGATTGAGGTTGTAAAGGGTCTTAGATCCCCTTACTGTTCAGAACAAGTGCACTGATTTTGTTTGAAGCTGCACGGGGAACTGAGGGAGGTGGGAAAGAAGAAGCAGAAAGTCCAGGCCTTCCTAGCACTTTGATGAACCCAGGTCCCTTCTATCCCACGGATCTGAGTTTCCTTTTGGGGGTTCCTAAATGGTCTTTCCTGGAAATCTGATAGTCAAAAAGACTGAGAGGCCTTAATCCTGGGGGGCCCTGAGTCTCACTCTCTGTGGACTCAGAATTCCTTGAGACTTGTATGCTGTAACAGTCGGCCCCAGGTTTTCAGGACCATGCAGCCCGAGGTCTCCCACCCACTGGACAAGAATCATCTATGAAAATTACCCCGGAAAGAGTCCTGAAAGACAGGACGCATGAAGACCTCTCTCTCAAACTCATGGGAGGAAGGAAATAATAACAGAAAGCACAGTAATGGGGGCTGTTCATATGGCTCAGGGGGTAAAGATGCGTGCTGCTACCAAGCTAATGGCCAGAGTTCAAGTCCCAGGACTTACAGGGTAAAAGGGGAACCGACTCCTGCAAGTCTTCCTCCGACCTCCACACCTGTTCACATGCACGCACATGTACATCACACACATCTGAATAAATACATTTATTTTATGTATTAATAAAGAAATTTCAAGAAGAAATCACCAAAATAATCACATCAGTCCCTTGAATGAAACAGTTGTCATTATCAGCCCTATTTTGCAAACAAAGAAGGCCAGAGAGGTCAGTACACATGGCTAAAGTCACATCAAGGAAGCGTAGGTCTGGGTCTCAGCCCAGCTCTCTGGTTCCGGAGCCACATTCCGGCTGCTGGATGGTCTGCGGAGAAAACAGGCAGATGGACAGACGGCTGCCAGGCATAAGGCTGAAAACCACTGGCTGCTGTATGAAGGACTTGGGGAAAAACAGGGGAAGCTGACCGGCTAGGTGCGCTGCCAGGGGAGCTGTCCAGTGATAGTGAGGAGTGGTGAATGGGCCTCTCCTGGTGAGAGGGTTGCCATGGCAACTCCTGCTGCTCTTCCCCTCACTCCTGTCACTATACTTGTGCCCACAGGGATTCAAGATGAGCTGCAGTCGCTCGTGTGTCTGTAGCCATGGCACCAGTGTGGAGGAAAGTACGTGGTATGGGATCGAAGCCTACCCCAGTCTCTTCTACAGGGAAAGCGATAACCCAGAAGGACCCCTCGTCCAGTATAACTACAGCCCTTGGCCCCCATTATGTTGGAAGGTAAGGCCGAAGGAATGACTCTTGTGGCTTTGGGGAGGACGGGGGACTGGGACTGGATGAGGCCCAGAGTGTGGGTAGAAGAGAGACAATGGGGTGGTCGGGAGTGACATGCTCAAGTGACAGAAAATACAGTGCAGATAGGTTTCAATAACAAAGCTCATTTTCTGGAAGAGAGCAGAGGTTGGATACCTTCTGGCAACGCTGGATCCAGCAAAGGACCGAGGAGTTCGCCAGCTTTTTCTTAGTCCTCCAGCTCCCCATGTTCTCAGCCCACACAGCCCACCGGCCTCACGCTCTTCTGTGGTGCCCCTCCTATGCTGGCTACGGTGCTGACTCTTGGACATTGTTATCAGAGGCTGGAGAAATGGCCCAGCAGTTAGAGCACTGACTGTTCTTACAGAGGCCCCACGTGGTGACTCACAGCCGTCAGTACCTCCAGCTGCAGGGAATTCAGTGCCCTCTTTGATCTCCACAGGCACCAGGCACGTGTGTGGTGCACAGACATAGTCAAGTACACACTCATACAAGCAGACTGAATACATCTAAACACTTTGACAGAACGTGTGTGTGTGTGTGTGTGTGTGTGTGTGTGTGTGTGTAGTGCTTTGTGTGCAAATGCAGGTGTGCATGTGCAGGCAAGAGTGCAACTTCACAGCCTTCCTTGTAGGTTCCAGGCCTCGATGACTCGGGTCATCAGTGAAGCCCTAGGTTTGATCCCCAGCACTGTATGAACTGGGTGTACTGGTGCCCAACTTCGATCCTAGCCCTAGGAAGGTAGGAGCAGGGGGACTAGAGTTTTAAAATCACACTTGGCTATATAACAAATTTGAGGCAGCCTGAACAACATCTGTCTAGAAAGAAAGATCAAGCTAAAATAGCCAAAAACTCACTGAAGGCCTCCCTGGGATGCATAATAAAACTGTGGCCAGCCGGGCGGTGGTGGCGCATGCCTTTAATCCCAGCATTCGGGAGGCAGAGGCAGGCAGATCTCTGTGAGTTTGAGGC
>NC_022033.1:24964274-24965752 GCF_000317375.1 Microtus ochrogaster | reverse complement strand
GCCCTGGAGAGGGGAGCATGGCATCTCTCTGAGCTCACTTCCTCTTCCTCCCAGCATTCTGTTCTGTTTACTCCTCCCACCTATGTTTTATTATGTTTTATGTTTATGCCAAACAGTTTCTTTATTGCTTAACCAATGAAATCAACAGATTGATATATGATACTCCCACATCATAATCCTATTGCTGGAGAGACAGACAAGAGGATCTCTCTGGGACTTGCTGGCCAATGAGCCTAGCCTAATTAACCAGTTCCATTTCCTGGAGAGAGATCCTATTTCAAAACCTAAACAGCTCCAAGAAACAATACCAGAGACTGACCCCTCACCTTTACATGTGCCATTGCAACCCCTCTGTACAACACACACACACGTACACACATGCACACATACATGCACATGCATTATATGGGGCCCAGATAATGATGGACAGAACTCAAGGTTGGCTTTGCCATTGAGGAAAAATATTACCAGAGTGGATATGGTCATATACACCTGCAATTCCAGGACTTAGAAGACCGGCTCCAGGCCATTTTGGGCTATATAGACAGTTCTCGGCTCTTCTGGTCATGACCTGGCTTCAAACTGAAATTCAAAAGGGGCTGAAGCTGTAGCTCAGTGACAGAGTGCTTGCCCCTAACATGTTCAAAGTCCTGGTCTCTGCCCCCAGCACTGTCAGTTAGGTCCTGTGAGGATGTTCTGTGATGCCCATTTCATGGTCCTATGATCCTGGACCCCGGCTGAGCCTGGATGCTTGCTGTTGTCTGCTCTCCTCAGGTGACTGTGTCCGTGGCGTCCCTGCTTCTCCTGCTCGGTGTGGCAGCCCTGACCACTGGCTATGCAGTGCCCCCCAAACTAGAGCTGGTCAATGTCAGTCGCTTCTCATCTTTGGATGATCCAATTGCCGACTATAACCAAGCTCTGATCACCTGCCGTGTGGCAGGAGCAACACTGTGCGGGACAGCGGGGATCCTGCTGGCTGTCTGCCTCTTCTTGGCCACCTCCAGTTGGCTGAACCAGGACATCAAGGCAGAGCCCTTGGTCTCCGAAGCTGACAGCCCTGTGGAGGTCTTCAGAGATGAGCCCGAGCAGCTGTCCCCTGGCTTCCATGATGTCAGCAATCAGTCTTGGTTCTTGACTCCCACCAGTCCTTTGGGGCCGTGTTCTGTGCAGACCAGCCAGCCCCAAAAGGACTCCTAAGTCTGCAGGCTAGAGAAGGCAGACACTTCCCCCCGGCCCTCCTCGCCCATCACCCTTCTTCTGTGCTGTAGTGCCAGTCTCTCCAGAACCCTCAGAGCCCCCTCCCACCCCCCAGTAAGTCTTATGCGCCAATCTGCTCAAGACGGGTAAACTCAACTAAGAACGCCCGTCCAGGCTGGTGAAATGGCCAGCGAGTGAAGGGCCTTCCTGGCAAGATTGACAACCTGAGTTCCATATCTGGGACCTACAAGGTGGAAGAGGCCTGGCTTCCTCTGGTTGTC
>NC_022033.1:24960306-24963344 GCF_000317375.1 Microtus ochrogaster | reverse complement strand
TTCCTGTTCATCAGGGCTGCATACGAGATCTTGTCCCCAAAGGGGGGAGAAGCTGGGGAGAAGATCAGTTGATAACTACAGGTCCCCATGCAATGCACAGAATCCACATGGAAAGCCAGACTTGATAAACTAATACCCACGTGGGGAAGAGAGAGGCAAGCTCATCCCTGGGGCTCTCTGGTTACCCAATCAGGATCCCTAGTCCAGAATAGCTTTGTCACATGCATTTTCCTTCCCAGCCGCCGCACTAGCCAGTCCCCAACCGCAACCCGATAGATGCCGGGCTTCCGCACAGCCCAGTCCTGACACTGCATCCCATTACAGAGGAGCAGAATTCAGCTGCCAAACATTTCCTGAGCCTTATCTGTCACCTGAGTCCCTAGAGAGACACTAAAGAAGGTCGTGTTCACAGTCAAGCACTGTTAGTGGGATTGTGACCAGGCAGAACAGTGTCTCCAAAAGTTTATGTCGCCCAGACCAGCCGTACCTGATTTTCTTCGCGGATGTAATGATTTGGAAACAGGGTCTTCGCGGATGTAATCAAGTAAAGCTGAAATCATGGGAGCTGGCAGGATGGCTCAGCGGTTCAGAGCCGGCACTGCTGTTTTCAGCGTGCACATTAGGCAGTGAACAACTGCCTGTAACTCTAGCTCAAGGGAATCCAATGCCTCTGACCTCTGCAGACACCAGCACACGCATGCACATGCACACACACGCACACACACACACACACACACACACGCACGCACATGCATTTGCACACAGTAAAAATCAATCATTTAAAAGGTAGACCATGCTAGGTCAGAGGGTTATCTATTCCGATAACACGTGTCCCTGCTGGAAAAGGAAAATTTGGACACAGAGGCAGACGGGAGCGATGCACCTACAGTCCTAGACACGGCAAGAGTCACCTGTCGTTGCCAGAAACTAGAAAGAGTAAAGTAGGGTTCTCTCTGAGCTTGCAGACACCGTGGTGCCCTACTAATGTCTTATCTATTTACATTTTTAAAAAAGATTTATTTATCTCACGTCTGAGTGTTTTTTCCTGTATATGTGTGATCATCACATGCGTGCTTGGTTCCCACTGAGGCAGAAGAGGCCACGGAGTCACCTGGGACTGGAGTTCGGATGGCTGCGGTGACTTAGGTGCTGGGAACCAACCCGGATTCTTTTCAAGGCCCATCTGGCACTCTCAATCGCGGGCCCTCTCTCCAGCTCCGTGTCTGTTCACTCTTGACATGAGGTCTTGCTATATAGCCCTGGCCTGCTACAGGATTTCAGACCCAGATTGGGATGGGCACCTTTTAGTTGTTTGAAGCTCCCTAGCCAGGGCCCCATCAGGAAGCCAAGGCTAGAATTGGTGTAGCCGTTCTGACGGGCTCGTGTGTGCAGATGTGTGTACAGACTGTTGAGAACACACAACGCAGTCACCGTAAGCACTGGGTGACAATGAAAATGCTCGCTGATAGGCAGCTAGCTGATAAGCATGGCTTGTTTCTGCACAGGCACACTGGCAGACAGTGAGATGACTCTTCACGCACCCGCGTGGGCTGAGGTCTTGCACAGGCACACTGGCAGACAGTGAGATGGCTCTTCACGCACCTGCGTGGGCTGAGGTCAGGTATAGCATTAGGAAAGGTGATGAAGGAGCAGAACAAACTCCATTTTGAGAAGGAACTCCATTTTAGACAGGACCTAACTGGGAGGGTAAATGCAGCCCAGCAAAGTCATAAACATTCCCAAGAAACTGTGCCAGCCCTGGTCAAAGTGACCCACCAGGGTGTCCAAACAACATCTGTTTGCTTCAAACGTCCTTGTAAGTATGTGATTAGCCACTGTTTTGACTATTTTGAAATTCCCCTACACCCCAACCAATGAATTCAAAAGTTGCCTACTTTTACCCAATCCCGAAACGCCAAGACTTGTGCCATTCTGCTTGTGGTTTTTCTTTTTAAAAACCCTTAACTTACTCTGAGAGCTTTGGGCCATTTTCCCCTAACCGCCGCTTTGATGTGTTGGATTATGGTCCAAGCTAGTTTGAATAAACCCCAGTGGGTTTGCATCGGATCCTGGCTCTGTGGTGATCTTGTTTGGGGGATCCCGTGACACGGGCGTATCAGTGAGAGCACAAAGAAAGCTTTCCTACCATGTGCAGAAATGGGTACTTCCTGACTATGCTCGCACGTGCATTAAACCTGTGACCTTGGCTGTCATCAGGGAGGAGTTCGCGAGGTGAATGCCAGTGCAAGCAATCCACCACTAAGCCACACATCCGGTCCCTTGCTTATTTTTAAATTTTGAACCATGTGAATGTAGTATTTTTATTATTGTGTTTTTTGTTGTCGTTGTTGTTGTTTTGTTTGAGACAGGGTCTCTCTACACAGCCCTGGCTGTCCTGGAACTCATTATGTAGACCAGGCTAGCCTCAAACTCACAGAGATCTTTTTGTCTTTAGAATGCTGGGATTAAAGGTGTCCACCACCACTGAACCAGCTATTATTGTTTGTGGTGATATTTTGCTTGTGTTCTAACAAATAAAGCTTGCCTGAAGATCAGGGGGCAGAGCTAATCACTACTTAATAACCAGGCAGTGGTGGCACACTCCTTTAATCCCAGCACTTGGGAGGTGGAAGCAGGAAGATCAGGAATTCAAGGTTACACTGGCCTCTGTGAGACTTAACCAGTATAAAGGAGCTCACACCTTTGATCTCAGCACTTGGGATCTCACGCCTTTAATCCCAGCACTATGGAGGAGGAGCCAGGAAGTGATGTGGCTGGGCGACAGAAATGATGATTCGGTAGAGGTAAGACGTCTCTCTAGTGGCTGGCTCCTTTACTTCTCTGATCTTTCAGCATTTACCTCAATATCCGACTCCAGGCTCTTATTATTAAGAACAATTAGAATTCATGCTATAACTGTTTGCATTCATTGTAAACATATGTACGATATTGTACACAGTGTTAGGACTTATAAGAACTCTTAGCAGGGCGGTGGTGGCGCACGCCTTTAATCCCAGCACTCGGGAAGCAGAGGCAGG
>NC_022033.1:24943879-24958677 GCF_000317375.1 Microtus ochrogaster | reverse complement strand
GCGTCTTTAAACAGTAGCCCTGGCTCTCAATAGGTCCACCACCTGCAGGCTGTCCTCGCTCACCAACCCTGTAAAGCCAGCCAAACTAGAAAGGGTCATTTCTGGGGACCTTACTGGATAGGGAGCATGGAGTAGATAGAACCCAACTGGCAGGGAGAGGGGAAGGAGAGAGTGGGGCTTCCAATAGCCAGAAGAGGGGTGTGAGCATCTAGCCTCTCCCCGCAAATCTAGTGCCTTGTTAGGGTGAGTCAATAGGCCAGGGTTAGATGCTGTGTGAGCCCAGGACCTGTCTCAACCTCTCTGAACCTCAGTTTTTGTTTTTGTTTAGCTTTTTATTCACTCATTAAAATTTTATTTTTTCATGTTTGTGTGTGCACACGCAAGTGGACACCAGGTGTGTGGGTGCCCACAGAAGCCAGGAGAGCGTATTGGGTCCCTTGGAGCTGGAGTTATTAAATACCTGACGTGAATGCTCAGAGCCTCTGGAAGATCAGCAGTCGCTCTTAACCACTGAGCCACCCCTCCACGTCTTTCTTTTCTCAGACAAGGCCTTGCTATGTAGCTCAAGCTGGCTTGGCTGGCTCCCCTCCTGCCCAGTCCTCAGTGCTGGGATTACAGGTGTGCATTGCACAACTGTTCTGCTGTTGATTTTGTTTTAGTTTTGCCTCTAAAGGATGGACAACGAGGACATCGGGTCCTTGAGATTGCTAGAAAACTGTTGCACTTCACCTAGTGCATGGCGCCTGGACCAATAATGTGAGGCTGTGGTGGGAAGAGAAAGCCAAGCCACACAGGCTACCGCTAGAGGCGGCACAAAGAGAACTCTGCTCTCCAGAGACTCACAGTCTAGAGGAATGGACTGTCCTGCCACCAGAAGAGGCAATAGACCAGCAGGACAAACCCTGTAATAGGATGACGCAGTACCATATCCCAGGGGACAAACGGAGCTTCCGAGAGCTGGGGAAGGCAGCTAGTTGTCAGAATGCTTACCCAGCATGAGTGGAGTCCTGGGTTGGATCGCCAGCGCTGCACAGGCAAGGTGTGGCTCCTGTCCATCAGTCCAGTATTGAGAGGTAGAAGCGGGAGGGTCAGAAATTCAAGGTCATTCCTGGGTGCACAGTGAGTTCAAGACCAACCTGACATTTGAGAGAGACAGATGGATCTCTGCATTTGGGGCCAGCCTGGTCTATATAGTGAGTTCCAGGCCAGCCAGGGCTACCCAGTGAGACCCTATCTTAAAAAAAAAAATAATAATAATAGTAGTAGACCCAGGGGGTGGAGGTGCACGCCTTTAATCCCAGCCAGGGGGTGGAGGCAAAGGCAGGTGAATTTCTGTGAGTTCTAGACCAGCCTGGTGTACAAGAGCTAGTTCCAGGACAGGCTCCAAAGCAACAGAGAAACTGTCTCAAAAAATGAAAAAAACAAAACAAAACAAAACAAAAAAACCAAAACCAAAAACCAATGACAGTGACATATGGAGCACCTGCCTGGGCTGGTTCTGTCTCTGCAGTAGACTATAGAGGTGTTTGTCCTTCTAGACATCTGAAGAGGGTTACCACTCTCCAGTTCACAGAAAGTGGAGCACAGCGTATGTGCACGAAAGCATCCTGCCCAAGACTGAACAGCTGGCAGGACTGAAACTTGAATGAGACCAATACAAGTCGAGAATGCCCCCTACCTCTGGCACCTCCTGTGCAGAAACCCAGCAACCTGCTGGAGGGGTCACTCTCTCACTCACCGCCCCTGGCCAGGACCACAGACAGGCAGCATACTTTTCTGCTTAGATGAACACCATCCCCTTGCCACGACACAAGATCAGAGATCCTCTGAGTACCTGGTAATCCCACCCATTGAGAAGAAGACCACGAAACGAACACAGCTTAAAGCCAAGTTTGAAGCATACTTTAATTAAATACTGGCCAGGTGGGTGGTCTCTGGCCAGGTCCACACCCAGGTTCCTGGGAAATGGCCTGGAATCACAGTTTGTAGCAGCTGACGGAGGAAAACCCATAATTCACTGCATTTCCCATCAGGTCCAATCAGGGGCAAGCATACATCCTGACGCACCTCTACCCTGTCAACCTCCCGCCCACATCTGATCAAGCACATTGGTGCAGATGGGTCAAACAAACTTGGTCAGGGGAATGAAAAAATGTGGCTTGTTATCCCCCATAAACAACAGCCTCCAGCATTTCAGGAACTGTCTGTCCTTGGCCAAGGGGCTTGCAGACCAGAGGCATTTTGTTTCCTGAATCTCTTAGGCATAGCTCTTAAAGCTTAAAAATGCAACTTGGGCTCTCACATATCAGTATGGTGTGGTGTGCATTGCTGGAGGTGAACAGGAGCTTCATTTGGACTCACAGACATAGGGTATGATGTAAATCAGACGTAAGTTCAACAGCATGCTATACCCCAGGATGCTCCTGATGTGTGCTCGCGTGCCAAGTCTGAGGATGAGGTCTGAGACACACTCTAGTAGCTACATTTATTGAGCGCTTACTGTATGTCACCCCATCAGCAAACGGCGGTGACTGG
Source organism: Microtus ochrogaster (assembly GCF_000317375.1). Classification (NCBI taxonomy): domain Eukaryota; kingdom Metazoa; phylum Chordata; class Mammalia; order Rodentia; family Cricetidae; genus Microtus; species Microtus ochrogaster. The sequence continues at coordinate 24,956,142 of NC_022033.1, read as the reverse complement.
AGCCTGACCCTATCAGCAGTGGTGAGTGCAAAGATGTACCGTGGCTGGGCTCCCACGCTGACAGTCCCTGTGGCCTTGGATGGGTCACGTCCTCCTGTGAGCCTGTGTGCACAGGTACACTCACGGTCACACGTGGTGATGGGACCAGTAGCCAACTGTTTCCTCCCATGTCTCAGATGGGGTTGTTGTCAGCAGGACTGAGAGCTTCCTGTCCCAGCCTGACCAAAGCCAAGCTCTGGGCACCAGGCCATCAGGGACCTGGTGAGGGAAGAACGCGAAGGATTTCATAAGCATCCGATCTGGGCCATGTGCTCAGGGCAGAGAGAAAAACAGGATGTCCTTTGGGGCGTACACCTGGGCAAGGGCCAGACCTGATCTGGTTTGGCAGGGGAGGAGCTGCCAGACTTGGCATCTGGTTGTGTGTACACAAGCAGGTGTGTGAGTGTGAGCTTACAGCGAGGGGGGGAGGGGAAGCACTTCACTGGTCCCAGGCCAGCTAGTAAAGGAAGGCCTGTGAGAAGGGACAAAGAAAAGAATGGGGAGGGCGTGAACTCATTTTTTTTTTCACTAATCTTTTGTTGTTTTAAGAGATGAGCTATCCTTATGTGGCCCAGGCTGACCTGGAGCTCCTGGCGATCATTCTGCCTCACCTTCTCAAATGCTAGGATTGTAGGTACAAGAGTAGCTACACTGGGTGGGAACTTGCAGAGATCCTAAGCAGCCGAGTATGGTGGCTCACAACTTTAATCCCAGCTCTCCAGACGTGGAGGCAACAGAGCTCTATGAGTTCAAAGTCTACATAGTGAGTTCCAGGACACTGAGTGAACTCTATCTCAAAACACACACACACACACACACACACACAGATGCACACAGAAATTTGGATATTTTAGGTGTTTTAGAATGGGCACGGTGGGTCCTTGGTGTACCACATGACCTGACCCTACCACAGCCTGGGGTCTAAGAAGACTCTTGGAATGTGGAATGACCCAAAATGACCCAAACCCCCAAACCCTGTGAGCATGAGTGTGACTTACGTGAAGGAGCAGGTGTGTGTGTGTGTGTGTGTGTGTGTGTGTGTGTGTGTGTGCGTGTGCCTGTGCAGCCAGCTGTCTGCCACAGCATGTAACCCAAGATCACAGCCTGGGTATTGCAGCTCCTGTCCTGTCTCCACTGGGCCTGCCCCATGTCAGACCTAGCGACCATGCAAAGCTTCTAATCCAGCTACAGGACAGAGGCCTCCTCAGCGTATACTCCGGGACTCCAGAAAAGACCTCCCAGCTCAGAGAACCCCGATGGCGTCAGCATGGAGTTCTCCACCAGGAGGCTCAGACATACGAGAAACACACATAGCCAGAGGCTACTGTTCTGGCCCATGCACACAGGTTGTTCCCAGGCATATTTCCCGAATTCTAAGCACTGACAAGACTTTTAGTGATTAGACACTGTGCTAAGGGCTTTTATTTGTCTACACAGACTCTAATGTAACCCAGGCTGGCCTTGATGTGTAGCCAAGGACTCCTGGCTCTGCTGCCTCTACCTCCCAAGTCCTGGGATTACTGGCCTATGACATCACTCTTTGATGTGTGTTTGACGGCTTTGGAAGTACAGCGACCAACATGGTGGTCTTAGGTTTGTCACTGTCTGAGCCGCAGTTTCTAACCTAAGATTTTTTTTATTTACGTGTATACATGTGTCTGCCTATGTAAGATATGCATGAGCATGTGGGTACCCACAGAGGCTAGAAGAGAACATTGGATCTTCCAGAGCTGGGCTAATAGCAGCTGGGCTACCTGATATGGGTGCTGGAATCCAAACTCTGGTCCTCTGGAAGAGCAACAGGTGTTTATTATCACCAAGCCATGTCTCCTGTCCCCAACTACCCAAAACTTGAGGCATAACACCCACTTCTGGGCCTAAGACCATGTCACTGTTGGAAACTTAACCTCCTCCCAAGACATAGGTTAACAGTATTTGAATGTGGTATCTTTGCGGTACAAGGATTCTGCCCTCCTAAATGAATTTGTCCTTTCATATGCTGGTGGGGGGATGGGTTCATGGCTCACAGCAGAGTGGTCTTGTAAAAGGTGTCTCACATTGCTGCGAATGCCCTCTCTAAGTTAGGCTGGAACAAAAAAGTTATGTTCCTAGCCTAAGGCCACACTGCGCAGCCATGCCCTTGGACTTCTCAGGCTCCAAGCCCAGCACACAAAGATTTACTCATTGTAAACAACTCAGTCTGTATTGTCCAGTTCTAGCCACAGAAGACAACCTGAGAGACCTCTGTCCAGCTGTAGAATAGAGCAGCCTGTCCTGCTCACACCCTCTGCTTCTCCAGCATTCCTACATGCTACACCACACCAACACTCCTTCAGGAATTGTTCCCTCCAGACAGACAGCGGTGACAGTCACTGGAGCTTACAGAGTGATAAGCAACAACGTGGAGTTCTACGAGACTCAGGATCCACCAGGCACTGCCTTCAGCAGTGTGAGGGGACATCAGCGGGTCTTAGAGCTTAGCAGGGGCCAGCAACACTTAGTAGGGACAGGCAACACTCACCTAAAAAGAGCAGGGCAAACCATGAGAAGTCCTCTGAGTGAGAGACAGAGAGAAAGAGAGGATCACAGGGCAGAGGCTCTAAGGCAGGGAGAGCTTGGCAGGTTCAAGGGTGAGGTGAGACGTGAAGAGAGTCCCCAGAGGAGGGGGGGTGTGGGAGACAGCAAGAGTCAGCTCCCTTATCACTGACCCAACTTCACAGGCAGGTGTCCTGACTCTCGGAAGTTATAAGGAGCTGGTCCAATGTCACACAGATAATTTTAGAGGCTACAGTTGCCATGGAGATATCCGTTCCTGCCAGACACGCCAATATCCACATATTGGTTCTGCTCACTGCTCCACAACTAAAGGCAGGACAGATCCCCACAGAGCCTATTATCTTCTAACAGAGTCTATTATCTTCCTAGCCCAGACTTCTGGAATCCCAGGGCCAAAGAAACGTTAAATGACAGGAAGAGGGAGTGGCTTCCTATGGAGGGGAAGGAGGCTTCTTTGGGGGTGTGAGAGCCGTGGGTAGGTGCAGAGGAGGAGGAAGGCTATGCTCAGGAAGCAGCCTGGTCCCCTGCAGGCCACAACCCCTTCCTCACTAGCGGTGTCTCCTCCCGACAAGTGTACCTCAGTCACCAAAGTGGGTCCCTGCAGACAACTCCCTCTCTCTTAGGCTAGAGGGCAGCCCATCCTGGATCTGTCAGCTCCACTAAGCATGGATACACTTACACATGAATGTGGAGGCCAGAGGACAAACTTTGAAGCGTTTATCTAAATTGTTCCATTAGTTAACAAAAACTCAGGAGTCCAATATCAGGGTAAAAACCTAATAGATCAAGAAAGCAGCAGAGGAATGACCAGCTGACCTTCTCTCCACACTTCCTAGATCAGAATGCTAGCAAATTCCAAGTCCCTCCTTTCTCCTTCCTGTCCATCTTCCCTATCCTTATTCCTGGCTTCTCTCTGGTTATCTTGGGTCAGCTAGTCACTGACTCCATCCCTTGATTCATGGTTACCTTTCTCAACGGAGTGCTTGCGTGTGGTCAAATATCCCTCCGGCAGCACAACCTCAGAAACCAGTCTCAGGAACACCATCCACCTCCTTCGAGGCTGAGTCCCTCATTAGCCTGCAGCTCACTAATTCGGCTATCCTGGCTGGCCCCTGACCAGGGGTCCTCTTGTCTCCACTTCCCCAGTGCCGGGACTATAAGCACATGGCATCATAGCCATCATTTTAATGTTCATTCTAGGACTCGAACCCAGCTCCTCGTGCTTGTGAGGCAAGAAATTTACCAGCTAAGCCGCCTCGCAGCGCTCTTCTTGGCCTTTAAAAAAAAAAGATCAAGTCCTGTGTGCGTATGTGTCTGTGTGAGGGCTGTGTGTGTGAGTGTGGGCGCCTGCAGATGTCAGAGGCATCAGATCTCCTGGAGTTGGACCTCCAGGCAATGAAAGCCGCCCGGTGGGGGTTCTGGACACTCCTCCGCAAGAGCGTGAAACACTCTTCACTGCTGGGTCATCTCTCCAGCCCTCTTCTGGCCCTTTAATTCATTCACCGTAACTAGACTGAATACCTAGTTTCCCAGACGTGGTTCCTCTACTTCCTACTCACGCGTGGGCTCCTTGATTCACTCCCAAGTGCTGGGGTGAAAGAACTGTTTGAAAGACTATAATCTTAAAGATTATCCATCTAGCCGGGCGGTGGTGGCGCACACCTTTAATCCCAGCACTCGGGAGGCAGAGGCAGGCGGATCTCTGTGAGTTCGAGACCAGCGTGGTCTACAAGAGCTAGTTTCAGGACAGGCTCCAAAACCACAGAGAAACCCTGTCTCAAAAAACCAAAAAAAAAAAAAATTATCCATCTACAGTTCACCCCCAAATCTGCTCAGCCACAAACCATGATCCACTAGTCCCCCTACTGCTCACTGTGCACCTGCCCTCTGTAAGCCAACAAGTCTGTCGTAAACTCCAGGGGCACTAACCCCTGTGCCAGGCACTGGGATAGGGTATGGACAGCAAGATAGAAATTGGTACCAGAAGTGGGGTTGTGGCTGTGATAAATCTGACCATATTGTTCCTGTCTTCACCCTGAAAAGGCTAAGAACCCAGGAGCAGCTCAGTCCATGAGTCTGGATGCTTCAGTGATCCCAACCTGTAGCGGAGTCCCTGGAGAATCCTGGAGAGTCACTGGTCTTCAGTGTACACTGGAGGGCTGCAATATGGTTCCTGGGCCTTTGAAACTGGTTTGTGGAAGGACTGTTGAAGAGTTTGGAGCTTCATCACAAACTCAGGTACCAGTCATGGAGCTGCGGGATTTGGTGGTTTCCCTGCTGTGTTTTGTCTGGTTATTCCTTGCTATGCCTTGATCTTCATTTTAGGGTAAGAAAGCTTACTTTGTGGTATTGTACTGTGGAAGTACCTAATTTGATTTTTATGTTTTAGAAAATCAACGGTGAGAAACTTTGGACTTTGAAAGTATTAAAATTATTAAAGACTTTAGAAACTTTTAAAGTTGGACTGAATATTTTGCCTTACAGTATGGTTGTGAACCTATTGGCTAAAGGGAGGAAAGTTATAGCATTAAAGTGATGCTTTCGGGTGTCAAGCTGACAAGGGGTGGACTTGTGATAGTTTATCTTGGTCGTAACTTGGCTATGTCTAAAATCAAGAAATATGTAGGCCACTGGGCACATCTGTGAAAGAATTTTCACGATCAACTTACCTGAAGCAGGGAGACCTAACCTAAATTTGAGCAGCAGCCTTCAGAAGAGGCTCTGAGGAAAACCCTTTGCTTTCACCTCATTGCCTTCTTGTCCTGCTAATGAGTTCATTTACCCTGTGTTGCTGCTATTACTGCTGCTGCAGCTGCTGCCACTGCTGCTGCATTCCTTCACTAATGTCACAACCCAGCCTTTGCAGCCCTCCAGTGTACACTGAAGACCAGTGACTCTCCAGGATTCTCCAGGGACTCCGCTACAGGTTGGGATCACTGAAGCATCCAGACTCATGGACTGAGCTGCTCCTGGGTTCTCAGCCTTTTCAGGGTGAAGACAGCCCTTCTTGGACTACCCAGATCGTATTTGTAAACCAATCTAATATGTCTGCTTTTAAGTATATATTTGTATTTAAAATATAGCTTCATTTTTATTCTGCCAGTGTTCTTCTAGAGACCCTAACTAAGACAACTGCTTTTCACAGTTACCATCCCCTGCTCCTTTTCTCTCTTCTCTGGGGCCATGCTCCTCACTTTCTTGGTTCCTTCCTTCCCAGGTCATTTTGCTTCTCTTCAGTCCCTCCAGACAAGGCGACTAGTCTCATAACCCACATTTCACCAGTCTCACACCTGGAACTTTCCTCTCTGAACCTTCAGCAAAAACACCCTGAACTCCAGGCCATTTATCCAATCAGAAGGCTCTGTTTCCTCCAAAACAGCTTGCTCCATCTCACCAAACGCTAAAGCTCTTGACTTGATCTTTGTTCAGGCGAAGAAACCGGGATGCCGTAGGATAATGCTCTTGTACTCTGTGAAGATTTGTCATCTGTATTGGTTTAATAAAAAGCTGATTGGCCAGTAGCCAGGCAGGAAGTATAGGTGGGGTGACCAGACTAGGAAAATTCTGGGAAGAGGAAAGACAGAGATGCAGTCTCAAGTCAGACATAGAGGAAGCAAGATGAGAATGCCTTATTGAGAAAAGGGACCAAGCCATGTGGCTAAACATGGATAGGAATTATGGGCTAATTTGAGTTGTAAGTGCTAGTTAGCAATAAGCCTTAGCAATAGGCCAAACAGTTTATAATTAATATAAGCCTATGTGTGTTTATTTGGGATTGAACCCAAACTGTGGGACCAGGTGGGACAGAAACGTCCATCTTTACTGGGAGGTGTGCTTGGCACCTCCTTTTCTCTCTCACCCCACATTTAAAACATCAGCAGGACCTGAAAATCCCATTGTTCAGTGGCTCAGCGGTAGAGCACACACTTATCATGCACCAGGCCCTGTAGTCAGTCTTCAGCACCAAAGTAAGTAAGTAAGTAATAAACAGAAGGAAAATAAAGCTGTAACCTGCTTCCAGCTTTAAATACAGCTGACCTTCATACCCAGCACATGGGAACCAGAAGCAGAAAGCTCTCTGTGAGTTCCAGGTCGGGCTGGTCTACACACAAACAAACAAACAAACAAACAAACAAACAAAACATATGACCCTTAACTTGTTTGTTTGTTTATCTATTTATTTATTTAGGTTGTTTGAGACAGGGTTTCTCTGTGTAGCTCTGAAGCCTGTCCTGGAACTTGCTCTGTAGACCAGGCTTGCCTCAAACTCACAGAGATCTCTGCCTGTCTCTGCCTCTCGAGTGGTGAGATTAAAATCATGTGCCACCACTGCCTAGTGACCTCTAATTTATGATGATTTGACTCACACAATGGCCAAGAAATGGACACATAATATAGGGACATGAATTCAGTGGAAACTGTACTGAGAAATTGGAATTTTATTTTTTTTCCCTGAGGTAGTAAAATGTTGTCCCAGCTCCCATAAGCCACATGATCATGACAGCAAACCAGTGACACAACTCATGGTGTGTGTGCGCGCGCGTGTGTATGTGTGTGGTATGTCTGTGGAAGCGCATGTGCATGTGGAAGTCAGAGGACAGCTTTGTGGAGCCAGGGAACTAAACTCAGGTCATCGGGCTTGCATGGCTGGGTGACAAGTACTTTTACCCTCTGAGTCATCTCTCAGGACCTATTAACGAGCTTATAGAGAAGTAACTCCATCTAAACGGAGGTGCCCCTGTGTCCCCAGAGTCCAACCTTACCTCAACACACATAGCTTGGGGCATCACAGACTGCTTTCTCTGCTGCTCTCCTTCCTTCCTATGGTCCAGCCCAAGCACAGCTTCCCCCAGAAGCCCACTTTACTTAGTTTAATTTTTTAAAATTTATTGTTTTTTTTTTTCTTTTATGTGTGGGGAGGTTTTTGCCCGCATCTGTGGATGCGCACCACATGCATGACTGGTGGCCAGAAGAGGGCATCAGCTGCCCTGGAACTGGAGTTACTGATGATTGTGATCAAACACAGGTCCTCTGTAAGAGCAACAAGTGCTCTTGGGCCATCTCTCTAGCCTTCAGGCGTCACACCCTTGCTTAAACCCTTCCAAGACTCCCTCCTATTCCCCACAGCCCTTCTGAGGCCTCCAAAGCCCCAGATGGTCTGAACCCTCCTGAGACCTTGCTTGCTACAGCCACCCTCTTGCCCTATGCCGACAGCCCTAGGAGTCTTTGCAGAGCTGTCCTAGCCTGCATGGTTGCCTTCCAGCAGCTCTCTGAGTGTCCGGCACCTGGTGTCCAGCTCCGGACGTTCACCACATCCCAATCGCCATCCTCTCTTTACCCAGATGTCCATTCCCTTATCTCTCTAGTCCCTGCCATGACATGTAAGCACGTGGTTGTTTTAATCTGTTATTCTCTTTGGAGCCTCCCTGACCTTTAGTACAGAGCCCGGCAAGTGGCCGTGTTCAACAAATACTTGTCTAACAACTGAGCAAACATATACACGGTACCATTGCTGTTGGAAAGACAGGTGGATGATGGGAGGGATGGACAGATGCCTGCTCAATGGAGTCTATGGGTCAGAGCGGGAGAGAGACACTGAACAAATGACAAAAACATACATAATCCTGTTATAAAAAGTGTCATTATGGGTTGGAGAGATACGGCTCAGAGGTGAAGAGAACCAGCTGCTCTTTCAGAGGACCCAGGTTCAATTCCCAGCACACATATGGCAGCCACTACTGTCTGTAACTCCAGTTCCAGGGAATCTGTCATTCTCACACAGACATACGTGCAGGCAAAACATCTATAAATATAAAATTAAATTAAAATTGAAAAAATGTGTTAGTATGGAAAAAAAAAACAGGAGACTCTGAGGCTCTGGGAGAGAACAATGTGGATGAGTAACAGGAAATGGCCGTCGATGGGCAGGCAGATACACGGAGGTGAACAGATCTGGGGGGGGGGGCAGGAAATGGCCGTCGATGGGCAGGCAGGTACACAGAGGTGAAGAGATCTGTGCGCACGTATGTGTGTGTGTGTGGGGGGGGGTGTCTTACTTTTTAAAGTTCAGGATAAGTAGATGGGCAAAGTGGTACATCTCTAGTCCCAGAATTCAGAAGGCAGAGGCAGGAATATCTCTGTTAGTTCAAGGACAGCCTGGTTACATACTGAGATCCTGCCTCAGAACAAAACAACAGCAACAGCCACAAGCTCACAAAACACCCTTCCTGACGGCTGCACTGTGAGACCAGGACCCGCCACGCTCTCCCCTGGCTCAGAGCTCCAGGTGGTGCTTCCCGCACTGACTCAGCCCCTGCCCAGTCACCCCAAGGACTCTGCCCGACTCCACTCCGGCCTCACCCTGACACTTGGGCTTTGTTTGGTCAGGAGCAGGCAGTGTGTGCAATGCACGAACTGGCCTGTACTGTGGGGAGACGACCAGCATGCAGCGCGGCAGGGAGCAAATGCCCATTCCTATGTCCTCCTGTCTATGAGGAGGGTGCCTAGTGCTAGCGTTGGATTTGTTTGGGGCTCAGTCTATGACCAGAGTCAAAGATTAGGGCTCAGTCAATATCTAAGGCACTGGCCTAGTCCCCTTTCTCTAGAAAAACGGTGGAATGGGCTCTGGCTTTCCTGAGGAGTGTCACCAGGAAGCTCAAGTCCTCTTAGCACCTGCCCCAAACCCAGCCATCTATCACTTCTGAAGGGCTAGACCTCCCTTGGTCACTCTCTGCAGGCCAACTTGTCTTGGGAGTCTACCAAGAGGGCTTACAGTTCTCCCTGGGGTCCAAGGGCAGCAGGGTGGGGTGGAGGCTGGAGATGGGGCTATCTGTCCAGGCGAGTGTCTTGTGCAAGGCTTTCTGATGCAACCTGCTGAACACTCATCCCCCTCCCCCAGCTTTTCTCAGAAAGGGAAAGGCTGAGCAGTGGCCAGGACCCAACATGCTGAATACCTGTGCTTCTCTGGCCTCCCATGGCCTCCAGACAGGAAGAGAGGCTGAAGAGGGGTCAGATGACTCAGCTGTGTGCTCGGTCCTAGGAAGGGCAAGAGGTGGACGTGACAGAAAGGTAAGGGAATCAGGATTCCTGGAAATTTGGAGATCCCAGTGTACCCCTTCCTCAAACACACACACACACACACACACACACACACACACACACACAGAAACTAAAACAAAATAAAATAGTATACACTTAAAAATAGCCAGGTGGTGATGGTGCACACCTATAATCCCAGCACTCGGGGGCAGAGGCAGGCCGAGCTCTGTGAGTTCAAGGCCAGCCTGGTCTACAAAGTGAGTTCCAGGATACCCAAGACTACAGGAAGAAAAAAAAAAACAAATACTAATAAATAAGTAAAATGTCCATTTTCAGCTAGACTTGGTACACCTGTCTAGAATCTTATCTACTCTGGAGGCTGAGGCAGAGAATAGTACGTTCAAGGTTGGCTTTGTCTATTTGGATGAGTTAAAGGCCAGTGTAGACAGTGAGATAGTCTCAGAGTTCTATTTATTTATTTATTTATTTATTTATTTATTTATTTATTTATTTATTTATTTATTTATTTATTTATTTATTTGATTTTTCGAGACAGGGTTTCTCCGTAGCTTTTGGTTCCTGTCCTGGAACTAGCTCTGTGGACCAGGCTGGTCTCGAACTCACAGAGATCCGCCTGTTTCTGCCTCCCGAGTGCTGGGATTAAAGGCGTAAAAGGAGAGGGTTAGGCATGAAGTTCAGGGCAGGATCTTGGTTGGGGACGAACTCTTGGGTGGGGTTCAGTGGATGAGCCCTTGTCTAAAGTGCGCAGAAGGCCCCAGCTTGGCTGCCCGACGCACAGAAAACAAAACAAACAAAATGCAGAAACTGCTGTGGAAAGAGGTCATCATGAAATTCAATACCAGAAGAACAAAACAAGGTTACGCAACGCCAGCTCAATCTAGTTCTTACTGCAGCCTCCCTCAGAGCTGCGCTTTGCTCTCCAGTTCTTCGGAGACAGGTGTGAAACACAGAGAAACTCTGAAGTAAGACTTCCTCCCCAAGGCACTGGTGGAGCCGGCAACTCCTGGGAGGAGATTCCGTGCCTCTGCTGTGAGTCAGTTTTCTCACACAGTAATGCTCTCTTAGCACCCGGCAGAGGCTGCTTCCCAATACAGTGACCCATTCCGACCTTCTCGTCCAAGTTTTATTTTTAAGTAAAATAATTCCTTTGCTTATATGTTATACATTTATATATTTCTTCTCTGTGCATGTGTGTGAATTTGTGTGCCAGTTTGCTGAGGAAATTGGGTGGCAGTTTTCTTCTCTCATCACGTGGGCTTTGAGGCTCCAGCTCACGTTGTTGTCCTTGGCAACAGGCAAGGTGAGCTATCTGGCCAGCCCACTGTTGTTTTGTTTGTTGAGATAAGGACTCACTCTATAGCCTAGGCTGAATTTATGCCAATCCTCCTGTCTCAGCCTCCTAGAGCCTGGGATTATAGGCGTGAGCCACCACACTTGGCTGAACCATTAATAGCTTAGTTCCCATGATCCTTTGGATTCAAAAGAAGTGTAAAACACACACTGGAGAGCTGGAAGTGGTGCCTTATGCCTGTAACCTTAGCACTCAAGAGAGTTAGACACCAGCCGAGGTTACATAATGAGACCTTCAAATCAGGCCAAGTGTGGTGCGCACCTGTAATCCCAGCACGTGAGAGATTTAAAGGCAGGCAGGAGGATCAAGAGTTCTGGGCCATCACCAAGCATTGGAGGTAGAGGCAGGAGAATCAAAAATCCAAGGTCAACTTCTGCTATATAACTCTGTCTCAGCACAACAACAACAACAAAACCCAAACCAAGCAAAATATAAACCAAAAGCAAACAGATTATGAGAATATTAGTATGAGAAAGTTTAATGCTACTGACAGTTTTGTTGATTGTTGAGAAAATACGCGCAGGCTAGGATAAATATGATAGGTGAATAAAGCGAATTTTTTCTTTTTCTTCAACCACAACTAAAAATAAAAAACAATTTCTGAGACAGGGTCCATGTTGGCCAGGCTGGTCTCAAACTTGCAATAAAGCAGAGGACGACTTCGAATTCCTGCCTGCACCTCCTGCTGGGATTAAATATGTACGCCATCATTCCTGGCAATTATCCCATCTTCAAAAGTTTGCTTATTCGTTTGTTTGTTTGGTTGTTTTTTTTGAGAGATGGTTTCACTATGTAGCCTCAGCTGTCCTAGAACTCACTGTGTAGACTTGGCAGACCTTGAACTCAGAGGCCCATCTGCCTCTGCCTCCCGAGTGCTGGGACTAAAGGCGTGTTCCACCACTGCCCAGCAGTATGATCTACTTTTAATTACTGTCGTTATTGTTTTATTCATAAGATCTGTGAGCCTGGAGTGGTCAGTGTGGTTGCCCTGAGTCCACAGCATTTGAACAAGGGCTGGCATAGCAAGCAATGAGCAATGGCAAGCACACTTAGCTCAGACCTGCTAGAGGGGTACCCAGAAAACAACCCTCCCACCCTTTGTCTGTCACAGCTCTGGGGTCTTCCACCTGTCATGGATTCTGAAAAGTTCAGCTACCCCTCCCCAGTTGCCGGGTGGGCAGAATTAAATTAGATCCCCGAATCCTCTGTTGTACGTGGGTTTGGGAGAGGGTGACACCAGAGAGCGGATTTCCAACTT
>NC_022033.1:24940929-24943085 GCF_000317375.1 Microtus ochrogaster | reverse complement strand
TGGGGATTGAATTTGAACTGTCTAGTGTGTGCTAGGCAAATGTTCTGCAGTTGAGCCACAGCCTCCTCCCTTCCACCCCTTCTGCCCTTAAATTTCTCTTAGCTTGACAAGAAGACCTTTAGTCCTAGTACTGGGGACAGAGGCAGGTGCATCTCTGAGTTCGAGATCAGCCTGGTCTACAGAGTGAGTTCCAGGTAAGCTAGAGCTACCGTCAAACAGGCCATCCTCCTGCCTCAGGCTTCAAAATAACTGAGGTTCTAGGGTGCATCACACCCAGCGGATCTAAGAATTTTGCATTCATAAACTTACTACCGCTCACGGCAACTATATGAAGTGAGCACCGTCACAAATCCATTTTTATGGAGAAGGGAACCGAAGCTGTGCTTTCTTTGATTGTTTTTGGCTTTGTTACAGAGCAGGGCCCTAGGCTCGGTAGTCCAGCGCTCTCAGGGAGCCACACCCCTAGCCAGCCAGGGCGCTAAGTGGCTTTTCTGTGCCGCACCACGAGTCTGAGCAGAGCTGTGTACACTCTTGAAAGGGTACGGTCAAGTACCACGGTAAGGAGAGCGGTGGCTCTGGGTTCTACTTCATGGGGCTAAGCGGGGATAGGGGGCGTGGGAGGGGGGCTGTGAGTGGCCCCGAAGGCGCAGGCGGAGCGTCCTGCTGGAGCGGCTACAGGGGCGGGTCGTGGATGGTGCAATCCAGCACCGCACGGCGTCAGCCGTAGATTAGCTCAGGTTTACATCAGCCGGGCGGGGAATGGGAACCCGGGTTCCCGTGCCTCAGCACTTTAGCAGCGGAAGCCGCTACAGCTGAATACGGAGAGGCTGTAGCCTGGCACAAACGTGCCGGCGACCCTGAGATCGGCTGGGTGTAGCGGGGCGCGGTGCACGTGCGCAGAAGGCTTTGAGACCCGTGAGGAACCCTAGGACAAGGTATCCGGTGGGGAGCTGCAAAGAGGGGGGCGGGTTTCCCCAAGTTAAGGATATTGGTAGCCCCACATATTTGAATATTCATGAATATTCTCTCTCGTCTGTCTGTCTCTCCCGCTCTTTCATTCTCTCTCACTCTCATTTTCTCGCTCTTTAACTCCGACCGCCAGGGAGGGTCCTAGGCCTGAGCGGTTGCAGTCAGCTCTTTATGCAGCCTAGACCTTCCAGGAACTCGCCATCCTCCTGCCTCTGCCTCCCCAATGCTGGCAGTACACGGGTGTGTCCCTAAACCTAGCTTTCCTTATTGCATTATTAAGCCTTTCATTAGTCGCGGGTTCTTCCTTCTCCAGCTGTCCTTGCGTTTGAGAGCACCATACTTACTGAGCTTCAGAAAACCCAGAGTGATGTCTTCTCTGCCCAGAAGGTCCTAGTAGGGAAGACAGGGGCTGCTACCAAACAGTCTTTCTTCCCTTCTCTCTAGATGCGAGCCACCCCTCTGGCTGCTCCTGCTGGTGTCCCCTGCAGGAAGAAACCATTGGAGTTCGATGACAACATTGACTCCGAATGTCCAGGACTAAACCGAGTGAGAGGTGGGCCCGAACCTGGGCCACTCCCCTGCCTGCTGCCCGCCAGCCCACCTCCTGCCTCAGATTTGTCAGCTGCTGTGGCTCCTGCAACTAGGCTGGGGCCCTATGTCCTTTTGGAACAAGAGCAAGGCAGCCACACTTACCAGGCTCTGCACTGCCCCACAGGCACAGAGTACACCTGCAAGGTAAGATCTACGGACTCTCCCCTCTAGCATCCCAGGACCCTGCACAAGGGCGTCCCAGAGGGCTGCAAGGTTCCGGTTTTGCAGATTATCAATGGGTTTCTCAACTGACAAAACTTCATAGAGCATCATACATACACAATGCCCCCCCCTCGTGGTCAAAGATCAGACCCAAGCAGGGTGTGGTGGCACGTGCCTGTAATCCTAGCACTGAAAAGGCCCAGCCAGAGGATTGTCTCAAATTTTAGGCAAGCCTGGGGGACATACTGAGAACCTGTTTCAAAACCAAAACAAACCTAGAGCCAGTGCTCCTGCTATCAAATGGACATTCTAGTTAGAGGCACGGTGAGATAAAAACAAGTGAGCATGTGGGACTGGGGAGATAGCTCCGTTGGTGAGCTCTGAGTGGTAGGGGAGGGGAGGAGAGGGGAAGGGAGGGGAGAAGAGGAGAAAAG
>NC_022033.1:24933580-24940321 GCF_000317375.1 Microtus ochrogaster | reverse complement strand
GAGAGAGAGAATGAATAAAGGGCTAGAGACATGGGCCAGTGGTTACGACTGCTTGTAACTCTCGCAGAGACCCAGGTTCTGTTCCTGGCATCCACAGCTCCAGGGAAATCCAGGGCTTCTGGCCTCCTCAGGCATCTGCACTCATGCACACAGATATACACACACAGACAGACAGCAGACAGACAGACAGACACACACATACACACATGATTAAAAATAAATTTTAAGAAGAAAATTGGATGGCACCCGAAAAATGACACTAGCGGGTCTCCTCTGACTTCCACGGGTGCCAACAGGCAATGGTGACCATGGTGGACATGAAGCTGGTGCCAGAGGGGAGGCAGAAGAAGAGAGAGGAGGAGGCAGACAGGTGGAGATGCAGGGGGACATGAGAATTGTGTGAGGGCCTTGCAGATGACAGAGGACAGTGCATGTCAGAAGCTGGAGGAGGCATGGGGAGGAAGCTCCAAAGGTAGAGTCCTGGCTGCAGGTACAGGAGGCACAAAGTGTGGTGACACACACCTATACTCACAACATCTGAGAAACAGAGGAAGTGGATCTCTGTGAGTTTGAGGCCAGCCTTGTCTACATAGTGAGTTCTAAGACAGCCAGGGAGACAGAGAGAGATGTCGTAAAAAGCTCACCTCCTCTCTGAAAAAAATAAAGAGGTACAAAGATACTAGGCAGGACTGGGCTTTGGGGGAGAAAGAAAAAGTAGTCTGTGTATTTATTCCTTGCTACCCTAACTTTTTTAAAATTATTTTTATTATTTTATGTGTATGGGTAATTGCTTGGGCTTATGTCTGGACCCCCTTGGAACTGGATTTACAGACAGTTGTAAGCCATCATGTGGGTGCTGGAAATCAAAGCTGAGTCCTCTGGAAGAGCAGTCGGTGCTCTTAGCGGCTGACTCATCTCTCCAGCCTCTCCCTTGCCCTTGTAAAGATCACATGCTTTGCGTTTTTCATAGATTAAATTTATTAGTCAGTATGCACGAGTTTCAAGTCAAAAGCTCAAAGTGGTGTATACTTCTGCAGTAGCCAGCTTGTGACAGGTTCAAGTGCGTAAGTCACCTCCCTTTCCTGAACTTCAGTTTCTTTCTTCACAATCCTGGACCCACCTTCCAGGTGTGCGCTTAATGTCCACAAACTCTGAGCATATTTCCCAAATGCCCCCAACTTGGGAAGTTTTTTCCCATGGGTATCTTTGAATCATTCAGGTCACTTCTGAGTCCTGTGGGTCCACTCTTTCTTTCTCTCTCTTTCTTTCTTCCTTCCTTTCTTTCTTTCTTTTTTTATTTCAGAATCTCACTGTGTAGCTCTGGCTAGCCTGGGGCTTACTTTGTAGATCAGGTTGGCATCAAATGCACAGAGATCCACCTGGCTCTGCCTCTTGGGATTAAAGGTGTGTGCCTCCATGGCAGGCCTGAACTTTCTAAAATGAGTGCTCCCTTCCAAAATACTAGCTCACACTTGCCTAGCAAAGACCGACCCTGGGCTTGATCGCCAGGATGGAAAAACAAAATACTCTGGGTTCTACATCTTTCTCAGTTCTTTTGGAATATATGGTCTGTGGGCTTGCTTGCGCTGCTCTGGGTACACCAATGAAACAGGGGCTCTGGTTGTGAGTCCAGCCAGCTGAGCAGAGGCTGCAGGCAGGCCAGTGAGCTGGCTGTGACGGGGGCTTTGGTGGTGGTCTGCCCCTTAGGAGTGCTCTCATATTTGGCTTCTACCCTAGTTTCAATTTCTGGAGGCATAAGGTCACACAGGGTGGCTGGATAGAGCACAGAGTTGGGTGCACAGGTTCTAGTCCCAGATGTGCTACTTGCTGGCCTTGGCCCCCAGACCCCCTGACATGTGGCCTGCAGAAAGTCAGCTGATACCAAGCTAGGAGCGGCCCCCAGTATGTGTAGCTCACAGCGTGTCTAATGGTTGGCATCCCCCTTTGGTAGGCCAGCCTGGCTTCCCACGTCCCTCGCTGTACTTACTCCTGGCTCTGTCTTCAGGTGTACCCGGCCAGCGAGGCCCAAGCGGTGCTGGCACCCTACGCTCGGCTGCCGACCCACCAGCACGTGGCCCGTCCTGCAGACATCCTGCTGGGCTCTCAGTTCCTCTACACCTTCTTCATGAAGACCCACGGGGACTTGCATAGCCTGGTGCGCAGCCGCCGTGGAATCCCGGAGCCCGAGGCTGTTAAACTTTTCCGGCAGATGGCTGCTGCGGTGGCACACTGCCACCAACACGGGCTTGTCTTGCGTGACCTCAAGCTGCGTCGTTTTGTCTTCAGCAACTGTGAGAGGTAAGTGTGACCCCAGAGGCACATTTGAGAAGTGCGTCATGGGAGGGAAACTGAAGTCCATGAGGGCAGAGTAACTTAGGTAGGCAGAGCTAAGGTGTAGCACAGTGGGAAAAGCTCTGGATTTCATCCTAGGCAGGAAAAGAAATTCCCAACACACAGTGACTGTGGCCTGTGGTGTGAAGTTTGAAACCCTAACACTGGACATGGCGGAGAGGTGTAGAGACAGACAGATTCCCAGAGATCTCTGGATAGCTAGTCTATCCAATTGGTGAGCGCCTGGTTTAGTGAGAGACTGTCTCAAGTTGAATAAGGAATAAAGGAATAGATGAGGGTACCAGAATACACCTTTAAATCCTTGTGGAGGCAGAGACAGGTGGATCTCTGTGAGCTAGAGGCCAGTCAGGGCTATGCAGTGAGATCCTGTCAACATACACACACACATGCACACGCACATGCACGCGCGTGCGCGCGCGCGCGCACACACACACACACACACACACACACACACACACACACGTGTGTTCGGGAAGGGGAGGGTTGGAGAGATAACTCAGTGGATGAAGTGCTTTTGCTCTTGCAGAGGATCCAGGTTCGGTTCCCAGCACCCGCACAGTGCTAATGACCATCTATAGCACCAAGCCCAGGGGATCTGACAATCTCTTCTGGCCATTGTGGGCACTGCATGCTCATGGCGCTCAGACACACACAGGCAAAACACCCATTGAATAAAAAATAATAAATAAATCATTTTTTAAAAAAAGAAAGAAGCTGGGCAGCAGTGGTACGCACCTTTAATCCCAGCACTCAGGAGGCAGAGGCAGGTGGATCTCTGTGAGTTTGAGGCTAGCCTGGCCTACAGAGTGAGTTCCAGGACCACTAAGACTTTTACCCAAAGAAACTCTGTCTCCAAAAACCAAAAAAGAAAGAAAAGGAGTGGAAAAGGGGGCTGAAGAGATGGCTTAGCAGTTAAGAGCACTGACTACTCTTCCAGAGGATCCAGGTTCAATGCCCAGCACCTACAGGGTGACTCACAACTGTCTGTAACTTCAGTTCCAGGGCATCTCACACTCTCAGGCAGACAGGAATGTGGAAAAAGCACCAATCACATAAAATAAAATTAAATAAAAATCTTAGTACACCCCTGTCCCCCCACACATACACTATACACAAATACACATACATTTGAAAATTACAAAAATAAAATAAAAACTAAAAAGAAAGAAGAAGGGGATGGAATCTAACTTAGCATTCACAGCCTAGATTGCTAGTTTGACCAATTTGACTCAAGTGTTATGGAAGCCCCTTGGGGTGGAAGGTGGGCAAATCTCTTTGAGTTCGAGGCCAGCCTGGTCTACATAGTGAATTCCAGGACAGTCAGAGAGAGACCCTGACCCACTGAAGCCAGAACCAACCAAACAAAATAATTACGAAGACATTGAGGCTCAGCATGATGGTTTCTGCTGTAATCCCAGCACTCAGGAGGCTGATGCAGGATAGTAAGTTAGAAGCTAGCCAGGGCAACGTAGTGAAATCTTATCTCCAAAAAATAGCCAAAGAAAACCCTGATTAAAAACAAAGACAGGGACTGAAGAAATGGCTTAGTGGCTGCTGTTCCAGAAGACTGAGCAAGACCTGGTCTTTCTGTCTGTGACCCAGGACGAAGCTGGTGCTGGAGGACCTAGAGGATGCCTGTGTGATAACTGGACCAGACGACTCTCTGTGGGACAAGCATGCGTGCCCTGCCTACGTGGGACCAGAGATCCTCAGCTCCCGGCCATCCTACTCTGGCAAAGCAGCTGATGTCTGGAGCCTGGGCGTGGCGCTCTTCACTATGTTGGCTGGTCACTACCCGTTCCAGGACACTGAGCCGGCTCTGCTCTTTGGCAAGATCCGCAGAGGGACCTTTGCCCTGCCTGAGGGCCTATCAGCCCCAGCCCGCTGCCTGATCCGCTGTCTCCTTCGTAAGGAGCCTTCACAGCGACT
This sequence comes from Microtus ochrogaster, assembly GCF_000317375.1. Taxonomy (NCBI): domain Eukaryota; kingdom Metazoa; phylum Chordata; class Mammalia; order Rodentia; family Cricetidae; genus Microtus; species Microtus ochrogaster. The sequence continues at coordinate 24,936,040 of NC_022033.1, read as the reverse complement.
AGTGGCCCCCAGCATCCCCCTGCATCCCTGGTTAAGGGAGGACCACAGCCTTGTCTCCCCTCCACAGTCTGGCCGCTGGGATACTGACCAGGTAGTCCCAGATGGGCCAGGGCTGGAGGAGGCTGAGGATGGGGAGGTGGGACTGTATGGCTAGGGCCACCCTACTGGCCCTTCAGCTGCAAGCTGTGGATTGCATACCTGTCTCCAAGCTTTCTCCTGTCTCTTTGGACCAAGCTAAACCTTAAGTGCCTTTTAGGAGGAAGAAACAGCCACTATGCCTCATGTGATCTCCCACAGGCATTGTGGAGGGTGAGGGCCCCTGGGTGCCAAGTCCTGTTCCAGGAGCTGTCAACAGCTAAGAGCTAGGGGGAGAAAATACCTTGCTAGCCGAGTGGCCTCAGTGCCACATGCTCCCAGGCCAGCCTCTTGCTTTCTGCCCACGGCACATTTCATACCAGGCTTGGCCTTCTCTGAGCTGGTGCTAGGCTTCGGTTCACAGGACAGCCCTCTTCATCAGTGCCCCAGATGCCTTGTGTCTCCGTGCCAAAGACCAAAGACCTCAACCCATACCTCAGGCCCACCTGTCAGGCCAGGCTGGGAGTGTGCTGCCTGGATTCCCGTCTCCAGGCAGGAAGCCTGCTTGAAGACTTGGCCCAAGAGCCAAGAGAAAAGCATGAGAATCCAACAAAGAAGCATCCACCTCAGGGAATGAGGGTCTGGGTCCCTTCACCCTGGTGGCCTCTAGCTGGAGCAGCACAGTTGAGAGGAAAGGACAAGACAGGGACTGTCCTACTGCCATATGGAAAGTCTCAGGCCCCGTGCTGGGGACTCTTAGTACTCAGGTCCATTGTCAGTATGCTGGCTTTTGTTCGGTTGAGTTTGTATTTTCACTATGTGCCTAATAAAAGAGAACTGTTCTATATGCTGGAGAGTTCTACCTTCTGTCCTTCATGGTTTTCCCTGCCTCCAACACTGGCCCCAACACGGAAGCCAGATAAATCTCAACCCCAACCAAATGGTTCATGGTAAGACACCCCCATTGATCTTCTTGTACACGCTATTTCTCCTAGAGACCCCAGGTCTCACATGGGGAGCTTTCCAAGCTGAGGGCAGGTGTAGCTCAGATGTAAGCACACATCTAACAGGCTCAGGGGTCAGGGTTCCATCTTCAGGCCAAGGCAGGGGGTGGGGTGGGTGGAGAGTTGGCTTAACCAGGAGGCAACATACTTTGCATAAAGATGGGTCAGTGAACAGGGTGGTTTTAGGGCAGGCCAATCTGGATCTCCAGAATGTTGGCAGGAGGCCTGCTTTCTTCACTCCTTCAGTCCTTGGCTGTCTTCCACAGAGGCAGCTGGCACGTGTGTCACATTACACAGAGAAAAGTGGCACTGTCATACTTAAGAACTCAGCACTCGAGTGTCAGGCTGCCCCAAAGCCAGGATGTGCCAGCTGTTGGACCCTCAACAGATTTCGTAACTACTCTGTACCTCAGGCTCTTCACCTGGGCAGGCATAGAATAGAATAGTGTGTGTGTGTGTGTGTGTGTGTGTGTGTGTGTGTGTGTGTGTGTGTGTGTTTGCGCGCGCACACACACTCATGTACGTGCAGGTGTGTTAACGTATATAGAGGCTGGAGTTAGATATCTTGATTTTTTTCTTTTTGCCTTTTCAAAGTGGTATTTCTCTGTGTAGCCCTGGCTGTCCTGGAAATTGCTCTGTAGACCAGGCTGGCCTAGAACTCACAGAGATCTGCCTGTCTGCTTTTGCCTCATGAGTGCTGGGATTAAAGGCATGTACCACCACATCCTGGCTTGAACAATCCTCAATCACTCTTCCATCTTATTCCTTGAAGAGGGTCAGCCTCTTTCTCCCTTTTCTTTTTGTTTGGTTTTTTGGGACCGTGTTTCTCTGTGTAGCTCTGGCCACCCTGGAGCTCATTAGCCTTGAACTCAGAGATCCACCTACCACTGCCTCCTGAGTGCTGCTGGTCTTAAAGGTGTGAGCCACCATCGCCCGGCTGAGTCAGGTCTCTCAGTTAAACCTTGATCTCCCTCATATAGCCAGTCTTATCAGTTTGCTCTGGGGATCCCCTGTCTCTACCTCCCAAGGCATTTGTGTGGGTACTATGAACAGAATTCTTTTTCCTAGAAGCCATCTTAACTACTGAGCCATCATCCTAGCCCAGACTCTCTTAGAACACACAGTGTGGTGACTAATAGGAGGAAAGAAGGGAGGGATGGAAAGGAAGAAACAGATATTGGGCTGGGAATATAGCTTGGCAACAAGTGTTTGCTATCCAGCATTCATGAGACTCTGGGTTTGCGTCTGCCTCCCTCTCCTGGGCATCTGCACTGGAGACAGGCAGCTGCCATCTGATGGAGCCATGTGGAGAGGTCTCTGTGCACACAGGCTCACGAGGAAGGGGCAGGCATGTGGAGAGGTCTCTGTGCACACAGGCTCA
>NC_022033.1:24891378-24933480 GCF_000317375.1 Microtus ochrogaster | reverse complement strand
ACAGGCTCACGAGGAAGGGGCAGGCATGTGGAGAGGTCTCTGATCTCAGCCCAAGATCAAGCCAGAGCTACCTAGGAACCAGTTCTCTGTCTCTGACCCCAGAAATATTTATTGTTGGGGTGTTTGTTTCAGACAGTGTCAAAATAAGTAACTCAAATCGGCTCTGAGTCTGTGATCTTCTTGCCTCTGCCTCCAGAGTCCTGGGATCACAATTGTGTGCCACCATGTCCTGTCTACTGTTTCAAGCTGCTGACTTTGGGGCAATACAGTGTGATACATATCGGGAACTGGTAATGTATATAGATTCTTATACTAGCTGGCGAGAAGAGAGCTGCCATAACGGTCAATGAGCAGAGGAAGAAACTGAGACCCAGAGGGAGGGAGTCTCTTGTTAAGGTTCACACAGACATGGATCTGTCACCCTGATTGGGAACTTGGGTTTCAATGAATGTTAGAGTCTACCCACTGACGTCAAAGGGTCCGGAGTGGATGTCAGCTTGCCCCTTAAAGGGAGAAGGCTAAAGCCAGAAAAAAAAAAAAATGAGGATTGTATCTGCCCTCCCCCCAACTAATGTTTTGCAGACAATATCAGGGCTGATGGAAACACCAGTAAGCAAATCTACACAGTCCACAATAGAAAATAAGGCAAGAAAAATGCAAACCCTCAGGCACAGATACGCAGAGCTCACCTGTCATCTGGCACAGAAACCAAAGTGCTATTGTATGTAAATGTATAAACTCAAGCTAGGAACTATTGCAAAAATAACTAGGGAGAATTAGGGAGAAATCAAATTTCACAAATTCAAGATTATTACACAAAAATTTCACAAAGTCAAAATGTAAAAGAAAAAAGTTGGGTTTTTTTGTTTGTTTTGGTTTTGGTTTTTCGAGACAGGATTTCTCTGTGGCTTTGGAGCCTGTCCTGGAAGTAGCTCTTGTAGACCAGGCTGGTCTCGAACTCACAGAGATCCGCCTCCCGAGTGCTGAGTGCTGGGATTAAAGGCAGGCACCACCACCACCTGACCTGAAAAAAAGTTTAAAAATTTCTTAAAAGCACTCAAAGGAAAAGAAGCAGAGGTTATTTTAAAAACAAAGCAAAAGAGCTGTGGTAAGCTCCTATTATCCCAGGATGTGGTAAGCAGAGGTGGGATGATTATGCAAGTTTGAGGCCAGCCTGGTCTACAAAGCCTTTTCCAGACTGTCCAGATCTACACAGTGGGACCAGTACAATCTGATAGTTGTGCCTATAATCTTAGAATCTGGGAGGTATAGTCACAGATTTTCTGTCAAAACCAAAAATATTTGTTACTAGAAGATCCCAGGTGGAAATTCGTTCATTCATTTCTTCTTTCCTTCCCCTTCTCTCCTCCTCCCCTCCCTCCAGAGTCATCTGCCTCAGCCTCCCAAATGCTGAGATTTACAGATATTCTCAGCTGAGGATGGAAAATTCTAAAACAGAAGCTCCCAAACTTGGCCAACTAATTTCTTCCAGAATTCAAGAGCTGGCACTTTGGTGTGTAATGAGTCAAGGAGAGGGAGACGGTGGGAAATGCAAGTGAAGGTGGGGACAGGTGGAAAAGTGTTCTTGCATTTTGTGTGTGTGCACACGCGCATGCCCATGTTTCTGTGGGGCACCATTTATCTTGTTCAGACAGGGTCTCCACTGCTTAGGCTATTCTGGCTGGCTGGAGAATCCCACGGATCTTCCCGTCTGCCTCCTCAGAGGTAGGATTACAAGCACCCAACCACCATGCCCAGCTTTTTATGGGGCACTGAGTATTGAACTCAGGTCCTAAGGTTTGCACAGCAAGCAAGCCTTAAATCCACTGAGCTGTCTCCCCTACCCCTTTATCTATGTTTTAATAGGATCCTCTAGGGCATTTGAGGGAAAACAGACAGGTGAGGGGCTGGCAGGATGAGATCTGGGTGCAGGAGACGAGTTTCTGTTATCCGTTCTGCAGGTGGGACTCACTGTATCTGCTAATCTGTGGGATGAAAACTGGAAGAAAAGATAACATGAGTTGAGGCTGAAAAGAATTCCAAGCTAGGCGATACAGGAGACAAGTCTTCAGGCTGCCAAGGTGGGGCTCCCGAGACTGTGACGTTTGGATTCAAACCCCAGCAGTGTGGCTTTGGGCAAGTCACAAACATTCAAACCCCGTTTCCACAACCGAAAACGGCGCCAAAACCTGGGTACTCATTGGTGTGTTGGCGGATTCCGTGAGCCTGCAGGCTCTGCAGAAGTGGACGCGGAACTAGTCAGGCTAGCGCCTAAGGAGTGAGAGTGGAGAACCGCTGGCGCTGGAGAGCCCACCCGCTGAGCCTCTAGGCCCCGCCCCCAGCCCCCGTCCCCGCCTCCGCTAGGCGCTGCAGGGAGTCCGTGGTCGACCGAGGGACGGTCATCGGCTCCTGGACCTAGTGTCCCCGGTCTGTGAGGCCATGTGATGGACCATAAGTGCCAAGAGCTGCCTAGACGCCCGCCCCAGCCGGTGAGCTTGCAGAGTCTCGGATAAAGGGACATTCTTCCGTTGAGCCTGCTGTACTTCCGGGGCTGCCACTTTCACTTTCTCTTCCGGGGATGCAGCCCGCTCTGTCTTCCGGGTAGCGCGAGCCGCGGGGCTGGAGTTCCGGACGCTGGATACCCGCGCCGGCTGGCCTCCTTCTGTCCGTCGCTTCTGGGTCGTGGTTACCCACTGCCCACTGCGGACTTGGCGCCAGGGCCTTCTTCACTTTCTGTGTTCCTCGCGGGGGCCCCACCGCTTACCAATGCCTGGCCTTGGGCCCAGGGCAGTGTGATGCTGCCCGTGTGCGCCCCGGGATATCTCTTGGGCCACGCGCGAGGCCGGCTAGGGCTGAATCGCTGCTCCCGCCCTCTCCCAGGTGACCCCAAGGTAGCATTTCCCGAGAGCAGCAGCCCTTTGTGAGGGGATGGGCGCAGCCAGGCCAGATGGACGAGAAAACCAAGAAAGGTGGGCACCGACTGGAGCTGGTGGAAGTGGGCCCTGGGTTGGGTCAGTGTTGGGGTCGGAGACTCAGTGGATACAGAATATCGAACCTGGAGAGCTCCTGATTGTTAGGGAAACAGACTTCAGTTGACCAGAGTAAGGCGGGGAGGGAACACTATGTGCTTTGTCCGTTGCCCTTCCACCCAGATTCTGAGGAACACTTATAGTGTTACTGCCCTGTTTGCTGGAAACCCTGCCCTAATAAAACCAAGCCCAAGGCCCTGGGCCACCTTTAGTGACCTCTCCCATTTCCTTGCATTCACTCCCACCAGCCTCCTCTGTTCTGTCCACTACCGGGGCTTAAACCCGGGGCTTCATGGCATGCTAGTCAAGTGCTCTGTAGCTAAGATATGCCTCAAGTCCTTGGCTTTTTTTTTGTCCAGATTCAGCCACTTCTTGCCCAAGGCCTTTGCCCATTCTCTGGCCTCTTGATACAATCTTCCTTATTGAGCAATCCCTCATTCAGGCCTCAGTTTCCCTTACTTCCTAGAGGTTTCCCCTGACCTCCTTATTATTGCTGGAATGGAGCACAGCCAGATTATCTTGTCAAATTTTAAAATAGAGGTTTTTGAGAAGGACCCTATTCATCATAACCTCTGTTAGACTCCACTTGCTGGACATACAAGAGTTCAAGAAATGCCTGTCAGATAAATGAAAGTGTGGGGGACTCTGTGAGCATGAGGGGAAAAGGGCACCCCATGAGTCCAGGGTGCAGGGGAGTGAGGACTGAAAAAGCACCCCTTCCCCCCTAAAAAAAAAAAGGACTTCAAATAGCCAGGTGCAGAAGGTAACTCAATAGGGAAACAGGACAAAGCATGCTCCAAGGTCAATCTCTCCAGCCTCCCCAATTAAACCGGTGCTAACCTGCTTGCTCTGTGTTGACCTGCAGCAGAGGAGATGGCCCTGAGCCTCGCCCGGGCAGTGGCCGGTGGAGATGAACAGTCTGCTATGAAGTATGCCACCTGGCTGGCAGAGCAGAGGGTGCCCCTCAGGGTGCAAGTAAAGCCCGAGGTCTCCTCAACACAGGACATCAGGTGAGTGAGACTCACATTAAAGGGGCCTGGAGGCCTCCTGGAGCTCTGTGGAGCCTGCAGTGCTGTGGATCAAACCCACGGCCTCACTGGTGGGTTCTCCCGTAGGATCTGAGCCTCAAGCCCTAGCTGCTATTCGGCTGTGGGCTGTCGGGTAGACAGGGTTTCTCTATAACAGCCCTGGCTGGCCTGGAACTAGCTCTTGTACATCAGGCTGGCCTTGAATTCACAGAGATCCTCCTGTCTCTGCCTCCCAAGTGGTGGGATTAAAGGCATGTGCTACCACTGCCGGCAGGTTCATTTTTTTTTTTTAAGGGGATCTTGCACAATGGTGTCATCCTTGCCCAGGGGTCATGCAGATCTTCCCTCTGTAGTTCCAGTTTTAGTGTCTGTGCGCCAAAGCAAGCACGGGGTTCATTCTCTTAGGTGTATAGAAGGTGGAGAGCTTCCAGGAGACAGTTGTCTCCTTCCCACTGTTGGATCTGGAGATGAGCTCAGGTCAACAGGCTTGCACAGCAAGGGCATTTATCCACTGAGTCATCTTCCCAACCTTTATTTTTTATTTTTTTTAATTTATTTTTTGATTTTAGAGATCCAGACTTACTCCTTAGTCCAAGTTAGCCTATATATCACTGTGTAGCCCAGGCTAGCCTTCAATTCAAGACAGTTTTGTTTCCAGAGTATTAGAATTACTGGTGCTCACTACCAGACTTGGTAAGATAGTAACTTTAGGTTTTATTTTGTTACTATAAGGCTTCCATAATTTGTTTAGCCTCTATGGCAGTGGTTCTCAACACAACCTAATGCTGGGACTCTAATACAGTTCTTCATGTTGTGGTGACTTCCAACCATAGAACTGTTTTTGTTGCTGCTTCACAGCTGTGATTTTGCGATTATGTATTATAATGTAAAGGTCTGTGTTTTCTGATGGTCTTTGGTGGCCCTACTCCCCAAAGGGGTCACGACCCATAGAACTGCTGTTCTATAGGGTTGCTAGTATTGTAATTATGGAATTGTTCACTGGAATGAGCATTGCAATTTAAAACACATGTATTTTTCTAAACTCCTAAGATAATTTGAAGGTTAGACTCTGTTCTGAGCTGGGTGTGGTGATGCATTTAGGTGATAGAAGCAGGAGGAGCAGAAGTTTCAGAGCCAATGTGAATACACGAAACTATATCTCACAAGAACACCGAAACAAACAACAAAAAACTATGAGAACGTGGACAGAAAACCTGGAGTCTTTGTATGTCTGTTTATTTCTGGGTTTGTTAGTTTGTTGTGTTTTTCAAGACAGGGTTTCTCTGTGTAGCCCTAGCTGCCCTGGACCCACTCTGTAGACCAGGCTGGCTCAAACTCACAGAGATCCACCTGTTTCTTCCTCCCAAGTGTTGGGATTAAAGGCATGAGCTACCACCTCCATGGAATTATTTCTGTTTTTTACTAATGGTTGGGTATCAAAATCATTTTCCTACCCCAGGCATGTGGGACATGCCTGCAATCCCAGAATTTAAGAGACAGGTGGATATCTGAGTTAGAGGCAGGAACTGATGCAGATACCATGGAGGAGTGCTTCTTATTGACTTGCTCCCGATTGCTCCTATTGCTTCTTAATACAACCCAGGACCACTGCCCCGAGGTGGCAATGCCTACAACTGGGCTGGAGAGTTGGCTTAGCAGTTACAAGTGTTTGCTGCTCTTATGGAAGACCTAGGTTTGGTTCTCAGCCCCCACACAGTGGCTCTATTCTCTTTGTATTTGACATCATTTTCTGCCTGGCACAGGCACTAGGCACACAGTGGTACGCATATGTACTTACAGGCAAACCCTCATATACATGGCGTTTGCACATGCAGACAAACATTCATACACCTGAAATAAGGCAAATCTTTTAAAAAATTGATGTTTAAAAAGGAAAGAAAATGCTCCACAGGCTTGCTTATATACCAGTTTGATGGAAGCATTTTTTTTTTCAATTAATATTTTCTCTTTTAACTTGTACATGTTGACAGAAATCTAACCAGCCCACAGCACCTGCACACATGCAGGCGTGAACATTCCCATGCTGGTAACCCAAATCCATGCCTCTCTTTCTTTCTCACAGGCTGTGTGTGAGTGTGGAGGATGCCTACATGCACACCGTCACCATCTGGCTCACAGTGCGCCCTGATATGACAGTGGCCTCCCTCAAGGACATGGTGAGTGCGGGGCTGGAGGCAGGTGGGCTCTTCTCTACTCTCCTCATCTTCTCTGTGTGCCTCCCACCCCATATTTTTGCTGTGGTCAAACACCTGCTAGAAACAGCTTGAGGAGAGGCTGTTTTGGCTCACAGCTCAGAGCACATGTGCATCATGGGAAGGGGTGGTGTTCGAGAGACTCCGTCGAGGGGCCAGGAGCTCACAGCTGCGGCTAGTTTTCCAACTCTTTTAGAGCTATTTATCCTACTTTATGTGTATGAATGCTTGTCTGCATGTGTGTATTGCATCGTGTGTGTGTCTGTTGGATCCCCTGGAATTGGGTTATGGATGATTGTGAGCCACCATGTGGGTGGTGAGAACTGAACTGGATCCTCTGTAAGAGCAACAAGTTCTCCTAACCACTAACCATCTCTCCAGCCCTCCTCTCTCACCTTTTGTAAATATGAGGTTTCACTATGTAACCCTGGGTGGTCTGGCACTCATTTTGTAGACCAGACTGGCCTCGAGTTTACAGAGATCAAAGGTGTGTGCCTGCCACCATGCCTGGCCTTGGTTGTGGCTTTTCGTATGGTCAGGCAGGGAGCCGAGAACTAGGGCGAAAGCAGGGTAGGCTCTAACCCTCAGAGCCAGCCTTCGGTGGCCCACGATGACAGCCAGGGCTTCCACAGTTTCAGGAAGCATCATCCCCAACTTGGATCAAGTGTTCAGATATGAGTGTGGCAGTAGATATTTTACTCTGAAACTATAACTGTCCCCTCCTCCAGGTATTTCTAGATTATGGCTTTCCACCCAGCCTGCAGCAGTGGGTGGTTGGACAGAGGCTGGCACGAGACCAGGAGACCCTGCATTCACATGGTGTTCGGCGGAACGGAGACAGCGCCTACCTCTACCTGCTGTCTGCCTGCAACACCTCCCTCAACCCTCAGGAGCTGCAGCGGCAGCGGCAGCTTCGCATGTTGGAAGGTGAAGCTTTCTCTGAGGGATGCACTGGAGGGCCCTGTCCATGCAGAGGGTGTCAGACGGGAGAGAGTTTGTGTAGAGCGCTCGAGGGGGCTGGCAGGAGGAGAGGGGCTGTGTGCGGGGAATGGAGCTAGGGTTTAGTATGCTTGTCTGTACTGCAGTATTTCAGACCCGTAGAAAAGTTTCACAGTTGTTTAGAACGCAGTTTTTAAAGAAAGGCCATTCTTCTGAACAACTCTTCAGCGCAGGAAATTAGCATCTATGAAGTGAGTGGGTTTTGTTTGTTTTTGTTTTGATACAGGGTTTTTTGTTTAGCCCTGGCTGTTCTTATTTTATTTTTTTTATTTTTTATATTTATTTATTTATTTATTTTTGGTTTTTCGAGACAGGGTTTCTCTGTGGTTTTGGAGTCTGTCCTGGAACTAGCTCTTGTAGACCAGGCTGGTCTCGAACTAGCCCTGGCTGTTCTATAACCCTTCCAAGTCCACTGCTGCCCAGCTTTTTTTTTTTTTTTATTTTTTTATTTTTAAATAACACTTATTGGGCCAGGCATAGTGGCGCACATGTGTGGTGTTTTTTTGTTTGTTTGTTTGTTTAGGTTTTGGTTTTTTTGAGACAGGGTTTCTCTGTAGTTTTGGAGCCTGCCCTGGAACTTGCTCTGTGGACCAGGCTGGCCTTGAACTCACAGAGATCCACCTGCCTCTGCCTCCCAAGTGCTGGGATTAAAGGTGTGCATCACCACTGCCCTGCAAATTTTAGGTGTTTTTTGTTTTTTTTTCTTTTCGAGACAGGGTTTCTCTGTAGCTTTGAAGCCTGTCCTAGAGTTATCTCTTGTAGACCAGACTGGCCTCGACCTCACAGAGATCCGCCTGCCTCTGCCTCCCGAGAGCTGGGATTAAAGGCGTGCGCCACCACCGCCCAGCTCTTGGCATACACTTTTAATCCCAGCACTTGAGAGGTAGAGGCAGGCAGATCTCTAAACTCAAGACCAGCCAGGAATTCAGATTGAGTTCCAGGACAGCCAGAACTATATGAGAAACCCTGTCTTAAAACAGTATAACAACCCCCCACAAAGTAAGTCAATAATTTAAAAATCACATTTATTTATGCGTGTAGCTGTACACATGCCGTGTATACATACATGTGGAGGAAGAGGACAACTTGCAGGAGTCAGTTCCCTCCCCGTTCTATGGCCCAAGGGCTTACATCAGGCTCGGTGGTGAGCACCTCTGCTGACTGAATCCTCTCTCTGGCTGACACTGACACGGTGCAGCCACTCTCATTTGGGTTTTGTCAGCTGTGCAACCAGTGCCCTTGGTGGCGCTGCCACATGTCAGCCCCTCCCAGTCCTGGTCCCCTCAGGTCCCTCGTTGCCCTCCTGACTGGATGTTTAGGTCTTTTTCTTCTTGGTGGGCATTTCAACATGGTGGAGGCAGCTCTTCCTCTCAAAAGGGAGGGTGGTCATGATGGTCCAGTTAGAGGTGAGGCAAAGCCTTGGTCTTGGAGTATCCTGGATACCCACCTTCAGGAAGAGAGTTGTCAGGTGACTCAGGGTGGGGTGTGCCTACCTGCTTCAGCGTGTGGATACCTGGGCAGCCTGGATGCACACACACTCCTTCTGCAGATTTGGGCTTCAAGGACCTCACCCTGCAGCCACGGGGCCCCTTGGAGCCCGTCCTTCCCAAGCTCAGGCCCCACCAGGAGCCGGCGCAGCCAGATGCAGCCCCAGAGTCGCCACCGGTAAGCACCTTACTTGATGTGTGCCTTGTCTTCTCTGTCCAACCCAGCCGAGCTCACACCCCCTCTGCATCCAGGTGGGCTGGCAGTGCCCTGGCTGCACTTTCATCAACAAACCCACACGGCCTGGGTGTGAAATGTGCTGTCGTGCAAGGCCTGAAACCTACCAGATACCTGCCTCGTACCAGCCTGATGAGGAGGAGCGGGCACGCCTGGCTGGTGAGGAGGAGGCGCTGCGCCAGTACCAGCAGGTGGGCACACGGGTCTAGGGGCAGATATCTGCAGGCTGGTGGAGGAAGGCCTAAGCCAGAAAGGGAACCACCTGCAAACTGCTGTGTCCCTGGCTGCTGCCAGTCCCCTCTCGAGCACACTGCTGAACCATAACCTTGCCCTTGACTGAGAGCTGCCTCTCTCCGAGGCCAGTTCTGTGGCTGAGACTCGCTCCTCTGGTGTGATGCCCAGCCAGGCTCCTCACTTGTTCTGAATCCTCACTTTGACATGCCCACCGCCCATGTAGATGAGCATTCTGGCTGTGCCAACAATACTTCCATCTGCGACCCTAACTCTACTATGCTATGCCCAAACCTCAGCCCATGGCCTGTAACCTCATCTTGGCTCCCACTCTACCCCTCCTCTTTTCCCTTCCTCTCTCATGGACTGTCTTCCTGTGCCCCTTGGGAGTAACTCTGTCCCCTCTCACTTCCCCAGAGTAGTCAAACAGTTCCCACCACAGACATGATCCACAGGCACCCAACTCTGGTACTCCTGCTCCAAGAGCATCTTCCTCCCCCACCTCAGTTCCTTTGGATTCAGTGCAGCCTCCCAACCTTGACCATGACCCCAGCCTTAGCCATGCCTTCCCTGCAGCCCGGCTCTCCCTCCAGCTCTGACCTTCCTCCACCACTGCTCCAGCCCCACCCTGCTTACCCAGAATTTGATCCCTGTGGACCCTCTACTCCCCCTTCTACCCTGAGCTGCTTCTTTCTCTACCTCCCTTGTCCCTCACCTAGCTTCCTACTCTGCTGTAGCTACCCTGGCTGTCTTGGCCTGCCCATAGTCCCAGCCCACCACCGCCTTGCTGCCCCCCATACTACCCTAGCCTTGTCCCACTTCCTACCTGACCAACTGAGACCCTGACCCACCCGGTGGCCCTGCCCTGCCCGTGTGCCCAGCGGAAGCAGCAGCAGCAGGAGGGGAACTACCTGCAGCACGTGCAGCTGGAGCAGAGGAGCCTGGTGCTGAACACTGAGCCTGCTGAGTGCCCTGTGTGCTACTCAGTGCTGGCGCCCGGCGAGGCCGTGGTGCTGCGTGAGTGTCTGCACACCTTCTGCAGGTGCGGCCCAACTCCCGCTAGGAGCAGTGCTTACCAAAGCCACAGTGAAAGTGTGTGTGGCCTTGTTCTTTATCTCCTTGGATGCCCACAAAATGCCATTTATGCATGAGGTGTTGTGGCTCGTGCCTGGAATACCAGTATTCAGGAAGTGGAGGCGAGAGGATGAGAAGTTCAAGAATAGCTTCAACAGTATAGTGAGTTCAAGGCCAGCCAGGGCTACATGAGGCTTTGTCTCAAAAATCCAAAGAAAAAGGAAAGGGGGACAGACAATCCAAGCATCCATGTTGTCAAGGCTACACAACTTGTAAGAAGCTCAGAAATGAGACAAGCATTCTGGCTCCAGAGCCACTGCCCTTCCTCACTACCGGTTACTGCCCTGGCATATGTAAAGACATTTGGGCCAAGCTCTGACACTGCACAGAATTCTGTTCTGTAGTGTATTCAGTCTTCCCTTTGGGTCTCTGTGCACCCCTTCTACCCGTGAGCTGGGAAAATATGTTCATTCTCCATAATGGGCCCTGATGGACTGCCCTGTCTAGCCTATGTGCCGGGTGTGTGTGTGTGTCACTGTTAATGTTTACAATGCCACATGCAAGTAACTAGGTTGAGAGCCTTGCTCAAGTTGTGGTAGGGCTGGCAGCCCCTGAGGAAGTCATGCTGGAGCAGAGGCTGGAAAGTTGTCTGTCTAAAAATGTCAGGGAGCAGAGTGGAGGTGGGGGTGGTGGGACAGGATAGTTGAGCCTGTGCGGGTGACAAGCTGTAGCAGCCCTGTTCCTCTTTGGGTGGTACCACTGTAGTGCTGAGAGTCAGCATTTGCACCAGCTAGAGAGACAGGGACCAAGGAGGAGGTTACTGCAGTCATCTGGGCAGGCATGCCAGAACCCTAGATCAGAGAGAGACAGGGATGGTGGCATGGATAGAAGTGAGGCTTTGGTAATGGGTTGAAGAGAGGGATGGGAAGGAAGGGTCCTGGGATTAGGCCCTACCATCTGAGGGCTGGAGTCCCTGTGTGGGGGGTCGAAATGAGCTTAACTGGCACCCTCTCCTCTCCAGGGAGTGCCTGCAGGGCACCATCCGAAACAGTCAGGAGGCGGAGGTATCCTGTCCCTTCATTGACAGCACCTACTCGTGCCCTGGCAAGCTGCTGGAGAGGGAGATCCGGGCGGTAAGGCCACGGGGTGGGAGGGATTCTGAGTCCTGGGAGCTGGCCCTGAGCTGGCAGCAGACACAGGAGCATAGACCGCCTGCATCCCAAGATGGGTCATTCGGAGTGCCTGGGGCCCAAGCAGGGCAGCATTGGAGGGTGTGGAAGAAACCTTAGATGCTTTAACCTCACCAGTGTGGCAAGGGCTAGAGGGGTTAGGGTGGGTGGGAGCTGTGGCTACAGCCTGGCCGTGTAACCTCACTCAGCCTCTGCTCTGTCCTTGGCCAGCACCAAAGGTGGCGTCTGCTAATGTGCTCAGGCTTGTGCAGCTGCTGTGTCAGCTGCTTTTGCTTTGTAACGGTCACTCCAGACCTGGTGCCTTAGAGCGCTCTGGTTTGTGAATTGCAAAGTAGTGCACCCACGTGGGCGGAGCTGGGTCTCTGTGCTTCAGAATCAGCTCCTGGCTTGTCTGCTCAGTGGTGAGTATGGGATGGTTCACCATGGCTTTGCCCAGGAGAACTGTTTACTTCAGTCCCCTCCGTAAACAGGCCGCCCAGGCCTGGCCTATGGCAGTGGTTAGGGGTCAGTGTTGCAAACACAACTCTGTGTAGACTGCTTTGTTGTAATCCTGGTGACTGGTGTAAATCATATGCTTAGGCCCATGTTCCCTGTGGGGGCCAGCAGAACAGTGAACTGACATTCTGTGGTAATATGGCCATTCAGGGGTAAAATGGGAGCAGAATTGGCATGGCGGTCCACACTCACCCCAGCACTGCTGAGGCGTCAGGACAAAGTTTAGAGCCGCTGGGTAGAGCGCGTGTCTAGCAAGCACAGCACCTGGGTTTGACAGAGAAGCAGGATCACAGTGGCCAGGGTCCAGATGGGAGACCCCAGGCATGCACAGATCCCCCTTCTTCCCATTGCTCCTGCCTCTGACCGTGTTTCTCCTGGAGCACCCCAAAACTTTACCAAATGTTTCTCAAGCTCAAGGGGCTGTGCTGAGGTGGGAAGGGGATCTGAGAGAGTAGAACTTGGAGAATTTCAGTTTTATATTCAAAGCAGCTTTTACCTTGTCCATGGGCTTCTGAGTGGGTAAGCTCCTGGGCCTTGTTGAGGTATCTGACCATGCTCTGGAGAGAAGGCCGCCCTGCTAAAGGCCATATTCACCCAACGGGCTGCATGCGAACACTGAGAAGTCCTTAGGTCCTTACTCAATCTAAAGGTGTGGTAGTGAGGAGGCAGGTGTCAGCAGATTGACATGGTGATGGTAGTTCTGTTAAGTGGCAGAGAATAGCCAGGGGGCAGCACATGTCTTTAATCCCATCACTCCGGAGGCAGAGACAAATTAATCTCTGAGTTCCATGACAGCAAGGACTACATAGAGAAATCCTATCTCAAAACAAACAAAAGGGTGGCAGAAAATAAGAGAAATGAAAGAAAAAGCAGCCCCAATTCTGCAGGCCCTAGCATTTTTGTCTTATTTCCTTCTTTCTCAGCAGATAACATTTTGTTGTTTTTCTGGGTTGTTGTTGTTTTTTTTTTTTTTTTTTTTTACAGGGTCTCACTATGTAGTCTTAGCTGGCCTGTCTCACAGGATCCACCTAATGCTGCCTTCTGAATGCTGGGGCTAAAGGCATGTACTACTGTTCCCAGATATGTGTGTGTGTGTGTATACACACATACATACATGCATACACATATACACATATACATAATTATTTTTTTAAAGTTACATTTATTTATGTGTATATCAATATGAGTGTGCAACACACAGCATATGTTTGGAGCTCAGAGGACAACTGGTCAGAATCAATTCTGTCTTTTCAACCATGTGGATCTCAGAGATAAAATTCGGGTTGGTGGGTTCTGCAGCAAACACCCTTTGCTATTGTGCCATTTCTTTGGTCCCAGGCAGTATTTTCAAGGTAAAGATCATTCACTGTTACTCACACATGAGAATGGGCTTCTTACAGGTGTATAGGTCTGTGAGTTTTGCTTACACTAAGCACCACCCAGCTAAGATGCAGAACAAAGGCCTGACTCCCCCTCACTGACTTGCTCTTTGCCACTACTTAAGGAGTGGTTCAGCTCTCTCTGGCCTACCTTGTCCTGTCTCCCCTCAGCAGTTCAGCCTTCCCTGCTAGGAAGTGCAGCCTCCTAGAATACTGCCTGGGGACTCTCCCAGGTGAAACAGACTTACAGGATGTGGAGGGCACCAGAAGATGGTTAAGTCTGGGACATTGCCACATTGTTTGCAGAGTGCAGTGTACCTGGATCCTGATTTGTCTTTGAGACTAGCTCTTGCTGTTTCCTGTTTCTACAGGGTGGCTTTGAACTCTAGTGATCCTTCTGCCTCAGTCTTCAAAATACTGGGATTTAATGGCTTGTGCCACTATGCTGGCCAGCTCTTGGGAATTCAAGGCCAGCCTTTATTACATAAACCCTATCTCAAAAAGGGGGGGGGGGATGGGACTAGGTTTAGGTGCTGGGTTTCCTGGGAGTATTTGATAGGGGAAAAGCATCTGCTGGTGTTCTGAACTCCCAACAACAAAGCCATGTTTGTGCAGCTCCTGTCCCCCGAGGACTACCAGCGCTTCCTAGATCTGGGCATGTCTATCGCGGAAAACCGCAGCACCTTGAGCTACCACTGCAAGACCCCCGACTGCAGGGGCTGGTGCTTCTTTGAGGATGATGTCAACGAGTTCGCCTGTCCTGTATGCTCCCATGTCAACTGTCTGCTCTGTAAGGTGGGACAGGGCCCATGTGGCCTCTTGCTTTCATCTGGCTAGGGCTTGCTGTGACTGGCTATGGCAACTGCAGAGGCTACAGTCCGGGCACAGGGGAGCGCTGTTTTAGGGTTATAGAGCCTATCAGCACTAAAAAGCAAATAGGAAGCCGGGTGATGGTGGCGCACGCCTTTAATCCCAGCACTCGGGAGGCAGAGGCAGGCGGATCTCTGTGAGTTCAAGACCAGCCTGGTCTACAGAGCTAGTTCCAGGACAGGCTCCAAAGCCACAGAGAAACCCTGTCTCGAAAAACCAAGAAAAACAAAAAAACAAAAAAAAAACAAATAGGATTTATATTAGGCTCCTTGATGACCCTGGCTCCGCCTCCCTGGACCCTGTGGGTTCTGTAAAATGGGTATAAGTTTTGTAAGTGAAAGCTTCCTCTGATGGCACTCAGTGCCAGTGGTGGGCCTCTTCTGCCGCTTCCAGTGCAAGCCCCAGGGGAAACGTCTCACTCAGAGCCCCTTGTCCTGCAGGCCATCCATGAGGGCATGAATTGCAAGGAGTATCAGGACGACTTGGCCCTTCGGGCTCAGAATGATGTGGCTGCCCGGCAGACAACGGAGATGCTAAGGGTAAGTCAGGGTCTTAGCGAGGGCCTAGGGACCTATGTTCTAGATGCTTCTTGGGAAGGACTAAGTTCACATATTCTTAGAGGTTTACCCACTCTTCTGGTTGCACCATTTTAAAGTGTGACTTCCAGTAGGGTGTCAGGTGTGGAGCTGCAGGAAGAGTCTGGGTTGGGAGTCCTCAGGGACAGAGGAGGAGCTAGCCATGCCAGGCTCGGAGGGAGGGTACACTGCAGAGGGCAGGGCCAGGGTCTCAGTAGCTACCCTTCCCAGGTGATGTTGCAGCAGGGTGAGGCGATGTACTGCCCACAGTGCCGGATTGTGGTGCAGAAGAAGGACGGCTGTGACTGGATCCGCTGCACTGTCTGCCACACTGAGATCTGCTGGGTCACCAAGGGTCCACGCTGGGGACCTGGGGTGAGTCTTCAGGGTACTGGAGGGTTGAGGGTGCTATAGTTACTGGAGTGGACTCAAAACTTCCAGCCATCAACAAAGTTATTTGAGGCAGGGTCTCAGTATGTAGCCCTGGCTGACCTGGAACTCACTATGTAGACCAGCCTGCCCTCCAATTTAGAGAGCTGGCTGGCTCTGCCTCCCAAGTGCTTAAAGGTGTGTGCCACTGAGCCTGGCTTAATATTATGTTGTATTTGTCTGTGTACCTCTGTGTGAGAGAGGGGGAGGGAAGGAGGTGGGGAATGCGCCCCAGTGTTCATGTGGAGGTCAGGACAGCTCAGTGGAGTTCGTCCTCCTCTTCCGTCTTGGTGGTGTCAGCAGTCTTGTGTGGCGAGACCTTTGATCTGCTGCGCCATCTCACCAGCTCAGGGGAAGATTTTGTTTCTTTTTATTTTTTGTTGTTTTTCCAAAACAGGGTTTCTTTGTGTAGCTCTGGCTGTTCTAGAACTCACTCTGTAGCCCAGGCTGGCCTCCAGCTCACAGAGATCCACCTCTCTCTGCCTCCTGACTGCTTTATTTCCAGCTGATTTTCTTCTTTCCCTCTTAGATTGTTTCTCACTCTGTAGCCTGGGCTGGCTTGGAATTTGTGGCAGTTCTCCTGCCTCAGCCTCCTAGTGATTATAGTATGTGTCACCTTGCTGGACTTGAGGGCTAAGAATTTTTACATCTTAAGAATTTCTCTTAAATTATCAAAAGGCCACCGTAAATAGTTCTGAAGCCTGCCCATCCCAGCCTTTTGCCTCTTGGCCTGTAGCCATTGTGGTAGCAAGGCTTCCTGCTGTTCTGCTTGGAGGAGAGCAAGTCTGGGTCAGCATAGTTGGAAGGAGTTGCAAGTCATTCCCTCTGGCAGCTATCTGCCACCTCTCAGCTTCAGAGTTCTCCTCCATGGAGTGGAGACAGTGTCAGAGCCTGTCTCAAGTACAAGAGAAGTGTTCAGTGGGTGCTGTCACAGGTTGAGTACCCTGTAGTGTGGCTGACAGTACTAGAGGTGGGTTGCTGGAGTCAGAGCTGGCATGGTTACTGGATGACTTAGAGACAAGTGGTGCAGAGAGAACTGGACTACTTCCCTCTACCCAGGTGCTGATCCACCTGCAGCTGCTGCAGCCCCTTCCTTCTCTGGCCTGGAGAGGAAGTCCATGGAGTTGAGAGGATGCTGAAGGGGTTGGGCTGGGGCTGAAAGGCTTTCATGGCTGCCTCCTTCAGGTTGCTGAGGCAGGAGGGCTTCTGACAGCCACTTCGACCTTCAGATGGGCTCTGCCTTGGGCAGATGGAGTGACTTGGGGATAGCCTGTTTAACCACCCTGATACCTTCTTTTCTCTTCCTTCAGGGCCCAGGGGACACCAGTGGGGGCTGCCGCTGCAGGGTCAATGGAGTTCCTTGCCATCCTAGCTGTCAGAACTGCCACTGAGTCGAAGATGCTGGCCCGCAATATTGATCCAGAACTACATGTGTAGCAGCTAACAGCAGGACTGGGCCAGGGGTTTTAGCTCTGGTTTGAGAAGGCCCTGAGCTCCGCTGCAAGCCTGCTTGCTGTGTTACAAGAGCCCCAGCTGAGCTGGTGTCAGGTCGATCCCACTGCCCGTGTTGCTCCACGGAGCTGACCAGATACCTTACCCTTACTAGCCACCAGCCTTCATTCAACACGACCCTGGCCTAAGGCCTGGATGGCTAGTGTTCTGAGCCTCCAAGTGACTGCTCTCCCTCAGCATGCTTCCCAAGGACCCACAGCCTCATCCTTTGTCTTGCTGGCTTTCTGGGCACTTTTGCTGCTGTTGCTGTTGAAGGCCTGGCACCTCTTAGGGCTGCTATGAACCCAAGCAGGTAGATTGGTAGGTCAGAACACATAGCCCATGGGGTCCAGCTCTGCATCCCCCTTTGTTGAATAGTGAATTAAAGTTGTTTTCCAAGAAGGAAGGTGTGTTGTGCTTAAGGGAGCAAACGTCCTAGGCTGAATGCCATAGAGGCAGGATAGTGAGCTCTGGGAGCTTGGAACAGCACCTGGAGGTAATCTGTTGGCCTGGGAGGTTGTGGGAACCAGGCTGGCTCAGCTCTGGCACCACCATGTCTAACTCTGGGACAAGCATTGCTAGGGCCGATATTAGCCTGTACTGGCGAAATTTGCAGAGAAGGGCTTGAAGGTGAGAGCCACAGCAACAGCTACAGACTGGGAGGAAAGGCTTGGCTGTTCCCCCCTTCTCCTGGGCGTCTAACAAGCACTGCTGCGGGAGGGGGTCCATTCTACTTACAGTCAGGCAGGAGGCGAGACGCTGCTGCTACTGTCTGTTCTTGTGTTTTCCCTCCACCCTGACCCATCCAGTCCCTCCTGAGATTGAGTACTGCTGTCTTCCCACATTGTGATTCCTAACAGCAGGCATAACACTTGTGGTCAAAGCCTCACTCCTGATGCTAGGCCATGCAGCTTTTCCAGGGTAGGTGTTTTCTAGTCCCTGGAATGTAGAGCCCTGGATAGACATCTAGTCTTGAGTAGGATCAAAACAGGCACCCAAAGAGTGAGGATTTGCTTCTAGAAATAAGGTCTAGGTAACCCAGGTTGTTCTTGAATTCATGGTAATCTTCCTGCCTTGGCCTCCAGGGTGTTGGATTACAGGCGTGCACCAGGCTTGGCCTGACCAAAACTCATTATATACGTGCCCTTCCTCCATTACCCAGTTACCCAAATCTCATTCATCCTTTGTGTTCAGTCCTTGAGTTTGAGGCTGACTTAGGCCATCTGTCACCCAGACTGCTCATTAGCCCTCGACTATAAGCTACCAGAGGTTGGCCCCTATTAACCCTTTGAGTCTTACCGCTGCCATATCAGAGGGTATCAAAGGCTGGTGGCCTATTGTGGGAGAGCGAAGATCCACAAAGAATGCATACACGCAGCACCAACTCCACGTTCCTGACTGGCTCCTCTGCAGGCAGAGGTAGAAAAGTAGAGATCCAGCTGCTGAGTACTCTTACGGCTGAGAGCGGAGCTGTTTAGACCGGTGGTTCTCAACCTTCCTAATAACTGTAATTTTACTTGTTAATAAATCATAATGTAAATATTTTGGAGAAAGAGGTTTGCTGATGGGGTCATGACCATAGGTTGAGAACAGCTAGGCTAGAAACTGAGTGAGGCAGTCACTGTCACATGTTCCTCAGTAGACAGAAACTAGGCCTAAGGGCTGGGGCGTCCCTTCCACAACAGGCTGTTAGATTCTGAATCCAAGCATTACAATCCAGGCCTCACCTAGCTGTGAGGGTGCAACAGCAGCTGCAGTAGTATGACAGCCACACTTCCCGTATGTCCTGCTCTCCCAAGGGCATCCAAGCTCAGTTTCTGGCACCTGTATCAGGTGGCTTACAATCACTTCTAACTAACTCCAGCTGATACAACCTGACCTCCAGGGACACCTGCAATCACATGTACACATTACTGGCAACAAAATCTTAAAAAAAAAAAACTAACACTTTTGCTAAAAATCCTCACCGGTGCCCACAAAGGGATTAAAGAAAGGATGGAAGCCTGGAGTCTCAACCTTGATTTTGGATCAGTCTCCTGCTTGCCTCTGCTTGGGCATCTTAATCACATGCCCACTTGAGAGGCCCTCATCATAAACATGTCCTAAACGAAGCCTTGAAGACAGGTCTCTCCCAGATGAGAGCACTGTCCACGAATAGGAGGCTGCACCTTACTGAGTGCAGTCATCACTGAGGAGGTGGCACTAATCCTTTTAGGTAGTAATGGGAAGGCCAATTCTTTCTCATATCAGTACCCCAAAGATGACTTGACATCACTGGACCTTTGTTCCATGCGTGGCTCAAACTGCTTCTCTTGTCTCTAAGTTGGGTGTCAAGAAAGGAAAGTGGCTTGTCTAGCTAGCCCTTTCTGGCTGCTACAGCCAGGACTTTTGCCCCAAACTGATTACAAAACTGGAAAGGCTGTGTGTTAACAGCCAAGGCTGACAAGTTGAGTCTACAGATACA
The DNA here is from genome assembly GCF_000317375.1 of Microtus ochrogaster. NCBI lineage: Eukaryota > Metazoa > Chordata > Mammalia > Rodentia > Cricetidae > Microtus > Microtus ochrogaster. The sequence continues at coordinate 24,914,291 of NC_022033.1, read as the reverse complement.
GGCCCAGACGCCAGCTGGGCCCAGGGTAAAAGTTGGTGGGCACCTGAGACCAGGTCTATTTCTAGGCAAGCAGAAGAGGTACAAAGACAAGTGATTAGGAACCACATAAGGGTGTTTATTTCATACAGGGCTCTGTACAAAACATCTACACGTATCTTTACAGAATAAGTAAATACCTGAAGGTAAATTGACAATGCTTCTCAGTAGCAGGGGAGTCCTGGTATGGGCACACACCACTCTCTTCAGCTTAGCACAAGCCAGTGCCACTTTGCTTGTTTGGATGCAGAATTGTGGCTTGGACCCTGGGCCCATGCCCCTCCCCTTAGTCAGCACACTTCCTACAGCTCTTCAAGTATGCCAAAGGCACAGATGACAACTTCCTGTGGCAGACTGACAGTAACTGTTGTCACTGCATCACTCTGGACCTGGTAAATTCTCCTTTGTCCTGAATTAATCCCCGTGAATCACTTGCCCCAGGCCGGGCTCCTGTGTGGAGAACGATTTACCGCTCCAGCTTGGTTTGGTTAAAGTGCTTTGTGTAATTCAGCCTGGACACTTCCTATGTGCTCTGGTTTGTGATTGCCCAACACGCAGAGCATCCCACTGCATACAGTGGGCACAGGGGACACGTTGGGTGTGAATACGGCAGGACTGGAGAAGAGTGCCCAGGAGAGATCAGGAAAATAGAAGCATGGAGATGCTTCCCAGTACTCACTCTTTAAAGCAGCAAAAGGCACTTTTGTTTTCAAGCCAGAGTTTCTATAAAACAAACCTGGCTTTTGCTTTTAACAAAGCCATCCTAGGAAGACCAAGTGATCCTACGGAGCCCACACACCCCTCCTTGAGGAGCCCAGGGGTAAGAGGGGCTGGTGGTATGGGGTTCCTGCCAAGACCTGTCTACATGCTGGCAAATTGCCAAGGACATTCCCAGCCTGACCCAGCAGCTGAGATCACTATAGACAGGCCAAGGTGGATGACTAGTGGAAAATAAGGAAAGCAAGACAAGTGACACTGTGGGGCATGGGATTGTTCACAAAGCAACTTTGGCTAAACTGAGCAGGGAACATATCTCAGGTACAATCCTGTCATCCCAGATAATTGGGACCTGAGGCAGGAGGATCCAAAGTTCAAGGCCAGCCTGGGTAACTTAGGTAGACCCTGTCTAAAAAATAAAACTACTAAAAAGTCTGGTGCTACTCAGTGGTAGAATATTTGCCTCACATGTGCAAGGTCCTGGGTTCCATTTCCCTCCAAGAAAGGAAAAAGTAAATGTTATCCCAGTACATGCTCATCACTGATAGCTTCTCCCAGGAAGGAACTACGAGAGAGGAGGCTGGAGAGATGGCTCCACCGTTAAGAGTGCTTACTACTTCAGTTTTACTAGAGGACTGGCGTTCAGATCCCAGCACCCACACCAGGCTCCAGGAAATCTGAAGCCCACTTCTGGCTTCTGTGGGCACCTGCATACACACATAAGTTTTTTTTCTTTTTTTTAAGTGAGGATACTTGCTATGTTAGGTGTAGTATACAATCATAAAAATAGTATTAAAAATGTCTTTATAGGTAATGTCATGTGGCCTATAGAGAAAGAATAGGGAAACATAGGTAACACCATCCAGGAGATTAGCATTCCTCTGCTGAGATCTCTAGGCTGGGATCAGAAAATTTAACTAGAACCCAGCTCATGTCTGTCTGTGACTTTGACCAGCTGCTCCCAGCCTGGAGTTCTCACCTCTCGCTTTCATCCCAAGGCTGGACTTTGTCCCTGCCTGCTTTGTCTAGATAACACAGAACATGTGGTGCTATAAGGAGGGCCTCTCTGTGCCCAACTTTCTTCTAGGCAGTGAGCTGGGTAGCCAGGTGTTCCAGACCCACTTCCAACAGTTGAGGAGCAAAGAGCACTCAGGTCCACTAAGCCCAGTGTCAGGCAGCTCTGCCGCTATGCACCAAAGCCAAAACATAAGCTGCCAAGGGCAGCAGAACAGAACACCCCTGACGGAAACCCTTTAATTACAGCAATTCCACCCTCTTGTGCCTTTCTGGAAGTGGGGAGAGCTTGGTGCACTGGGTGAGAAAGTGGCTCCTTGGGCTGAGTTTAGGGGAACAGCTGCAGCTGGAACTTAGGGGCCCACTCCAGGGCACTCTTCACCACTGCTAGAGCCGCTGCTCCAAGTGCCACCGTCAGCCCCATCACTGCCAGTTTCACAAAGCGGTTGGTCCTTGGTTTGGTCAGGACATCTTTTGTTCGAGCTTCAGGCCGCAGAAGTCCCCGAAACCGCTGCCGCAGCACCATATCTGGCCTCTGCTGGGCCGATGCCAGCTCAAAGTCTTTGAAAGTAGAGGCTGCCGTTCTGTGGACAGGAGCAGAAGGTGGCACAGAGGGACAGAGGACACTGAGAGGACTGCTGCAGAGCAGGCTACTGTCCAGCTCTCCTGGACAAGGACCCATAAGTGCCTGCTACAATGTAGATCTCTGCAAACACCAGACAAGCAGACCCTCCCCCTCTGCTGGCTTCCACTGCCCCAGCTGCAGCAGTGCCTCCCCCATCTCACCTTTCAGCCTCCTGCTGTGCAGCTGCCTCCCTTGCAAGTTCAGAAGGGGGAAACTGAACAAAGAGGTCTCCTGCTCTGCTGATGAGAGTCTCATAGGGCAGGTCCTGAGGGATCTGGGACAATAGGTGGTGGACAGAGGCCATGTCACAGTCACAGTCCAGGACTTCCTGCTCCCGATACAGTACAATCTGGCAAAGGCAGGCTTTGAATCAGACACCAGAGGTACACAACCTAGATAGGCACTTGCTTTTCTTTACACACAGACCTAAGTCTTAGTAACAGACAGTGCTCAGCCCAAAAGTTTGGCAAATGTGCTATATCCCATGCCAACTATAATATGACTGACTAATTCTAGCAAATCCTCCCAGAACACCTGTCTGCTCAAGGCACCCTAAGTCTTGAAACAAACTGACATTCTCATAGGAAGAAAAAAAGGACTACAGTAGACTCTGAGGAGCCTCAGAACGCCTTACAACATCTTGCTTCCTTCAGGCATCCTCCTGACAAGTGTTCACATTCATAGCTGCTGAAGGCCACTCTCCACGCCACTCTCCTCTCTTGGAAACGAGCCCCACACTCTTCCACCACCCACTCCTCTTTCAAGCCTAATACCAAGCCCCTCTCTTCCTGAAGCCTGGCACTGGCAGGCAGACTGAACTGTCATCTAGGCCATCATGATATCCACTAGCTATCAGTTCCAGGTGATCTCCACGGGATCACTGACAGTCACACAGCACACTGGTGCTTTGAAGGGTCAGAAGTCTCAAAGTGAGGACAGTTGCTTAACCAACATTCCCTGACACTTCCCAGTCTGGGGAGTGGGCCAACAGCCCACTGTCCCCTTCAAGAACACTGATCAAGCTAATGGGTAACAATGAGCCTAGTCACTGCCCCCCAGTGTGTACCTACCACAGCTGCAAAGTAAATGGGCATGAGTGGGTGGCAGGCCAGGAAGAAGTCGTATAACCGCACAACATGCCTGAAGTCCGACAGGACGTGCCCAAACCAGGTGATAAGCCAGCTGAGGGCAAAGATGGTCCCCACCTCAGCACTAGGAGCAAAGGAAATCCAGATGTTAGGTGCCCTGTCAGCTCATCCCAAAGGCACAGTACCCAGTAAGCTCTCCAGGACTGTGGACAGGCCTGAATTTCCTGACAGAAAGAATGGACACAAAGAAGCCTGAAGAATTTGACACTAACCATTAATATGAGGCTACAACTAAAGTCGTTCTGTGAAGAAACAAAGAGCTAGAAAGCATGGTGGCGGCTGCCATGTGTGTCCATGTACACACAGATGTGGACTCACCTTTGCATGAAGTCATGGAGTTGTGGGTTCACTTGGTCAATGATGGGCATCAGATAATTTAGGATGTGCTTGGTGTTGTCCATTGTGGGATCCATGAAATCCCTGTGGGAAGATAATCCAGTCAATGCACTTGGTCAGGTTCAAAAGTTCAGGTTAGGGCTCCTTAAAGAGTGGGCTCAAACTACTAGGACACTGACTATCCTGAGAAGGCTGGAGGAGTGACACCCGTCCTGGCACAAAACCAGATGCACAGGTACCTGAGGTGGTGGGTAGACAACTTTTCTACCAGGGATGTTGCCAGCTTCTCCCCCACTACCAGCAGGAAAGTGACCACTATGTCATGGTAGCCCTGGTAGTAGTGGAGCTGAGGGTTGCGATCCAAGATGAGGAGGATGATGTCAATTAGTTCTTCCTGAAGCCCTTCTCTCTGCTCATCTGGCATGCCTGGGAAGAGGAGATGCATCTGAATTGGCAAGGAGCCTAGTGACAAAGATTAGGCCAGCATGATTTTCAGAGAAAAGTACCCAATAACAGACAGTGAATTACAAAATAGTTGGCAATTCCTTGAAAAATTCCTTGAATAATCTACATATTACATATGTGGAGAGGAAAAACCACATAGTAGGGGCCCCTGACAAAACTGCCTAACTAAAACCTTACAGTCAGCATGGCCAATCATGGGGAAAGACTGCACATGCCTCCAAGATGCCAGGCTGCCACGAGCTCTGCACTCCAGCTCCAGAAGTTCTGATATCTGCACACAAATACACATGCAAGCAAAACACCAATGCACATAAAATAAAGATAAGAACATTTAAAAAAAAATAAATAAATGGTGAAAGATGAAGTATTCTGTGGATTAGATATTTTGGGAATTGTGATGGCTGTTTACCCTTAAGTAGTGCAGAAACAAAATTACATGTGTTTGTATAAAAAAGAAACAGGCAGGACTGAAGTGATGGCTCAGAGGTTAAGAGCACTAGCTGATCTTCCACAGGTCCTAAATTCAATCCCCAGCAATCATAATCTTCTAAAATGAGATCTGGTGCCCTCTTCTGGCAAGTAGACATACATGTAGGCAGAATACCATCTACAGAAGAAATAAATCTTTTAAAAAAAGATTCCATTGCTTTAAAAAAAAAAAAAAAGGAAGGAACAGGCAATTAATGTGGCAACATGTGAATCTGTGATCAGCAGAAAAGTACCTAGAGACTTCTTTGTCCTACTTCTTTTTTATTTTATTTTATTTTATTTTATTAAAGTTCCTGCTCCCTTCCCACCTCCCATTTCCTCCACCTTTCCCACCAACCCTACTTCTTGGAATGAAATTATGTAAGGAATTATATGAAAATTAAAACTGTTGTATTCAGGGGCTGGAGAGATGGCTCAGAGGTTAATTAAGATCATTGATTGCTCTTCCAGAGGCCCTGAGTTCAATTCCCAGCAACCACATGGGGGCTCACAGCCATCTATAATGAGATCTGGTGCCCTTTTCTGGACTGCAGGCAAAAATGCAGACAGAACACTGTATACATAATAAATAAATAAATAAATAAATAAATATAAAAAAAAACCAGTTGTATTCAAACCAAGAGGTAGTGGCGCACGCCTTAATTCCATATAGCACTTGGGAGGCAGAGGCATATGGATCTCTATAAGTTCAAAGCCAGTCTGGTCTACAAGAGCTAGTTCCAGGACAGGCTCCAAAGCTACAGAGAAACCTTGTTTCAAAAAATGTTTTGATAAAGAATTATGAACCTGTTCTTCCTTTAGTCAGAGCTCAAAGGGCATAAGACCATGCTTAGCCCATGTACCAAGATCAAGACACCTAAAGTCGAGAAGGCTGGAGAGTTCAAACTCTGCTTCTACAAGGCACCCCTGGATCTGAAAGTGACCTTGAATCACAAGGTTCTGATAAGGGAGTTAAAAACACGACACCAAAGAAACAGAAGCTGCTGTTGGTTGGAAAGCTGTCATGATCTGTTTCAATTCCTCTACTAAAATCGATCCAGAGCTGGGTGGTGATGGTGCACGCCTTTAATCCCAACACTTGGGAGGCAGAGGCAGGAGGATATCTGTGAGTTCCAAGCCAGCCTGGTCTACAAGAGCTAGTTCCAGGACAGGCTCTAGAGTAACAGAGAAACCTTGTCTCAAAAAACAAAACAAAACAAAACAAAACAAAAAAAACAATCCACAAAACTTCACTCTTGCTATTGTATGAACTGGAGAAAATAGTCACTAAGAAAGCAGGTAATCTTTGCTGCTCAGCAGAATCCTGCCATAGCCAGTTTGAAAAAGTCACATGGAAAATAAACGAATGTACCTAGGAAGGGCACACTGACTGACAGGAGATGGTGGGTGGCCTGCCACAAAGGTTTCCACAAGGATGACACACAGCAAGTCAGTGTAAACTGGAGGGCTGAACTGCCTGGTGTTTGTGAGAGCCCATGAGAGCCCATGTGCAGTAACGCTAACTTTGAGTTCCAAGAATGAGCTGTAAATAAAAACAACTGAGGCAATTACTTACGGGAGATGGAGGATATCAAGCCCTGAACTCATGAAATATTTTAGAAGAATGTCACCAAGAACAGCTTTCTTATGTGCTTAGCTCAGCATTCAGCTACAATTTTTTTTGTGAGCGAAAACAGCAAGATAAGGAAGGGTCCACATTAAACTGAACAATAAAGGTTCAAGGTAAGAATAAAGGTCACTCCTTGCCCACATTAATTCCACCTTCTCAAAAGAGGTACACTATAAAGATAAATGAGAAAACAAAGAAAACCAAGAATTAAGTGAAACCAAGAAAGCAGCGAGAGCAAGAGCTATAGTCTGATTGAATTTCTGGTTTATGATCGGTCAGGCTGGCCCAGAGGACATGAGTGGAAAGGGTTTAAAATGCTCAAGAGGAACCAGTGTGCAGAAAGATCACCATACTGGTGACATAAATGCAAGAAGTAAAGGAGGCAGAGGAAAAGAGGGAGGCACCTGCCCTCATTCACCTCAACTGGACCAGCAGGGTAGAAAGAGGGGACTGGGCCATGGGAAGTGCTATCATATCCACATTGACTGGCTACCAGCCTGTGGGAGCTCACAAGCCTCCCATGAAGAACAGATCCAAATAGAACAGAGGCCTATAATACACATGTGCCAACTGGAGCTTGTTACAGCTAAGTATGGCCGAATATCTCTTCAAAGGTCAAGGTAAAGTTACACGGGAAGAAAGCTAGATTATATAGATTGAGGTCTGCTGCCCAGTACCCTCGATATGAAAACAGAAAGTATAGTCTTTTTTTTTGTCCTGGAAAACAAGAGGCAACTTCATGAACATGTTCTACAAACATGCAGGGAAAGGCTCCAGCCATCACCACACATGTGAAGTTAACACTCACCAAATGAAGTTACAATTCCCATTAGGATACATTCCAAACTAACCTGCTACCAAAGCCAGACCCCTTGCCCTGCCAATCCTTACAAAGCTCCTCTAGGGCACAAGGGCAGACAAGAATGCAAGAGTTGCTTCTCTGACTTGGCACCTCTGGGCACAAAGAATCCATAGTGAGGGTTTCCACTTGAGTTGTTGAGAGCAGGGTTCTTTCTGCATGCATGCCTCTGTTGCTGGGAAGAAAACACCTTAATCCCAGCAGGTATCACCACAAGAAGGTAAATGCAAAGGGACGGAAAGCCTCAGTCTAGAGGTAGCAAGTCTGGAAATCTGCTCACCAGGAGGGAAGCGCCGAAGAGACCGCCTGACATCCAGCAGCACTTGCTGGTAATCCTTGCTCAATTGTCGCAGATCCTTCCCTAGCAGAGAAAGAAGAACATGGTATTATTGCAAAGAGGTCTGGAAAACCAACTGAGGGGTAAATTCTTCTGGGACTTCCAGTATAGTTCATGGTAGAGAGCTAACCTAGCAAGCTTGATGCCAGAGTTTAGACCCACATCACAAAGGAAGCAAACAGTTATAAAAACGACATTTTGGAATGATAGTTGAGACCCAGAGGACACACAGAGCAGTCTTTTCCTCAAGAGGACAAGACTGAAGATGTAGCATCTAAGCACCAGGTACAAGTAGAATCCCAACCACGCAGTCAGGTGCAGTGCTGGATTACACTTGTAATCCCTGTTCTTGGGGGACTGTGGCTGAGGAATTGCCTCAGGTTTGAAGACAACCTAGGCTACCCAGCAAGACCCTATCCAAAATAAAAATTTAAAAAGAGAATGTAAAACAAAAAGAAGAAGAGGAATACTAAAATGGGAGAGGCCAAGGACACAGTTTAATGGCACAGTGCTTGCCCTGCACATGCAAGGCCCTGGACTGGATGCGCACTACTACTGAAAACAAATACCAGGAAAGATGCATTTGACAGGTAATCTCTAGTTTAGTTTTTTTTTTTAAATATTTATTCACTTATCATGCATACAATATTCTGTCCAGACCTCATTACAGATGGTTGTCAGCCACCATGTGGCTGCTAGGAATTGAACTCAGGACCTCTGGAAGAGCAGGCAATGCTCTCAACCGCTGAGCCATCTCTCCAGCCCCTCAAGTTTAGTTTTAAACACAGCTGTTTCATGTCTGATGAGCAAAAGGAGGGAAGAGCCTGTCCACACGTACCTCTCAGGCTACCATGAGGACTGACTAGAATTAGGAATAAGGCACAGTGTGTGCTCAGCATGTGAGCACTGTAACTCTACGTGCAGGGCCTTGAGCATCTGAAGATATGGGTATGGAAGTGGCACTGGAGTGAAACGTCACTGAATGCTAATGAACAACTGCATATTAAAAGTATGGGTTTAGCTGGGTGGTGGTGGTGCATGCCTTTAATCCCAGCACTCGGGAGGTAGAGGCAGGTGGATCTCTGTGAGTTTGAGGCCAGCCTGGTCCACAGAGTGAGGACCAAAGACAGCCAGAGTTACACAGAGAAACCCTGTCTCACAAAACAAAACAAACAAAAAAGGATTTATTTTTATTTCAAGTGTATCGTTGCTTTGCCTGTACATTTGTCTGTACACTGTATATATGCAATGCCCAAGAAGGCCAGAAGGTGTCAGATCCCCTGAAATTGGAGTTGAAGACAGTTGATAGCTACCATGTGTGTGCAGAGAATCGAACTCGAATCACCTGGAAGAGCAGTCAGTGCTCTTAATCACTGAATCATCTCTCCAGCCCTAACCTTGAACTTTTTTTAAAAATAGGTTTCTATTTTTTTTTGTTTGTTTGTTTTGTTTTGGAGACAGGGTTTCTGTATAGCACTGGCTATCCTGGAACTCACTCTGTAGACCAGGCTGGCCTCAGACTCACAGAGCACTACTTCCTGGGTACTGGATTAAGTCAGTACTAGGATTACAGGCATGTGCCACCACAACTAGTTTTATGCAGTACAGGGATTGAACTTTGTGAATGCTAGGAAATGCCCTTATCGACTGAGCTAGAGAGATGGTTTACAGATAGAAACATGTATCTTCCTCATCCCAAGCCAAGTGCTACTGTGTAAGTGTTGATTTTCCTCACAATCCACAAAGAAAACTATCAGAGGAGCCTGTGCAAGACTTCCTCTTCCTCCCTCCCAGGACCACCCTTCTAACACAGGCCCATTGCCCTGAGGAGGCCAGTTTCAAACATCTGTCACATTTGTAACAAGTGGCAACCTAGCATCCACTTGGCACCACATCATCAAACTTTTTAGCACATGAGTCATTTGAATCACATCCAGTATGTGGACACAGCAGGGCACCCAGACTGCCAAGTGAATGAGAGAAGGCCCAGCACACCAGGACACTGCACAGAGGTGGCAGGTGGGCACTGGCTACAGGGCTTGTGCTCAAGGACTTGCTTCACTGTATGGCTTACAGATTAGCTCATTAGCTTCCGGCAGAACTGAAGAACTCTGGAACTCCAAGGAACCTTAGCATTTCTGTAATGTACCCAGAGGCCAGAAGGAGACATCAAATCTCCTGGAACTAGAGTTAGAGATGGTTGTGCGCCACCATATATATGTGCTGGGAACTGAACTCTGCAAAAGTAACACGTGTTCTTAACTGCTGAGCCACTCTTCCTGCCCCCTAAGATAGGCATTTTTAGTAAACTCCTCTAACTAGACAACTTTACTCCCAAGTTGAAACTTCCCACCCCCAGCTTTTGTTCCTTACTTGACACAGGTGGTGGCTCATTGGTGTTGACATTGAGGAGCTTGGGCCACACTTGGCACCTGATCTCATCAGTCAGGAGCCCTCCCTCGCTGATAGCCATTCGTCGGAGGGCGGCCACATCAATGGGATCACTGTTCAGGGCCTGATGTATCTCCGCCACCTTCTTTTTCCTTTTGGCATTAAAGTCTGGGGAAACAAACAGATACACAATGTATATGCAGAGAATGAAGCACACACTTAGCATGTGCGGTGTTTGGCTTTAGAGTCCCTATCTCAACTTGGTATGCAGTAAATCAGGTACCTTCTCTTAGCTCCGATCCTCATGCTTGCTTCTTATACAACCTACATATATTTGTCATACAATGGGAAAAACACTATGGCCATACCCCAAGAAAGTAACAAGACATGATAGTTTTAGGAAGTATCAGTAAGTACCAGTGTATCTAGCAGCTACTGTCAATGTGTTCGCAGAACACAGGTATCTCAATTTAAGTGTTTTTCTTGAATTGGGGAGTACAGTGGGAGAGGACCTGCCTAGCATAGTAGAGGTCCTGGGTTCAACCTCTAGCACTGAAAAAAAAATTTAATTCTACATTTTAATAAAACCATATGCAAGTCTCAGCCATAGGCTGAGAGAACTAATAAAACACTAACTGCGGGGAGACAGTTTTGAAAGCCAAATGTCAGAGGAGTGTGTATTTCTATTGTGTCTGGTGGTTCAAGAGGCTGTGACATCATATGAAATTCAACGGTTTCCCAAAAGTCACATTCAGGGATGGAGAAATGGCTCAGCATTTAAAGTGTACAGTGCATTCCAGAGGGCCCAGCTCAGTTCCCAGTACCCGCAACAGGCAGTTCACAACTACCTGCATCTCCAGTTCTGGGAATTCACACCCTCTTCTGGCCTTTGCAGGCACCAGATATGAGTGTTTACATGTAAACACTCACACACATAAAATAAAAATTAAAAAAAAATCTTAAAGTCACATTCATTTTTGGCAATCAGAAAGTGGTATGTTTTTGTTTTTTCCTGTATATTTGTGTTTTTCCCACATGTTTGTGTGAGCACCTCATCAAAGCCTGGAGTGAGTGGAGTTAGGAAAAGTTTCAGATCCCCTGAACTGGAGTTAAGGATGACTGTAAACAGCCACATGTATGCTGAGAACTGAATCCAGGCCCTCCGCATGAACAATAAGTGCTCTTAACTCCTGCACGATCTTTCTAGTCCCTGTCTGTCTTTTGCTCTCCATGTAGCCAAGAAGAACCATGAACTTCTGATCTTCCTGCCTCTGCCTCCCGAGTACTGCAGTAGGGGCCTATGCTACCATGCATGACTTTATACAGTGCAGTGAATTGAACCCAGGGCTTCCTAGCATCCTACCAACTGACCTACATCCCAGCTACAAAGCAGCTCATATTTATATGCAAGAGTCTATTACTTACAACTAGTTTATAATGCTGAAATATTCTTTTAGAAGCTAGGTACAATGGAGCATTCCTTTATTCCAGCACTTGGGAAGCAGACTTAGGAGTATCCCAAGTTCAAAGTCAGCCTTTCTTCTATATAGCATGTTCAAGGCCAGCCTGGGCTATAGAAGCCTATTTCAAAACAAAACAAAAATGATTTTTTTTTATCTGGGGGAGGGGGTTCAAGCAGGGTTTCTCTTTGAAGCCCTGGCTGTCCTAGAACTCACTTTATAGACCAGGCTGGACTACTCAGAGGTCTGCTTGCCTCTGCCTCCTGAGTGCTGGGATTAAAGGCATGCACCACCATGCCCAGCTCATTTTTTTTTTTTTAAAAAAAGACAGGACCTGGGCTGGAGAGATGGCTCAGAGGATAAGAACACTGGCTGTTCTTCCAGAGGTCCCGAGTTCAATTCCCAGCAATCACATAATGGCTCATAACCATCTGTAATGAGGTCTGGTGCCCTCTTCTGGCATAGAGGTGTACATGCAGGAGGAACATTGTATACATAATAAAATAAATCTTAAAAAAAAAAAAAGATAGGACCAGCCGGGTGGTGATGGCGCATGCCTTCAATCCCATCACTCGGGAGGCAGAGGCAGGCAATCTCTGTGAGTTTGAGACCAGCCTGGGCTACAAGAGCTAGTTCCAGGACAGGCTCCAAAGCTACAGAGAAACCCTGTCTCAAAAAACAAACAAACAAACAAACAAGACAGGATCTCAGTGTGGTGCAGGTTGGCCGGAAACTTGCTATGTAGACTAGGCTGGCTTCAAACTCACAGAGATCTGCCTGCTTCTGCCTCAAAAGTTAGTTTTTTAGAAAGCAGGAATTGCAACTTAGACTACTAGTTCTCTCATTTTAACAGTACAAAGCCTCTTGATTTTCAAGTGGAACATCTACTTTTATGAACAGCAGATGATGCTTGTTAAGAGTTTATGGTTACCTGCACCACTGAAAAAATAAAAACTACAAGAATTTCAACACAAAACGCCAAATGTCACAAGGCAGTACACTATAATTATCAAGAAAACCTGTATGTAGACAGTAAGGCCAAGAGTGCAATACAGTACAGTAAGTCAGGCCAACCTACATATGCATACACATATCTATAGAATAAATATTGGCTACTAGAAACTATGGTTATTGTAAGGCGGACACCACCATAAGAAGGTAGATAAGACAAGTAACAATATCACACGGTATTTTAGATCTGGAAGAGGTACTGAACAGATGACCTTAATAATGTCCTATTCTGAGACAACAGTCTACAACTGTGTTCATGACAAAGGGGACATTATTAACACAAACTGGAGTTGTTAAGAGTCCTAGTGACCTATCTGTGTGAGCTATGACAAATGAGAGCTTTGGAGTCATATGCAACTGGAGGTCAAACAGGAAGAAAACAGTGATTTCTGGCCTAGGTAAGCCTGTTCTATTGCTACACTGTTGTTGCTGTCCCTAGTAACACAAGAGGGTGACCAGTGTCTGAGATTTTCCTGGTATAAGTCTAGCCTCTGAGAATAACTTCTCAGAGTAAATTCAAATTGTTCTCTTCACTCTCAAGACTGGCCCAGGTTGGATGTTAAATTAAATGGCTCCTTTACCTAGAAATAAAAAAATCAGGCTCTTCTCTCAGTAAAAGACAGCACCAAATATTTCTGAGGTATGTCAGGCTCTTGCCTCAGTGGTGCCTCTCTTCCAGGCTCCCATGCACTATGAGGTCCATCATTTAATGGGTCTGTAGGAAGTACTGAGGTGAAGAATGAACAATGGCTCCCTCACAAGCTCCTGAGAAGCTCATAGCAGGAAGGGACACAATTATTACATAGGGTATTTGAGAACCCTGAAGGATGGCAAACCCTGAAAGGCTCTGCCAGGAATTGATTCTGAAATCCCCCAAGAACTGCCACACTGAAGAGTGTCAAAGGCAAAGCATGCCTGGCAGAGGAAAGAGTGTGAGCAAAGACATCATGCAAGAAATCACCATGGCAAGAAACAGGCACAGGAAACAGTAAGAACAAGAAACGGGGGAGAACAAGGAAGTTACGACTGGAGTGGGGGAGCTCAATTTGAACTGAGTGGTTCAGCAGGAAGTCTGGGCTTTTTCTGAAGGGCTACCTACATCCTCCGGAGACAAGGCTGCATGCTTTCCAAGAGGATCAAGAAGGGTAAGCAATGTTTTTGTTGTTATTGTTGTTTTTCATTTTTTTATTGCAGTGCTAGGGATGAGTGCAGGGTTTATGAAATTTCACAGGGATCCCTACCTAGCATGGGAGCTACACATACTGTGTGACCTCAACAGCACAGGCTGAGCAAGAAACTGAGCAGGAACTGAATTAGTTTCCAACAGTGAACACAACATAAGCTCCATGCAAACTTTGGCAGTAAGAACCCTTGCATGTTCTACACACTTCAGGGAGGAGCACTGAGGTGGCAGTCCCAAAGTCACTTCCAACTTTTGCTGACCTTTCGCCAAGAGTATGGAAAAATCTTATTTCTGCCTATTCCCAGTAAGCTACTCAGTAATGTGGGGAAGAACATAGTTTACAAACTCTTGGATTCCCATGAGGTTTAGGCAAAGACATAGCCATGAGTTAACTAATTCTGGACCAAGCCATGGCTACAATACTTACTTCTCCCTGATGTTTTCAGCTTTTTGTTTTTATTTTTTAAGACAGGGTCTCTCTTTGCAGTCCTGGCTGTTTTTGGAACTTGCTCTATAGACCAGGCTGGCACTGAACCCTGACTCGTTGAGATCAAAGGCATGCAACAATATGCCTGGCTGTTGTTATTTTTGAGACAGGGTCTCAAACTAGTCCTTGCTGGCCTGGAACTTAAAGTTCTGCCTGCCTCCGCCTCCTGAGTGCTGGGATTAAAGTTATGCCCACTGAACCTGGCTAAACCTCTTGATTTTGACTACGTGGAACTCAAAAAGCACATGTATAGTAGAATAAATTATGTAGCTTACTTAGTTTCTGCTCTTCTGGAACAAAACTGCCACATAGTAAGTGCATTACTTCCCCCACACTACTTTGTGGCTTACTGCAGAATTCTGAACACTTCTGTAGATTTTTCTGGCTTTCCTGACAACTCTGGGTGCTTTCCTGAGGCGAGTATTCAAATGTGGACTTGGAGTACTATCTGATCACTTGGATACTGCTATCCTTAACCTTCACCTTCCAGTAGGTAAGGCTGGCGGGGCCAGTGAGATAGCTCAGTGGGAAAAGGTATTTGCATACAAGCCTGATGACCCAAGTTCTATCCCCAGATCTCATAAGGCGGCAGGAGAACTCATGGAAGTTGTTTCCTGACTGCCACATGTACTCAGTAGTCACAAGCTTAAAGCTGAGTGGCGGATGAGGAAGTCATTCCTACATATGCCACCCCTACACACACTTTCCTGAGCCCACTGTGTAGCATTTCATTGTAACTCAGAGAACTCAAGTGAGCTGCTGGTGTACAAACTGCACAGCGAGGCCAACAGCCAGCCTATATCATAGAGCATCAGGGTCACCACTGAACAACTAATTCACAAACATCCTATTTATTCTACAAAGTGAAAAGTCAGTTGCCCCTTCTTTAATCAGAGAAAGATTAAAATTCATGTCTACTATCTGCTTTATTTTAAGGTAACTTGAACTAACAATTTCTTTACGCTTCACTTGGAGGAGTGGTGCATCATAAACTCCTAAACTGAGAGCTTCCAAATTCCTTTATGGAAGAGGACTTGGCTATCATCATCATGATGAAATAAAATGATTGTCCTAGGTCTACAAAATATTACTACTCCAAAAAAAAAAATAAGCTCTAGATGCCTGAAAAGTAACTGACTCAACAAAAGAGAAAGAAATGATAATGGCACTACTTTGACCTGCTCCCCAAAGATTTTTTTCATGGCACTGGGGCTGGAGCCTAGGGCCTTTAAATGGCAGTTAAAAGTGTGCTGGTACTGTGCTAAACCCCTAGCCCTAATATGCTTATTTTAATAAGGGTCACCAAAGCGAAAGATCTTTTTCTTCTCCCTTCCTGGTACTGGAGAATGAACCATGGGCTTCACATACTGTAGGCAAGTAATCACCTTCTGAGCCATAACCCTAGCCCCTACCTACTCTATGTTTGAGATAGGGTCTCACTGTGTAGCTATGGCTGACCAAGAACTATCTATATAGATCAGGTTGGCCTCAAACAGAGATCCACCTACCTCTGCCTCCTGAGTGCTGGGACTAAAGGTGTGGACTATTATGCCTAGGCAATGCTAACATTTTATAGGAATATTATTCTGGGTTGGGTTTTGTGTTTTTGGTGAAATGTTAGTTTTTTAAAATCTAACTTAACTTCTTTTTTTTTTTTTGACTGGAAAAGTCAAAATTTATTCAATATCAACTTTTATTAAACATTTCTTTCAAATCACTGTAACATACATTTTTGGTCAATGACATAATTTTTCATTGTTTTATGAAATACAAATACTAGTTAATCTTGTGATTAGGATTGATACACTTAATAGGACATGAATCTTGTATAAAATACAAATATTTATAGTAAAAATAATACCTTTGTGGTCAACTAGAGGATTAAAGAAATGTTAGTAAAGATATAGAAAAAGTAGGCACATTTCCACTTGATTAACAATAAGATTATTTAGGAGAGTAATTAGTATTTACAGTGTATAAATAGAAGTTAAGTTAGGTACTATCCTAACTTAACTTGCTTGCTTGAGGCCAGTTTGGTCTACGTAGCGAGCTCCAGGCCAGTCAAGGCTACATACTGAGACCCTGTTTCCCAAATACAAGCAAACAAAACTGTTAGCATTGTGCCTGGTTCCACAGCCCATATACTGAGAGAACACAGACAAGAAAATAACAAGTGAGGCAATGCATGCCTATACCTAACACCGTGGAGTAGAGGGAGAAGATACAGACAAGGCTATCCTCTGCTATGAAGTAAGTTCAAGGCCAGCCTGGGCTTCATGAGACCTGATCTCAAAAGAAACATTAAAAATAAATAAAGGGGGCTGGAGAGATGGCTCGGAGGGTAAGAGCACTGACTGCTCTTCCAGAGGTTCTGAGTTCAATTCCCAGCAGCCACATGGTGGCTCACAACCATCTGTAATGAGATCTGGTGCCCTCCTCTGGCGTGCAGTTAGTCATACATGCAGGCAGAACACTATATACATAATGAATGAATGAATGAATGAATGAATGAATAAATAAATAAATAAAGGGCTGAGCGGCCTGGGAGGTAGTCCCAGCACTCAGAAGGCAGAGGCAGGAAGGTCTCTGAGTTGGAGGCCAGCCTGGTCTACAGAGTGAGTTCCAGGACAGCCAGGGTTAAACAATAAAACCCTGTCGTGAAAAACCCACTCCAACAACAAAAAAAATATGTTTGAACACCATGTTTGTATAAGACAAAGACAGTGGACCACAAAAATCTTGTATTCGTGGTAAAATTCCTGTTAAAAGAAAATAAACCCAAGTGCTCTTTTCTTTGATAGTACTAATTCATTTCTAAAAAATGTAACCAAACTGGAAGGAATTCATTAAGTACTAACATAAAGATAGATGGAAACAGGAAAGTTCCAGGGTAAATTATCAAGATCTGTACACTTGGTAACTGTAAAAGGGCTATGGCCATGTAGCTCGGGGTCCTTCCGGCACTTCCTGCCCTCTTCAGAGAAAGAATATACTTTACTGAATGGGGAAAAACAGTGCATACCGATTTGGCTATGAGCTCTACAACCGAGTGTTTTTAGCATTAGTAATTTGGTCGTCAATATATTTAAAACCAATCATCTTAACTAAGAAAAATCCTCTGCGTTCCCTTTCCACCCAGACAAGCTAGATAGAAGGCCTAAAGTTTTGCAACCAAGATATAGCTGCACTGCAACAGGTCACACGACCCATGTCACAGGGGCACTGGCTATGCCATAAAGACAGATGTCACACAGACACAAGCAAAGAGTGTTACATATACCAAAGAGCCCGGGAAAGTGACTCACAGGCTGTCCAGCTTATTGGATGAGAAAAGAGGAATAACAGAAAATGAGCCCGGAGAACCAAGACGTGGAATCTAGACGCATCATCCAAACATGTAGGAGGGATAACAGGGTCGGTTCTAACATGCGCACCACCTGTCTGTCAGGGGACGGGAAGGGGAACAGCGCTTTTGGATTAGCTCACCTGGTACGGGACTTCTCACCAAGCAGCTACCATATGGGAAATGTATTCCAGAACACGCGCACAACAAAACCCAAGATTTCACAGAAATGCTTTAGCCGGAAAAAAAAGAGTATAGGAAACAGCACTGCTTTGTGCACAACAGAACACTAGCATAGGTGGCCCAAGGAAAGGCCAGAAAGTAGCTGAACAGGGAGTGTGGGGTGGAGAGCTCACCGACGGGAGTTTCTGGAACTGGACAGAGGCGACTTTGCCTGAGTTTGTGTGTGTGTGCCCGCGCGTGCAGAGAGGAATTTCAGGGTCACAAGTGGAGGCAGGAGCTCAGGCAGCCGGCAGCCGTCTAGCACGGGCAGCCAGCTCTGCGGACGTGGCGGGCGGTGGCAGGGGCGAGGCCCGGTTCCTCCTCACCCGACGCCGCCCCCCTCAGGCCCCGGCCGCTGCGCGGCCCTCGCTCGTCGCCCCAGCCCGCCGCCTTCCGTACCTGCCTTCCCCGCGCCGCGCTTCCAGCGGCCCGCGGAACCGTCGCCCTGTGAGGGCCGGTGGGCCATCCCCGGGGGCCCGGGCCCCAGCCCGAGCCCCGGCTGGCGGCCGAGCCTGAGGCGCCGCTCCCACCGCGGATGGAAGCCCAGTTCAGCCGGGGCAGGCTGGTCTCCGTCGGCCTGCGACGCGCAGGCGCGCAGATAACCACGCCCCCACGTGACCCGCGTGCTGGTGTGGGAGGGGCTGGGGCGCGCGCATGCGGCTTGACAGTGGAAAACACGGGTGCGGAGGGTAGGCTCCGAGAATTTGGTTGTGCGTTCGTGTGCTAGACCATATTTTATTATAGCTTTTACTTTTATTATCTGTGAAACAGTTGTGAAAATTACTGAACTCACGAGGCTGGACACTGCCAGGCTCCAATGTTATGCGCAGACTATCGTTTGCCAAGGGCTCTACCTCCGGTCATACCTGGCGCCCCAACTTAGCAGGGTCGCATTGTGCAGCTCCTGCGGCTATGGCTGCACAACGCCGGGAGACGGCCTCCATTCATGGAGATGGTTATGGGGCACTGCTCCCTCGCTGAGTTGTGCGAACCAGTTATCCTTTGGTCAAAATACTTTGGGTGGGATCAGGCCTCTGAGCTCCTCACCTCCGGTGTTTCTAACTGAACACGCACTCAAACCCAAGCTCAGTGACTGAGGGTCATCCCCGCCCAGACACTGCCTCATCTCTCAGATCTCCAGTGAAGATGCTCCCATTAGTTTAGTTATTTGATGAGCTTCTCTAGTCTCAGTATTTTTTTTTCTTCTAAAGTATTGGACCCTCCTGGTTCCATATCCTTCTCTCTAGCCCACCTTTACTCTGTAAGTCCTTTCTCTTTTTCGTTCTTTTTTCATTCTTTCTCTTCTATTCCCCACCCCACCCAAGACAGTTTCTAGCCCTGACTGACCTGGAACTCACTCTGTAGACCAGGCTGGCCTCGAACTCAGAGATTCACCTGCCTCTGCTTCCTAAAGGGCCTTCAAGATCTTTTTAAGAATCTTCCAAGAGGATTCCTAGCTAGCCAGTCTAGTCTAATTGGTGAACTCCAGGCCAAAGGGGATGAATATTCCTGAGGTTGTCCTCTGGCTTCATGATAACACACACACACAAAGATCTCTCTCTCTCTCTCTCTCTCTCTCTCTCTCTCTCTCTCTCTCTCTCTCTCTCTCTCTCTCTCTTATACACACACACACACACACACGAACAAAGGAGCATATATTCTGGGGAATTTTCATGAGCAAAAGAGATTACTCTGGAGTCATTTTGGTTTTTTAAATTAATATTTAATACACGTAGAAATTTTCAATTTTGTTCCCCAATTTCAACTGACTGAAAAAAATTAAACGTTATTCCTAATCTCACAGGTTATAATAATCACTTCCCTGATCCCATTAACAAATTCAATTAATTAAAATTATGTGAACATTTGAAATATCACTTGCAAATTTAGTAATTCTTTTTTTCTAAGCTGTGGTTCAGTGGCAAAGCAGTTGTCTAGCATGTGAGACCCAGACTGAGTTTGTTTTGTATTTGATCTTTATTTGAGACAGGGCTTCTCTGTGTAGCTTTATAGCCTGTCCTGGAATTCTCTCTGTAGACCATGCTGGCCTCTAACTCACAGAGATCTGCCTGCCTCTTCCTCCGGATTAAAGGCGTGTGCCACCATCACCCGGTCCATACTGAGTTTAATATAGTGTTCTGACAATGAAAAAAACTTTTTTAAAAAAAATATTTGTTATGTATATAATAGTCTATCTGTGTGTATGCCTGCAGGCCCGAAGAGGGCACCAGACCTTATTACAGATGGTTGTGAGCCACCATGCGGTTGCTGGGAATTGAACTCAGGACCTTTGGAAGAGCAGGCAATGCTCTTAACCACTGAGCCATCTCTCCAGCCCCGAAAAAAAACTTTTTAAGTATCCTGATTTTCTAACAAAGCCTTTCAAACCTTTTTTGTTGTTGTTGCTTGTTTTGTTTTTTTGTAGTTTTAGATTGTGTTTTTATATACAGGTACTCCTGTGGCCAAGGCTAATCTCAATTTGCTGTGTGGCTAAGGATGACCTTGAATTTTTGATCCTACTACCAATTCATTTGTGCCAAGAATCCAGCCTAGGTTTTGTGCATGTTAATGAAGCACTCTACAAGCTCTATCCCTGACCTGTAATTACTGTAAATATAAAAAGTATTTAGACTGAGTCATGAAACTTCCCCCTAACCAACAGACATCTTTGTTTTGTACTTTAAACCATACCTCATATCCTTTCAGCAAGAAAAAAAATGAAGTGAGACACATTTGTTTTGAAGATTGCTTGGGGGCCAGTGAGACAGGTAAACAGGTTAACAGCACATAGTGCTCTTGCAGAAACCCCAAGTTTGGCTCTCAGCACCCACGTGGAGTGACTCCCAACCCAATCCTCCAGCTCCAGGGATCCAATTCAAACTTGTGGTCTCTAAAGGTGTATGTACTTGTATACACCCACACACAGCTTTTTTTTTTTTTTGAGTCAGGGTTTCTTGGTGTCCTGCCTTGACTGTCCTGGAACTCACTCTGTAGACCAAGCTGGCCACAAATTTACTGAGATCCAGGGGAGGGAGGGGCAACTGGGATTGGTATGTAATAAAAAAAAAATTGTTAAAAAAGATTTACAGAAATCCCGCCTGCCTCTGACTCCCAAGTGCTGGGATTAAAAGGTATGCGCCACCATTGCCAGGCTACATAACTTAAAAGAAAGTATCTAAAAAAAATAAATAAAAATGCACACAAGAAATGCTTCTTTCGGAGCCAAAGACACCATATACTTCTTGGCACTTACAAGAACATTTTCCGGTCTGGAGGCCTTTTATTTTTCTACACTTATTAAGTCATGAGTTAGTTCTCAGGGACTGTGCTCCAGCAGCTCAGGTTGTGTAGGCTTCTTGGGTGGATCGGCTTGGTGATGCAGCTGAATAGGCTCATTTCCCTCTGGCATCCTTTGACCATTTCGTTCGCTTTAGAGCCCTAGCGTGCTTAACACAGGCAATAGACACACTCATTCTCTCAGCAAGTATTTGTTGTTGCTTGCAACAATGCCGACGGGTAACACCGTAGACTCCCGGTTTTGCCAGTGACATTTTGGGGCCATTCTTTTTTGAACAGGACCCATTCCAATGTTTTATAAAGGCTCTAGAGAGCATGTATCAGGTGTCCTTTTGTGTTTGTTAATTTGTTGTATTGCTAGAGAAAGGCTTTGGCCAAAAGAGAATGAGGTTGGTTGGTTAATTTACTTCTTTTGTGTGTGGAGGATGAATTCAGGGCCTGCTCAAGCTAGGCAAGTGCTCTACCACTGAGCTCTCTCAGGGCCCTCATAAAGTCTTTTTAAATGTGTTCATATAAGTTTAAGGCTACAACTTAAAAATCACAAGTCTAAATTATTTAAATACATATTTGTCATAGAAACACAAGTATAATCTCTTAATGGCCAGGTAGGCATGGTGGTACAAGCCTTTAATCCCAACACTCTCGAAGCAGAGGCAGGTAGATCTCTGAGAGTTCTAGGTCAACCAGGGCCAAAAGGTCTCTCAAATAATGTTTTGGGGGATGGAGAAGTATCTCAGCAGTTTTAGAGTACTTACTTGTTGCTTTTGCAGAGGATTCAATTCCCAGAATCTACATGTGGCTCATAACTGTCTAACTCCAGTTCCAGAGGATCTGATGCTCTCTTCTGGGCTCCAGGTATGCATGCGGTGGACATACATACATGAAAGCAAAATATAAATGTTTTATTACGTGTATTTATTTAATGTGTATGTGTGAGAGCACAGGATTGCTATAAAGAGTGGAGGCCAGAGGATAACTTTTGGGAGTTGGTTTGCTCCTTCCATCGCATGAGTTCTGGGAATCAAATACAACTCAGGCTATTAGACTTGCTGGTAAGCACTTTTGCCCATTGAGCCATTCCTCCACCTGCTTTTCTTATATTTGGAGCCATGCTGGCTTTGAACTAGCTGCTAACTGAAGATAACTTTGAACTTCTGATCCTCCTGAGTGCTGAAATTACAATGCTTGTTAACTGGGCTACCATGCCTAATTAAGGGATGCCAAGACTTTTAAAACTCAGGACTTCATGCATGTCAGGCAAACACTGCGCTGAGCTACATCTCCAGCCCTAAAATCATACAAAACTTCTAAGAATCTAAAGTATTACACCTATGTAGGTTCCATAATGCAAAGATATTACTACCCAAGGGCTGGAGATGTAGCTCAGTGCTAAAGCAGACCATGGCCCTAGATTTGATTCTTCCTACTGCAAATAAATAAATAAATTCATACATACACTGAAAGTTCAGTCCAACTCCTCTAAGTCATCACTAAGGATAAAAGATGCTTTGTGCTTATAGAGAATTAAGTCATCCCACTTGGAAATTCGGAGAATGAGGTCATCCCACGGGGGAATAACCTGCTCAAGCAATTTGGGTCATAGTATTTATGACTGTGCTGGTCAGTGAGCCAGCTGGTTCTGGATTCCTCCCTTCAGTGGTAATCTGTCAGTGATTCCTCCCCACCAACACCATAACTGCAGGGCCAAACTTTGTTCTGAGGTTAAAGTGATCTCCCCACCATTGTAAAACAAGGACATGCCTGGCTCTCATGACAAAGTTCTGGAAAGACAGTTAAGTGCAAAGAAAGGAGTAGCTGCTCACAGCGACTGACTGATATGTAGCTATTTCCTTTAAAGTGGTACATTCCTTCCTGGAGAGAGGA
>NC_022033.1:24865296-24890454 GCF_000317375.1 Microtus ochrogaster | reverse complement strand
TGTGTACAGAAGCCCTCACAGCCCAGAAAGAGGGTCTCTGACGCCATGGAACTGGAGGTTGTGAGGTGCCACACTGGTGCTGGGAACCAACCTGGTCCTCTGCAGGAGCAGCAAGGGCTCATAAGCACTGAGCCATACTTTCAGCCTCTAGCATATATTTAATGAGACAGGGTCTCATTCTGTATCCCTGTATCGCCTGCCTCTGCCTTCTAAGTACTGGAATTAAAGGGGTACACCACAGCATCTGGCCTGTTACTAAGTATAAAGTATGTGGGTACATGCATATGGAGGTCAGATGATAATTTGCAAAGCTGGTTCCTCCTCCCTGAGGATCCAGAGGAGCAAACTGACGATTAGTTTTTACAACAAGCACTTTACAACACCCCTATTTTCTTTTTAAAACTCAGAATCTGATTCTATTTGAGTGTAGGTATATCAGACAGTGGAGCTGGTTCTCTTTCCACCTGGGGCTGGGACTCAATTTTGGCAACAGGTGTGCCTTTACCTGCTGAGTCATCTTACCTGTCTCCAAGTGTCCTGGAAGTTATGAATGGGGGAGAGGGGATTACAACCACTTAATTACACCCCCACCTTGTCTCTACACCTTTGAGCTTGCGTGCTGATTTTGGCAAGTCCTTTATCAAATTAATTCGTTATTTACTAGCTTCAGCACTAACATCAGAGTCTAAATGTGCAAGACTACTTCTTGGAAGTGCACCACACGTCTACTGTCTACAAAGTTAGTGCAGTTGTTATCTTGTTTGGGACAGCAGAAATTCAAATAAAAGGTCTTTCAGGTATGGAGTTAGGCATGCCTTTCCTTCTGCTAGGCCTTTCGTGCAGGAGTTGAGTTGGGTGGGTTCAGTTAATTGCTGCTGAGGTGAAATCCCATGCACAGGCTTCACATTCTGACATTGCTGACTTGGAGTGCAGTGATTTTTCTCCTACTGTGCTTCTTTCTGTCTTATACTGGCATCTTCCTTGAAAGGCTTTGTATCCTTGTCCTTCTCAGTATTGCTATTAGTATATATCATACAATGCTCATTTGCTCAGCACTGAGAGGGTCTAGAGCACTGTCCTGAGGCCCACTCAGTCTTCTTCAGGCACTGTGTTCCTGGGACTTGTGGTGTGGCTTCCTTAGAGAGCCTGCCCTTCTGTAGCTGGGGCTGTAGACCCAGTATGCATTTCTGTCCCTATGAAGGGTGGTTTTGTTTTCTTCCAGTTGAGTACTTGGTATCCTACCTTTCTATTTTGGCCTTTTGTGTGGTAGGGGACAAAGGACAGTGACTGTCTCTCTCACAGATCCCTTCTAACAGATTTTTAAAGACACATTCTAGTTTTTGTGTGGTTGTAGTGAAAACATTAACAGGTCCGGGGCCCATCTTTCACCTGTATTCACATTAGCTGTCAACCAACAGCTATCTCTGCTTCTACATCATGCTTGTCTCTATTTACCTTTGACCTCTGCTCTCCATAAGACTTCTCCTGTGCCTATCTCTCAGTCACAATTACCCAAGTCCCAGAAGAGAAAGTTGGTCATCCCTCCCACCCTTCAAGTGGGGCACTGTCTATAAGGAGTAGTATTTTGGGAGACAGCAGAAACTGTGTGCAATTGGGAAACAATTGAGAAGCTTTGAAGCAATAATCAAAAGACCTGTTTCTGAATGAGTTCTCTGACTGGAAAGTTTAGGACAAATCTGGAAACAGGATGGCATAAAAAAGTGCTAGTTGTGATAACTGAGGCACCAGGATGGTGGCCTGCAAAGAAATTTGGCAGTTGGAATGGTGGAAAAGAATGTATTCAAAATAAATATCCATTTATTAAAATTTGGTTATGTTTTAACCAGAGCAATACAGTGTTACAAGTACATAGTTCTACTATGTTAACAATAAAAATATCAAAACAACATGCATAAAGAACTAATTGTTGATTTTTCAATTTTAGCCATAACGTCTCATAAAGTGTTGAGTGCTTCTAAACTGTTCATCCTGTTATGGACGCTACCACACCCACACTTCCCACACTAGTTCTTTATTGTGACATTCTAATTTTGGTCAGACAAGTCATGACGGCTGCAAGTTCTCCTCACAGCTAACCGGATGATGGATTTATGTTAACGTCCCCCATGCTCTTAGCGTTGGTTCAATTTTGAATTTATTTTGCTTTTCCCATTTTTCTTTTAAAACCTTTTAACATCTGAACCCCTTACAATTTTGCCAATCATATTGTACTGTTTAACTAATAATTACCAAGTGAAAGCACATGTAACCACGTCCCCCAAAACATAACACTCCTAGACTGCAGAAGCTCTCTGTGTAGCAAGACTTCATGTTGTTCTGGCCAGGAAGCCTCAAACTTGGAACTGATTTCAATTGTTGGAAAACAAGAATTATGTCAGGTGTGGAGGCTCACACTTGTAATCCTTGCACTCAGGAGGCTGATGCAGGATTGCTGCAAGGGCTAAAACCCTGTCAAGAAACACACACACACAGAAGGCTGGAGATGGTTCAATAGTCAAAGAGCTCTCACACTGCTCTTCTAGAGGACCTGAGTTCAATTTCTAGTACCCATGTCGAGTGGCTCACAACCCCCTGCAGCGCCAGCTCAAGAGGACACAATGCCTCTGTAAGCATCCACATTCATAAGCACATATCCATACACATAATTAAGAACAAACCTTTCTTTTAAACAAACAAAAAGTACAAGGATTTCTGATAAATACATATATAATGGTCCTCTGTAATTATGAGTTCTATATCCACTCAAATGAGAACTGAAAATCCCCTAAAAGAAAATGATTAGTTCCGGATTGAACAAGGACAACTTGTCTTCCCTTACAGGAACCATCCACATAGCATTACATTGTATTTAGATACTATACAGAGGTGGCTTACAAGTATGTGGGAAATGTATGAAATTAACTACAAGGCCATTTTACAGAAGGAACTCAAGGTTAGACAGATTGAGGGGGGGGCTTCGCTTCTAGAACCAGTACTTCATGAATACAAAGGGATGACTATAGATAGAACTTATGTATGACTTCAAATGATTAAAATTACCCACAATGCTCACTCCTGAGTCATCAGCGGTTAGACAGCTTCAGTTTCTGCTGAGATAGCATGATTGATTGCATTAGTGGTCTCAGTTCTCCCACTATCTTATAAGACTATGTATCATATCCTTTGCCATATTACTTCCTACAGTTCTCTCAACGTGAGGTCTATGTATGTCCTTGTCTCACTGACGACGGGCTTGACGACTTGAGGCCAACAAGGTGGCACATACCTGTGTGACTTCATCTGGCCTCTGTGCTTCTGCAGTTCACCATGGATAACATGTCCCAGGCAGCTAGTTCAGGATGTGACTCAGAAGGAACCACCTGGAACAAATGTGAATCTGATCCAAATGGAGATGAGCAATCCAGCAGAGGCTAACCCTGAAGGACAGCTGCTTGGCTGAACTTAGTCTAGACCAATTGCCCTAGAAGTCTATGTGGATGCAAGAGTATAAAGCGGGAACAAAAGCAAAAAGAGAGTTTATTTTAACAAAGCAGAAGGGGCGCGGGGACTCCTTGAAAACACAGCTGTACACTCAGGAAACAGAAGCCAAGAATAGTTCTGATTCTCACAGTTCAGGGCCTTTTCCTAGTAGGGTTTCCCATGCTACTGTAACCTCATTTTCCAGAGGCAATTATAGCTAAGATTTTGTTTTCTTCCAGATGTTCCCCGAAAGGCAGCCTCGACAAGTATCACGGGACTGTTTCAGCTTCTACCTCAAAAGGTGCACGCACTCTCTGCCAACACAAGCCCCTATCCTCTGAGGCTCATTTCTAGCTAGTTTTCAGTATGCATTTGTTCCTCAGTGTAAATCCTAACTTCCTTTGAGAAGTGGGAATTTCCCTTTATTTAATCTGGCCTTCTATTTTCAAGTAAACTGAGGTGTTTATATGCATCTGGAGTAGTAATAACCTATACAAATTAGTTCCTTTTACCATGTTGACATGAAATCCTTAATTCCCATACATAATTAATCAATTTATTATTTTATTGCAGTGCTAGAGAGTCCAGAGCCTTACACATCCTAGGTTTCAATACAAAGCTAAAATCTCCAATCTAGGAAATTAAAAAACAGACCAGTTGGAATTATTCCATATAAATGACCCTGATTCTCACTTTCCTATTTGATATTTCTACACATAAGATTGTATCTACTTCTTGCTTCAAATTATTTCACATAGGCCAAGGCTCATGAACACAAACATATTTGTTGATAAAAGATTAAAGGCAAGTTCAAGGTCTGAGCTACATATTAAGTTCCAGGCCAACCTAGGCTATAGTGTGAGGTCTTATCTCAAAATAAAATAAAAATAAATGGTTAAAAATATATACACTTTGGGAAGATAGTCAAAGTAGGAGATAAGGATGAACCTCTGCTGGGGAGCAAGGAAAGGAATGGATATGAATATACAGAATGGGATGTGGAGGAGGAGATTAATACCACCACTGTGTGAATGTATGTCGCTGTGATTGGCTTAATAAAGAAGCTGACTGATCAAAAGCTGGAGAGGATAAAATTAGGTGGGTGAACCAGACTAAGGACACTGGGAAAAAGAAGGGCAGAGTCAAGAGCTGCCAGCTAAACATCGAGAGGAAACAAGAGGTTCAAGATGCCACCATGTGGCAGAATGTAGATTAATATAAATGCATTAATTTAAAATTTATGAGTTTTTATAATTAATATAAAGTCTCCATGTCAGTTATTGGGAACTGATGGGTGGGACAGAAAAGTCTGCCTACAAGCACCTGGGAGGTAGAAGCAAGATCATGAGTTCAAGGTCACCTCAGCTACCTATTGAGTTCCAGGCCAGCCTGGACTGACTACATGAGTCACTGTGAGAGGTTTAGGCCTTTTCAACAAGAAGTTTAACACCCAACTTTCCGGGTTTCTGGTACAAGTATTTTATATATGGCTGAGAATCACAGGGTGGCTTAGGAAGCTACTATTGTTCCCTTCTCCCCTTCTTTGTCAAGAAGATAATTCTGGTCAAAGTGAGTAAGGCACAAATGCTATTGACTGAGAAATCCTCAATCCCTGTAGCCACTCCTCTAAGGAATGGACTAGCCATTCTGGAAGAGCCTGGAGGGTCCAGGGCAGGGCCACTTCAAGGTGGTCAACAAGAACCCTACTCTGGCCAGAGTGACAGAATGTAAAAAGAAAGAGTGGGAAGAACAGCAAAGTGCAGTGCTAGGCTTTGGGAACTAGAGGGCCTGCCAAAAAAAAAAAAAAAAAACACACACACACACACAAACAAAAACAACAGCAAAAATATCAAAACCAAATTTCTGTGTTCAAATCTTCTACACTGGTTGGAATTATTGCTTCGTCTCGTTCACTTACTGACTAGGGCCATAGCCATTTTCTTGTCCTACTGGTTGAATCTGGCCTCCGGCTTATAATTACAGCTAGAGACCCAAGGACAAGGTTCTGAGATGCACCTTGTCATGGCATTTCCATTATTTGCATGTGTGGAGGGCAGAGGATGGAGTGGAAGCGAGGAACCAGCCACTTAGGAAGCACTATGTTATTTATTCCATTCAGCCCTCTTCAATACTGGGAGACACTAGCCTACATTTTAGAAAAAGGGTTTTAGTAAGACAAATAAGGTCACCAGGGAGCTAACTTGCAAGTAGAAAGGACAATTATATCAACAAAATAATACAAAGAAGGTTCAAGTGGCCAGACAAAGAAAGGCAACAGTAGAAGCAAGGAGAGGAAATTCCACATGGGTGGGAAATGAGGATCCAACTTTTCAGACCCAATTTCTCAGGAAGGAAGGGTCACCCCAAAGACTTCTGGTTAATTTAACTTCTTTCTCAACCAAGAAATAGTTCTAGGCTGGACGCTATGGTGCACACCTTTATTCACAACTTAGGAGACACCCAGGACTATTACACAGAGAAACCCTGTCTTGAAAAAACAAAAAAGGAAAGAAATGGTCCTAGAAGTTAGCCAGCCTCTTTGGTATACATCACCCACAACCAGGGACATTCCTTAAAACTATACCACTAAGAAGAAAAACAGCAGGAAGGCAGGAAAGGACCTGTGAGTACAAGACCCACTCAAACCTGATGGTGAGATTTGTGGAGAATGAGAACAAAACTACATCTTTCAGGATCTGCTCAAATGATCAACTCTAATTGTATTACATGACAGTTTCTTACATCTCAACCTAGCTCCTCAATATCTAATAATCAAAGTTCCACGCTGGTCTCGAACTCACAGAGATCCGCCTGCCTCTGCCTCCCAAGTGCTGGAATTAAAGGCGTGCGCCACCACGGCCCGGCTCAAAGTTGGAGCTATAAAATCCTATGCAGTGAGGATCTAAGACAAAAGAGAAATCCAAGATACCAGCATCCTCCAGCTCTTACAACTACGGTTAAGTGAGAAGCAAATGGGGTCTGCTCTGTCTGTGAGGACTTTTCTCAACTGGCTGACAGTTACCTGTTCCCACAGCTCACCAGCCCAGGTCTCTAAAACTGCAAAACAGCCTCCATAGTTAGGCTATCTTCAAG
The DNA here is from genome assembly GCF_000317375.1 of Microtus ochrogaster. Taxonomy (NCBI): domain Eukaryota; kingdom Metazoa; phylum Chordata; class Mammalia; order Rodentia; family Cricetidae; genus Microtus; species Microtus ochrogaster. Next base: position 24,883,881 of record NC_022033.1, on the reverse strand, counting down.
GCTGACTGTCCACAGGGATCATAACACATTTAACCAACATTTGCACCCCTCCCCCCAAAACAAGCTCTTTCCACAGGCCTTTTAAAATTAAGTACCACTCAGAAGTTCTTTAAAAAAAAAAAAGTCAGTTATTAGAGGCAAGCAAGTCCTCAGACAATTCAAATTTAGTTTCTCCTCCCTTAAAACACATAGAGCATATAGGTCCTGAAGATGGAAGGGCCTCTTCCAAACTGTACTGTGAACTGCTGACACAGGAAACATCAAGGACTAACCAGAGGAATAAGGTCAGTGCCAAACACCTGACATAAATACATCTTCACCACATTGCCAATAACAGCGGCCCCATCTAACAGATGATATGTGATATACCTAGTAACAATGTGTTTGACAGAGACGTAAAGGAAATAGAATCACCGTGATCCCTTCCACAGCTCTTCAATGTCAAAACTCTCAGACTTTAGAGTTTTACCACCAATACCAATTTCTCCCACCTAACATCTTCACCAACCCAGTATTAAGTTCAAATCACACGAAAACTAAGTCATCCTTTATTACACACGATGTCGGTTGGAGAAGCATATTGCTCAGGCTACAGGGACATTTCATTTATTTAAATGTTTTTATTAAAAAAAAAATTAAAGACCTTCATGGCACAACTTCTTCCCAGCACAGTTATGTCTTAGTCATACCAATTACAATACAATTACAACCAATAAACCAAAGAGGGGAATTCTGACTTTAAACTTAAAGAGGGGAAGGGCACACTTCAAAACAAAGTAAAAAATACTTTGCCAACACAGTTGTTTTATATTGGCATTCATTTCCCACCATCTAAGCAATGCAGACACAGGAAGTGCTGAGAAATAGTGTCCCAATACAAGGTGTACAGATGAGGTAATTTACAACACAGAAGTTGTTACTCTGTAAACCCTGACCCTCCCTACCCACCACCCACTCAGGTCTTTTAAAACCCTCCACATTTCTGCGTGACTCCTTGCTTCTTTTCCATTTCTATTTATTTTACAGGGCTCTTAGGTGGCACTTCAGAGTCCTCTGCATTCACCATCAGCTCTTGTACTAGGTGTGATGAGTGTGAGGAGGCCCAGCCGTCTGCAGCTATCCACAGCAGCCTCAAACACATCTACATTTCTGAGCTGTGAGTAGGGTGTGGAGTCCTGATTACAACCTTCCTCTCCACCTCAAAAGAAAGAATTCAGTCTAAGTGTCTTGTTCAAATCACGATCCAGTGCAAACATAATCACAAACCGCATCTCTAGCACACCTGGTACTTTCAGCTCCGCACAAATCCAACATGGTAACCCTCACAGCACGCTAGGGTATACAAGAATCAAGTACAATAAATAGTCACTGCAAGTGGCCAAAAAGAAGAAAAATCACTCTGCAGTCAGAAAGTTTCTTTCTAGCTCTCCCTGTGGTTGAGAAAGGTTAAGAAAGGCATTAGCATCCTCTACTTTCATCATTACAGCTGCTAAAGCCACCACCTTGATAAAGTTACTAAAGCCAAGATGGATTACAAAGTTAGGTAAGTTAATTAAATCCAACTCCCCAAACAATTATGTTTTGTCTATGATGCCAGGTGAGAAAGGCTTATGAGTCTATAAAGGTAGGAGAATGGGGAACTAAGATTTTAGGCCTTAAAATATGTTGGAAGATTTTTTTTCCTAGTCCCCATAGGCAGCTACTGTAATGAAACAACAGGAGAAAATACAGAGCTGATGATTTGCTATTGTGCTTAAAAAACTAGGCTTCCTCAGTGAAGCACCTGATAAACTTAGGTGGCTGGATTACAGTGGAAAGTCCACTTTACACACACACAAACACACAAACTGGCGACTTGTCCTATCCCCAATCCCTGCAATGCTGAGACACAGAATGAGTTTTATGGCAAAGGATCCTTAATCCCCAGAGACGCTTTGGCTTGTGGTGCTTTTTTTAAGGCCTCTGCCCTGCCCAGTACCATGGGTCGAACGAGGGGTGCATAAAAATGAGGCCCTCGGGAAGCCTCCATGGTATGGGCTGTAGTCCCCTCAGGTTTGAATGTGAGACACCCACCCAGCGAGACCTTTACACAGGGAACTTAAATCTACCCTTGATAAATAAAACCAAACGTTTATTTACACCATAGAATTCCAACACTGGATCTTTCACATATGAAGGACAAAGTTTTATATATATACACACAGCGAGGGGTGGCAGGGCCATAACAAGAGAACTGATAGTTTCCCACAATTACAGGTCTACCATTTCTGGTTCACTGGAGATGGTGGCTCTGCTCCTGCCTCTCAGATACAATTACAACTCTGAGAGCAAGGTCTCCTCACTAGATGGCATGTGAAGAAAGGGCAAGGTAGGAGGAGAGAAAAGTACAAAGCTTAAAATAAACCCAGTGTGGCCACATCACCCGTTAGCTCTTAAGAGTACTAGCATGAAACTTACATGGACAGTATTTCTTTTTTAAAAAGCAATAAATTATGCCCCATAACTAACTGACTTCAAAATGGCCAAGTCAAAGAAAACTGAAAAAGAGTTTGCCTTCCCTCTCCTACCAGCTATGAAGCACAGCATGTGAGGAGATGAAAAGGGAACGACCAAAGCAGGAGCCCAGGAGAGAAAGTTATCACAGATTTAAACTCAACTAAAAACGATTTAGGGTTAGGTCAGCAAGACATGATTCAATCAGAAAAGAAGCTTTAGGATCTGTCTGCAAGTCGGGTAGACTTTTAACATCTTGATGTAACGAAGACAGATCCACCTCCACCAGAGCTGGACTAACCCATGGACGCAGTCCTGAAGAAAGGTGATGAAGTGACCAGCAGCAGAACAATGTTCAGGATAGACTGGGTCCTCCCTAACTATTTCCTTCCCACCTCCCTTGATAAGCTACACTTTCTAATCTCTGGGGAAGAGCATGAGATCTGTGCCCCAAGAGTGTAGTAATGTGGAGAGAGCATTGTGGGAAGGGGAAGAAATCTCCACCCAAACACAGTAGCTGGGATTGAGGCCAGTTTATCTTTTTCTTTAGTGGTGATGAACTGAATTTGGAAAGGGAGAAAAAAGTTGTCCATGAAATATTCCATCTGCAGGTAATTTTTCAGGGAATACCCTGAGTTATGAAAAGTCCAAGTTTAAAAAACAAAAACAAAACAAAACAAAAAAAAAAAGAAATCAGCCTATTATAATTTTTTATGACTCAACTACTAAATCCACAAGCAACGGTTCAGACACGGTGCTTCTGAAGTTTTCTCACCCCTCCCAACCAGGCGCAAGCTGCATCAAGGAGAGGGTGGACTTCCCCACCTCTGCTTAGGCATCAGGAGATAGATGGGGATCATTACTGCTGAGCGCCAGTGGCAGCTGGAACAGGCATCCCAAGGGAGTTGGCAGCAGCAATCACTGGTGAGCCTGCCAGAGGTCCAAGGGGTGAAGGGGTTGGCACTGAAGAAATCCCTGAAAGAACAGCCAACAGTAAGCCAGAGACACCAATTACAGCCAGCAAACTTTCCATAAAACTTTCCCCAAAAGTTAACACAATGAAGATTCTTTCTTCATGACTTCTCTTGGCTACATTTTTGCACACTTTAATCTGTACAAATCCCAGTTAAACCAACAAGTCCTAATCAATTTAGCAGGCAGCTAACCGACAATTATGCACAGATATCATCAGCAGGGTGTCTAGAGGCTCTCTGCTCTGCGTCCCACCTTTTCTCAGTAACCTCTGGCTAGACATGTGGTTAGCACACATTTGAAGTGTGCTACAAGGCTACAAGGACTGAAGACTCAATACTAATTTAACTCAGTTTTTATTAAATAGCTGTGTGGGCTGTTTCTACCATACTAAACAGCACAGCACTTCAGGCAACTGTCATTCTACAATGGTTAGGGCTGGAGAGATGGCTCAGTGGTTAAGAGCACTGACTGCTCTTCCAGATGGACCCAGGTTCAGTTCCCAGCACCCACATAGCAGCTCACACCTGCCTGTAATTCCAGTTCCAGGGAATCTAGACACCTTCACACCAATGCACATAAAGTTAAAAAAAAAAAAAGGTATGCTCTTAAAAAAAAATCTACAATGGTCACTTAGTGGAGAAAGGCAAATTCTTGACTTTATACTATGAATGTGATTTGATTTCTTCTCCATTTATTACAACTATATGTCAGCTTGCCCTCAATTAGCCAGTTTTCTCTCTCTCCCCCAAATACAAGACTGCCCCTTATCTGTAGGGGATGTGTTCCAAGGCCCTAGGGTGCCTGAAACCATGGATTGTACCCAATATTATGTATTTATATGCTATGTTTTTTTCTACATACATATATGTATAATAAAGATTAGATTATAAACTAGGCACAGTCATAAAATAATTTAACAAAAACTCTAACAAAAGTTATATGAATATGTTTTCTCTTGATAGATTTCAGACAAATTATATTTTTGGATGCTGAGTAAGTAAAACCATGAATATAGGAGATTTTTGTACATGATTCAAAATACAAAAGGTTTAAAGGAGTCTATAGTGAAAAGTCTCTTTGAGCTATATACAAGACAGTTTCAAAAAAAGCAATCACAACAAACAAACACATATGTCTTTGTTCTTCAGGATCTGTTGCTAATTCAAGTCTCTGCAAGAACGTTTCTGTAGGGATACTGGAGATTTGAAGGGGAGACACCACTGATATCCTACTCAAGACAGTGTCACTAAAATATATCCAGAGTATTTAGTAGCACAGATTTTATATACCCAAATATAAAATATGATCAATTTTTGATCCCCAGCACCCATATAAAAAGTTACATGTAGGGGTACCACTGTAAACCTAAGGTTGGGGATGGGGAAAAAGACAGATCACTGGGGCTCTCTGGCCACTTAGCCTAACCAAATTGGTGTGTCCCTGGGAGAAAGCCTGTGTTGTGGTGCATAGGCATACACTCAAGTAAACACACTCTTAACAACAATGCGATGGCTCCCTAGCAACCACATTTGGGGCTGACCTCTGGCTCCCACACAATTCACGTCAATGTTCTCACACCTATCCATGTCCACCATTTTCTAAGAAAGGCACAAAGGGGGAACTGAAACTAAGAACAGTAACTTTTTCCCAAGTTTTCTAAAAAGAGAATTACCAATCAACCAACCTGACATCATATTGGCGCTGCTGACAGGTGTACTGCCCCCTGGCATGCTGGATGAACTCATTCGAGCCTGGTCTTTCACAACAGTGTCTAGAAAACAGATAATCAAGTTAGATTTTGTTCTGCTTAATGTACTAAACCAGCTGAGGAGAAATAAGAGTAGCTACCTTCAATCTTTACCTTTAATTTATACTCTGTATCACTTTTAGAACATACAGTGGCAACTACCATCACCATGAACCAAATAAACAGTGCATAAGAAACACCTGGCCTGTAGAACTGTGGTTAAAAAATCAAGTCTGAACACAACAGTAGGATGATAAGAAAATATCCATTATAGAGCTAAATTAAAAATAATGACGGTTAAATGAATGTTTAATGGAGATAATACAATCTAACCTGGCTAAGAGAACAATTTATTAGCAGTGAATTGGTCCACCAGAGCAGGAGATTGAATGGGCCAAAGCTATTTGCCTATGTAGGTTAGTGCTATAAGCAGACTTTACTCTTCATACCAACCAGCCTATGTGTTTTAGTTATCATAGTTGGCTATATACCCATGAACTTTAATGGTTTATACAATAGTTAAGACTTGTAAATTTCACTGGCTTTCTCCAACAAATGATTGGCAGAGATGGAACAGGTCAAGACCTATTATATTCCATCAGGCCAAAGCAGCCACTGGGAATTGGTAGGAAAATAAATGTCTATAGACAAGAATCTTTGCAACAATTCTGCTTTGTTTTGTATAGATTCTTACTTTATAACCCAGCCTGTCTTGGAATTTACTATGTAATCCAATCTGACTTGGAAATTGTGGTGAACCTCCTGTCTAGGTCTCAGAAATATAGAGATTATAGGCATGAACCACATGTCTGGTAGACAGCAAAACTTCATTAAAACATTGTCATGTCCTTTTTTGGTAGCACTGCGGATTAAACTGAAGGTTTTACATGTACTGGGTAAGTGTTTTACCACTGGCTATATCCCTATCTCTCTTCCCAGTAATTCTGCATGTCAACTGCTGACAGTGCCCCTCAGCTGAAGAAAATGAGGCTCAGGATGGGTGAAGTAACTTTTTGGTAGGAGCTACTAGATTCCAGATCTGATCTATAACACTCAGAACATTGTTTACAACATAAATTCTCCTCTGCCTCATATAATCCGTTAGGCAGTGAAGGGCTACACAAATGGACTCACAGAAGTAAGGATGCTCCATAGCCTCTCTTGCAGTGAGCCGTGACTGGTGGTCATATCGCAGGAGCTTGTCCAGAAAATCCAAGGCCTCAGGGCTAACAAGGTGTTGATTTTCACTGTGGACAAAGCGTTCCCATCGCTTACGAGAGTGTCTGTAAGGCAAAGCTAGAAATGAGAAATGGGATGCAGGGTACAGAACAAAAGCAAAGAAGGATAAAATCCAAAAGACAGTCTTTTACTACTCCTGTTCTCAAGGGGGTAACACCCACAGATAGAAGGTAGCTCCTAACAGGCAACTGGAAATAACAATGTTGCATCAAGGAGAAACCTGGGTCTTTCCCCTTTGAAGAAACACACTTGAGAGATTGTTAATGCTCTTGGGCAGCAGTCAGGGCCTGAGCTAGCCAATACTTTATCTTCATTCTTCGCCAGTTCTGCCACTTGGCAGATAAATATCTGTGTCCTCGTATGAAGTGGCCAGTATATTCCTATTCTGTCTCTTCAGCACTGCCAGGCAGCTGTCAGCAAATCAGTCCATCTCTTTGTTTAGAAAGTCCTAACATTTAAGACACAAACTGCATCAATGTTGGATCCAACTGGGTTCTTCTACTTAGACCCAAACTTACTTAAATTCCTTTCACAGGACCCCTCTGACTACAATCATCACACTCAGGACTTTTCTATCTCAATTTGGACAGATGGCCATTCAATCTGATGTTGTCATGTGTGCTCAAACAGTATCCTGCAGCTCCAGATCAGACACCTTACACTTTTGGCAAAGAGAACAAGACAATTTCAAGGAACCAAAATGCCAAAACACAGACAAATTCTGTGTATGTATGACGTACCTGCCCAAGATATCGTTGAAACGTGGATCTAATTCAATGTTGTACTTGTCAATATAGTCATATAAATCTTCTGTTCCCAGAACCTTGGCTATCCTCACCAACTAATATTAAAGAAAAACAAAGCTCACAACACAAGCATACTGTATGATCAAATCAGTAACCAATAATAAATGAATTAAATAAACGGTATTAATATACCCTAAGATAAATGTTGTCCCTTAATGCTCAGTTCAAATGTTGGTGTGTAGCAGGAGTATTTCCTATAAAGTCCTTAAGTCAACTCAATGTGAAAATGTTAGAAAAGTCCAGCTATTCTGCCTTTTTCTCCCCTTGAGAGTCCGTCCGTGTCCCGTCCCCCCCCCCATCTTTTTCCTTGTCACAATTCAAACGACAACATCTCTTCTTTGGAACTTGCCACACTTCTGCATTTACATTACTATAGTCAATTGCTTCTATTGCTGGATTTGCCTATAGACAATGAGCTGTCTGAAGGCATTCCTCTTTGTAGACTTTAGTGGCACACACCTTTAATCCCAGCACTTGAGGGGTGGGGGAACAGAGGAAGGCAGATCTGCTTTCCAGGCCAGTCAAGGCTACACAGAGATACCCTGGCTCAAAAAACAAAACAAAACGTCTACTCTGCCCAAAGAGAACTAGACATTAATACCTTCCTATTATCACCACTAATTTAGTTTAATTTCCTTAAATTCTAAGGGGCAACTGTAATTAGTTCAAAGTACCACCTACATTTCTATTGATAGATACATACACCTAAACACAATTTATATAGAGAAAATGACCAAAGCACTATTAAATATAAGCCGACACATGGAAGAAAATATTTTCCTCTCTTCTAAAGGAGTTCTATTTTTATTTTATGTGTATGGGTGTTTTGTCTACATGTATGTCTATGTACCACATGTATACCTAGAGCCCGGAGTGGCCAATCACCTGGAGGGTTAGAGCACTTGGACCTGCAGTTAGCCATTGTGTAGGTACTGGAAACTGAAACCAGGTCCTCTGCAAGGTCAAAAAGTGGACTTACCACTGTGACTGACCCATCTCTCTAGTCTCATCTTTTTTTTCTTTCGAGAAAAGGTTTCTCTGAGTAACAGCCCTGGCTGTCTTAGAACTCTTTTTGTAGACCAGGCTGTCCTCAAACTCACACTGCCTCCCAAGTGCTGGGATTAAGGGCGTGCACTACCACGCCTGGCCTGGCTCCAGCTTCATTTTTTGAAAACTATTTAACACCCCTCCAACAATAACAGCAAAAAGCAACCTTTTTATATATGTATGTATACCACATGTGTGTTGTGCTCATGGAAGCCAGAAGAGGACATCAGATTACCCAGAACTGTAATTACACCTGGTTGAGAGCTAACTGATGTGGGTGCTAAAAACTACACCCAGGTCACCTGCAAGCGCAACAAACCCTCTAAACCACTAAGTTGTCTCTTTAGTCCTGAACATATTTTTATAGAGCATATATACGTTTATAGAGAACCTATTTTATAGAGCATTTTACACACATACTTTACAATGAAGCAACAAACATTAACAAGACTGGGAGAGGGGGGAGACTCTGATGTCTGAAGATTAAAATGTACGGCTCCAGTGAACAAACAGACAATGATCAGGCACTGTGCATTAAGAATTGGACTTGGAGGTGAGATTGGGGGTTATGAGGCAACTGTACTTTATATTTTTTAAAAAAATTGTTTTTATTTTTTTAAGTTTTTGAGACAAATTCACCCTATGTAGCTCTGACTGTCCTGAAACTTGCTGTGTAGACCAAGCTAGCTTTTAACTCACAGAGATCTGTTGCCTCTTCCTCCTGAGTGATGGGATTAAAGGTATGAGCTACCATGCGTGGGAGAGTGGGGGTGGGGCATGACACAGGACATGGACTCTGGGATCCACATGCCCACATGCCTCCCAGGTACCACATCTGGATGGGTTTTAAATTTTTTTTTTTCTTTTGTGGTTTTTCGAGACAGGGTTTCTCTGTGGCTTTGGAGCCTGTCCTGGAACTAGCTCTTATAGACCAGGTTGGCCTCGAACTCACAGAGATCTGCCTGCTTCTGCCTCTCAAGTGCTGGGTTTAAAGGCATGCACCACCACCGCCCAGCGTGATTTTTTAATTTTTAAAGCTTGTAGCCCAGCCTGGCTTGGAGCTCACCTGTAGTCCAACCCCACTGAAGTTTCTTATGAGTTTGCAGATCTGGTTAATTTTTTAACTACGTCAATAAATTTCTTAGTGGGAATAACATGTCATCACCTGATCATAATTGTCATGTCCATGGAAAAATGGCTCCTTCCGGAAGATCATACTTGCCAGCATACAACCCAAGCTCCACATATCCAAACTATAATCATACATCTGTATTAAAGAAAACATTGTTATCACATGAATTCCCAGACTTGTCACTTCCAGATACAATAGATATTATAAAAGAATTTTAAAAATCACTTTGCTCACAGTGAACCATCAATAACACATTCATGTACCACTTCTCAGTCTTTTTATGACTTCTTTTACCCAGTTATTGGCTTGTGTTTTTTTCTTTTTTTTTAGTACTGGGGATCGATCGAATCTTGATCAAAATCCTTTTGCCTCTATCTCCTAAAAGCAGGATTAGAAGTTATTTACAACATGTCTTCTGGATCAAGATAATCTTTTATTGGTTATCTTCTGGTTTTGCTTTGGTAAATTTAGGACCATAATTTAACATTACCACAAACAAAACAAATTACAGAAGACAGCTCATGTATTTGTCACATTTTACCTTAAAAAGGATAGCTATAGATATAATAAATGGTTTACTTAAAGCACAAACTGACATTTCTGTAAATTCTGTGCTAAATAAGCACAGGAACAACACTGTACTTGCCATTCTCTTCTTACCTGATAATCTACAAGTAGCTCTGGGCCTTTGAAGTATCGGGAAGCAACTCGAACATTATATTCTTGGCCAGGATGGTAAAATTCAGCTAAGCCCCAGTCTATTAGCCTTAGCTGAAAGGGGTGGGAGGGAGAACAAGTCACATATAACTATAGCATCTTTCATCTACTCTCATCCCAACAGTGGAGTGCTCCAGAGAAAGCAACAAGGTGTTCACATCCTTGCCAGCACTTTGCAATACCATCGCATTTTCATTTTAGCGATTTCACCACACACGCAGGGAACTTTCAACATGCCTGCACTCTGCCCAGACACCGCTCCCTGCCCTCAGAGAAAGGGTCTGGGAAAACATGACTTGAAGGTTCTCTTCCCCTGACCTCATTTCCTTCTTTCCTTTCTATCTCAGTTCTAGTCATGCTGCTATTCCAGCATGCCATATTGTGGTATTATGATTTTAATATACATACATTGTTTTTTATCCGTGGCTTCTGACTAATTTCCACAATACCTATATTTTCTAAGTTTCTAAAATGATAAATATACTTTTGGTAAAGTTTTTGCCTTTTTCTTTGTGTGCTAGCCTTTGACCCTAGCTAGGGCTTCCTAGGCACTGAGCTACATTCCTAGCCTGAGTTCCTGGTACAGTGTAGGCCTCAGACAGCAAAACTGTAAAACTCCCCCTTATGTACTCATTTTGCCCATTCTCTTTTTTTTCTGAAGGTAAGCAACAGAAACTGAGTTTCTCTTTCCTAAACTAGATCACAGAAACCTGTATAAAAATGTGTTTTGGGACGGGCAGTGGTAGTGGCATGCCTTTAATCCCAGCACATTTTTTTTTCGAGACAGGATTTCTCTGTGTGACAGTTCTGACTGTCCTGGAACTAGCTCTTGTAGACCAGGCTAGCCTCAAACTCACAGAGATCCACCTGCCTCCGCCTCCTGGGTGCTGAGATTAAAGGCGTGAGACATCATGGCCTGGCGTGTAATAATATCATTTTTAATAAACCAGTAAATCTATTTACCTAAATTTTGAAATATTTAGTAAATTGAACCAGAGAAGGGTTGGGTAAAAAAGTAATAGTTGTTGTTGTTCAAAAATGCAGCTACAACAACCTGGGGGCTTGTAGCCAGCATCTGAAAGGGCAGAAGGGGAAGTTTGAGGAATCTGATAAATGTCTAGGCACTCAGTGTTACACTAAATCAAATTAGAAAATACAATGTGCTGCTGTCTGCCCTAGTTTATTAGTTTACTCAGGGAGAGAAACTCTTTTTCTTCTTGGAATAAATCTTTTTCTTAACATTGTAGTGCTGGGTCCAGTCCAGTACTCTTAAAATTGTCACTTTTCCAATGGACCCTATAAAACATGCTATAAAACACTGTACTGGCTAGTTTTATTTTAACTTAATGCAAGCTAGAGTCATCTGGGAAGAAGTCTCAACTGAGAAAATGTCCTAACAGACTGGCAGACAGGCAGGCAGACAAGCCTGTGTTGCACTGTCTTGACTGATGATATGTGAGAACCCAGCTCATTGTGGATGGTACTACTTAGCCATCCCCTTCTACAGCAAGGGGCCCTGGATTGGTAGTAGCAGGCTGAGAAAGCAGGCCAGTAAGCAACATTCCTCTATGGTCTCTGCCTCAGCTCCTGCCCTCCAGGTTCCCTCAGTGATGGACTTTGCTGTGGGACTATAAGCTGAAATAAATCTTTTCCTCCCTGAGTTGCTTTTGGCCATAGTTTTCTTTCACAGCAATAGAAACCCTAACTAATCACAACATATTCCTTAGTTAAATCTAAAGTATTTTCTGTGATCTGCCACTGCCTACTCACTGATCCCACCATCCTTCCTTCCCTTTCCAATACCTCCCTGAAACAGGTTCTCACTATATAGAACCAAGCTGGCCTTGAACTCCTAGCCCAGTCTCCCAAGTATTGAGACTGCTTGCATAATGGCTTTAGTTACCACACTTGACTGAAACGTAACCTCTTCGGAAAAGCATTTTTGTCTGCTTTGTTCATTCATGTACCTCCAGCATCAAACTACCTGTTACAAGGTATGTGTCAGAAAATGTATTAACTAGTCACCTAAATTCCTTTAAGTCTACAACAGTCATCATTGTGTAAAAAGATGAATGTCAGGGATGAGGAGAAAGCTCAGTCAAAGTGCTTGACATAAAAGGATATGAACCACGGAGCGGTGGTAGTGCACGCCTTTAATCACAGTATTCAGAGGGAGAGGCAGGTAGATATTTGTGAGTGTGAGGTCAGTCTGGTCTACTGAGCTACTTCCAGGACAGTCAGGGCAGTTACACAGGGAAATCTTGTCTCAAAATACAAAACCAAAACGAAAAAGGGATATGAACCTGAGTTTTAACCTCAGCACACAAACAAAACAAGTACCAGGCAAGGTAGCACACACATTGGTAATCACAGCACTGCAGAAATAATGGCAGGGGGAATGACTCATGCAGCTCACTGGCTAGCCAGCTACCAAATTAGTGAGTACCAGGTGCCAATAAGAGATACTATCTCAAACAACAACAACAACAACAACAACAACAACAGAACACAAAACAAAACAAAAAACCAGAGATGTATGAATCCAGAGGAAGAAACCCAAGGTTGACACACATACACTGACATGTTGAGTGCAGCTCCCAGTGTCACATAAACTGAGCATGGAGACACACTGTAATCTCAGCACTCAAAAGATAGAGGCAGGAGGATCAGAAGTTCAAAGATACCCTCTGATATATAACAAGATACTGCTTTGGGTTGCAGTTCAGCAAGCTAAAAGCACTTTCTACCAAGGTTGATGACCTCAGTTCAAGTCCTGGGACTTAACATGGTAGAAGGAAAAAAAAAAGACACCTGAGCTCAATCCATATGCCATGGTATACACATGTCCAAACTCATATACACAACCCCACTCCTCCCTTCACAAAATAATGAATTTTTAAAAAAGATTCTATCACTCCAGGTATGGTAACGCACACTTTTCATCCCAGCACTTAGGAGGCAGAAACAGGTAGATCTCTGTGAGTTTGGAGCCAGCCTGGTCCACAGAACAAGACCCAGGACAGCCAAGGTTACACAGAGAAACTGTCTCAAAAACAAACAAAAGCAGGAAGAGAAGGAAGCAAAAAAAAGGAGGAGAAAGAATAAAAATATATATATACATAGTGACACATGTCTTTTAATCCCAGCACTCAGGAGGCAGAAGCAAACAGGTGGATTGCTATAAGTTTGAGGCTAGCCTGGTCTACACAGTGAGTTCCAGGACAGCCAGGGTAACAAAGAGAGACCCTGTTTCAACACACACAAATAAAAAAGGAGGTCCAGAGGAATAGGGAGATGGTTCAGCTAATAAAGCACCTGTCGGCTGTATAAATAAGAAAACCTGAGTTCTAACCACATGACCTATGTTATAAACTATGTGTGATAGCATGTGTCAGTAATCCCAGAGGTTGACAAGACAGGGGCATTCCCGAGGACAATGGTCAGAGAGATTTAGCAAATTCCTCCAGTTTGAGGTTCAGTGAGAAACCCTGTCTGAAATAATGAAATGGAGAGTGATCGAGGAAGACATATGACATTGACCTCTATCTTTTAAATCTAGGCGTACTGATGCACAGGCGCACACACACTAAAATCTGAAATATTACAAAGCATGCTGCTATTACAGCATTTGTAAAGGCTTCTTGATCTCTGCTACCAAAGCAGCGTGTTCTGAATAATTTATCAACTTCATAAGCATGTGTTTTATTTACTCATTTATTTATTTAGTTGTTCAAAGCAGGCCATTTATTTATTTACTTGTTTGTTCAGGGCAGGTTTTCCCTGTGTAGCCTTGTCTGTCCTGGAACTTGCTCTGTAGACCAGATTGGCCTCTAACTCAGAGATCTACCTGTTTCTGCCTCCCAAGTTCTGGGATTAATAGCTTGTACCACCACTGTCTGGTCCTATTTATTTTTTGAGACAAGGTCTCTATATACTAAGACAACGTCTTAGTATATAGCCCTACATAGCCCTGAAACTTGCTATGTAGACCACCCTGGCCTTGGATTCAAGAGATCCCCTTGCCTCTGTGCTGGGATTAAGGGCATGTGCCACCACACTCAGCCCAAGTATGAACAAGTATTTTATCAAGTATCTAACAGGTACTAAGGACTAAGGCAATAGGGATAAGTATTGAAGATGGACTGCTAACTCTCTACCGAATTTACAAAAGAAATTCAGCTATGACATTACCTTTCTGTGCTCATGATCAATCATGACATTATGGGGTTTCACATCTCGGTGCATAATCCCCATGCTGTGACAATAATCCAAGGCCTGCAAAAAAGAAAAATTTGTTTACATGAGTCAGTGTTTTAAGTAACTTGTTTTTTTCTTCCGTGTCAGTTTTTTTTCTAACCTCACAATCCAGAAATCAGGGAATCAGGAACAGTTGCTCTCAGCTATTCCTCAAAACTTGGTTCATAGAGTCAAATATCATATTCAAGTTACAAAATCATGTCACCTCATCCCATTTCTCTGTCTCTCTCTCTCTCTGAAAGACAGGGTCTTGCTATGTTGTAGCCAAGCTACTTAGACTTCTGTCAACCTACCCCCCTCAGCCTTCTGAGTGCTGGGATTATAGATATGTGCTGCTCTTTACTTATTTCAGCATCCTTTCTGTTCAGAAAGACCTGAAGTCTTCAGCAACTGTACAACTTCTTATCCAAATTATTTCTATAAACACATTCTCCTCAGAAGAAAATTCGCCTACCAACACTTTGTTTGAAGAACAGTAATTTCTCCAGTGGTTGAGAGTGGGGGTGAATCCCCACCTGCCTGTTTATACAAACGTTTTATCGGCACACAACTATGACTGTGTATACACACCATCCACGGCTATTTTCTTGCAGTAACAGCAGAGGTGAACAGCAGGACACAGACTTTAGCCCTATAAAGAAATCTGTCAACCCTGATCTAGGTCATCATTCAAATCTGAATACAGTTCATAAGCTTAAGTTAAAGAGAATAGAGCAACACACCTTTGAGTTTGTCAATCCTGGCCTTTAGTCAACCACTGCCATTAGCTACGTAAGTTCTTGTTCTTCCTAGGACAACCTGTGATTCTAGTTTGCGGGGCTGGGCAAAATATGTCTACAGCTTTAAGTCCTGCTTTCCACATGAGCCAACAGAAGATCAAATGTCTCTGAAGGTATAATCTTTTGATGCTATTTTGGGGGGAGGAGGGAGGGAAGGGAAACAGTGTTTCACTACTTAACTCTGGCTGGCCTAGAACTCACTATGTACAACAGACTGGCCTCGAAACCAGAGTTCTGCCTTCCTCTGCCTCCCAAGTGCTGGGATCAATAGCATGTGCAAACATGCCTAGCTTTCTTTTGATACTTTTAAATCTTAAACAGCTGGCATGGTATTAAAACCTATATTCATAAGAAATTTTAGCCAACTAAGCAGTTCTCTCCTTATAAAGCTGATCTTGGAACTATTGAGTGATCTCACTTTAGAAATCAAAGTCCACTGTAATGAACAGTCTACAGGAAGAAATTTACAGTCCTTAGAACAGTAACTCTGAGGGTTGAATTCAAGAATCTTTCTTTAATCTTGTTTATTTCTTGACAGTCTCACTCTGTAGTCCAGGCTGGCCCCGAACATGCAGCAGTACTCATACTGGGATTACAGGAAAGTCTGCACTACTAGGCTACTGTTATTTGTTGAATCCTAAGTAAAATAAAGTACATCGACAGCCAATGCACCGAAAAAAAAAAAAAGTTGTTTTCACACTGTCACTTCCACTCCCAGTTTTCTTTAAGGCATTCTAGGGCTGGGGAAACAGCTAATCGGTAAAATCCCTGTTTGGCATGCATCACAGGATAAAAACTGTAACCAAAAGAGAAAAAAAGGGGGGGGGGCATTGTAAAGTTGGGTGTGGTGGGGTGATAACTGCGAGTTCTAGAATGTGGGAAGCTAGGGCAGGAGGATCACCAAGAAAGGCCACCCTTGCTTAAGAGGCCCTGTCGCATAAAACCCACATGTTCTAATTACAGTTCTTTTGCACCTCATTTCATTACTGAGACTTTACCCAAAAGTCTGATACTATAACAGTTTACAAATACTGGTGAAGCTCCTTGAGTTTAGCACACATTACAAAGTTAACCCCCTGGTTTTTCTACTATCAAATAAATTTCTCAACGGAGCAAAGACCAATTTAAAAATACTTAGTACCTACAGTTACTTACTTTTAGAATTTCATACATGTAAAATCGAATGTCATAGTCTGTTAACGTCTGGTACAATTGCTGTTAAAGACAAATGAAATTATTTAAGCTATAAAACAATGCTAAGCTAACACTTTTCTCATCCTAATTAATAGTAACTTCAACTAAAAACTGGCTCATTCGCCATGGTCCCAAGATTTGTTTTTCAAATGCTATTTCTCCACTTTCAAGAGACTCTTGAAGTCTTCACCTCTACATGCAAAGGTAAAGAATAACACAAATACACACTGAAGCTATAATGCGATGCTGGACCTACCTATATATACGACTGACACAACATGCACTGGTATACTTTTACCACCGAGGGTTTCTCTTCATTTACCTTCTAACTTCCTTCAAAGGCATTTTGGTAGACAATCTTTATAGTAGTGAAATGTTCTTCTTATGCCTACACACTTGGTACTACCATCACCAGGGGGATATGAAAATGTAAAGACAGATTTGCTGAGCCAATAGAACAGAACTATTCCAGTGTAGGGTTACCCTAGACTGCAAACATCTGCAATATAACTTTTCCAGTTTCTAAAAAGGCTGCAGATTATTTTTTACAACTAATTCCCTTTAAATGGTGAGTGGCATTCTCTGGAAGTTTGAGTTTATTATTCTGATTCTAAAATACCTAAAATAGTTTTTTTTTTCTCTTTTTATCAAACAAAATAAACCATCTGTTTAGTATACTAACATTCAGACACTGGATTTGTGCAAAGTCAAGTCAAACTCTATTAAATGTGTACTTGAGGAAAGTGCCTACATTCTTCAGTTATACCAGAACAGAGAACTGTTTGAATAAAAGATATGTATTGTCCATGTTTGTGCTATAGCAAAATCTTACATGACCTTTTCTCATTATCTTTTATGATCCATACCCTAGGGGAGTACAATGATACATCTCAATGATAGTTGAACTGCCAGGCACTTTAAACACTCAAGACCTGGGTTCAATATCCAACAGAAGAATAAGGAAAAAGAATAAGAGCCCAAAGTTCCTAAGATCTTATGAAATATGCATGTAGTCCCTACTATTACAGAAACAATTTATTCTCTCTTGAACCTAAACTCAGCATATACTGTCACCTTCACTAGTCTGATTACCAGCAGAAACTATTAAATCAATAATAAATATGCTAGCTATAAATGTACTTACTAGTTATTCAAAGAGCACTAAACAGATGCAAGTGTAAGATATCCAGACATGGAAAACAAATACTGCTTTTAGCACTGATCAATCAATCTAGCAGCAAAACATTCTTTTTAAAACAAGCAAAAAGCAAGCTCTTTTTATACCAACGTTCCCAAAAGATGTTCTGTATAGTTGGAAATGGTTGCTTATACCTTGAAGTCTGTGTTGTTTACGTGTTCAAAAACCAAGGCGGGGGTTCGTGACTAAGGGAAGAAAAAGGAAAATGCATTAGTATTGGTCCAAGCAGCTTTAGTTTACAGCTTGTGGTCTTTGTGTGAGGAATGTAGCAGCCTTTGCTACAGTAGTAAGAAACCTTGTCCACTCTTATTGTTACCACACTTAGGCTATTTTTGGAAGGATTTTGAAGAAAACTCCCAAGGCTCTAGAGGACCCAATAATATTCCTACTGCCCATTGGCCCTAGGCCTAGGTTTGCAGACTAGATTTCAACACATTTGGTTTTTTAAGGGTATCAATCTCTTAGAATAACAGATTTTGTGGGTACATATCTGTGCACATGTTTTAATTCTCTTCCTTCAAAGCAGGAACACTAAGCTGGTTAAATGTGTAATTGATTTAGAACATTTAAAGCAATATTTAATGGTAGGGTAGTAAAAACAGAACAAAGTAAGTTGTATTTTGGGCCCAATACCCCTGAGCCCTGGCAAGCCTAGTTAACAACGACTATACTCACCACAGGGTCTTTTACAATGTCTGCAAGTGTGATGATGTTGGGACCACCTCTCAAATTCTCCAAAATCTTTATTTCACGCTTAATTTTCTTCTTTTTTACTGGCTGAAAAGGTAAAAGTGTATTAGCAAATACATACAAAAGTACTTCTCAGTACATCTCACAGTTACTGTAATACAGAGCAGCTTCTATCTGAGCTTCCTGAAGAAAGGAAATGTGACAGACTTATCCCAGCACTGTTGGGCACTCTGCAGGTATAAAAATTCCCACTCCAAAGACCAGATAGCCACAGAATCATCATTTGGTCTCTATTTAATAGCAGTATGTTA
>NC_022033.1:24851787-24864701 GCF_000317375.1 Microtus ochrogaster | reverse complement strand
AAACAAAAACAAAGAAAAATGCTACAAATGAAGTGTTTGGGAACCTCTGCTCCTCAGTAGCAATAGACACCTCAGTGACAAGGAACTGAGCCTCCAATATAATGCAGCACAGTAGCACTGCACTAATAAACAATAGAAGTTGAATATTGACACCCACTGGCTAAATCTGACTCGTGCAATACTTCAAAAAACCTTGAGTAAAATTTATATATTTTTAAAATTTTATGTGCATGGATGAGTATTTTGTCTGCATGCTTCTGCATGTACCACATGTGTGCATGATGTCCTCAGAGGCCAGAAGAGCATATCAGATCCTCTCGGACTGGAGTTAAAGCCGGGTATGAGCTGCTATGGAGACCAGGAATCAAACTCGGGTTCTCTGAAGAGCAGTCAGTGCTCTTAACCACTGAGTCATCTCCCCAGTCTTCTAGAGTCAACATTTAAAATATCAGATTATGTAAATATTGTTTTCTAAATTCTCTTTGCCAAAGAAATCATCAAGAAACACCAGACTTGCACTGTTACATGAACACCAGTCAGCTGCAGCTAAGAAACAACTACCTCCTTTTCTATTGTTGGGAAGGGTGTGTATGGACGCGTGTATGTATAAATGTGTGTCAATACTGGGCATCTTCTGAATTGCTACAACGTTATATTAACATTTATTGACTTTTAAGTAAGTCCCACAGCATGTGCATGGAGATCAAAGCACAAGGTAGGGAGATGAACCATGTAGGTTACAGAGACTAAACTGAGGTTGTCAGTTTTGTCAGCAAGCACATTTACCTGCTGCACCATCTTGTTAGTCCTCCACCTTATATTCTGAGACAGGGTCTTCTCGTCTTCTTTCATTAAATCTGAAGCTTACTGAGTGATTAGCCTGCCTGGCCAGCAAGTTCCAGACAAACTCAAGTCTATAAATTCCTGGAAATTACTGCCATCTCTTCTCTTGCTTTAGATCTAATCTGGCAAGCTAGTATCGGGAGTTCTGTTGACTTCAGAGGATATAAAAGGGAGGCTAAATTACTAGAAAAAAAAATTCTTTCAAGTGAGATATATAAAAAGACATCTATGTAAGCCAGGCGCTGGTGACCCACACCTTTAATCCCAGCACTCAGGAGGCAGAGGCAGGCAAATCAATCTCTGTGAGTCGGAGGCCAGCTTGGTCTACAAGACCTAGTTCCAGGACAGCCAGGACTACACAGAAAAAAACCCTGTCTCAAAAAAAACCCTCCATGTGAGCCAGATGGTGGCAGCGGTACACGCCTTTAATCCTAGCACTCAGGGGGCAGAGACAGGCCTATGAGTTCAAGGCCAGTCCAGTACACAGAATTCCAGGACAGGCCCCAAAGCTACAGAGAAACCCTGTCTCGACCACCCCCCCAAAAAGAGACATCTATATGCATATAGATTCTACATTTCAACTCTCACAGTATTTCTCTTCTTGTACTCACCTTGAGAATTTTAACAACAACTTTTTCATTATTTGTGATGTTGATGGCTTCAAACACTTCACTGTATTTGCCCCTGCCTAATTTTCGAACAAGCTGGTAGTCATCTTGATTTCTGTAGATAAAAACAAAGTGACAATGATTTCAAAATATCAAATTTTCAACTTGCAAAACTCTGTTTTTGCCAGACATGGTGGTGCATGCTTGTAATTCCAGCACTTGGTAGGTGAACAGGGGAAGATCTGCATTCAAGGTTATCCTGAGCTATTTACAGAAAGGAAGAGAAGCAACACACAATCATTGAGAGAAAAAGAGAGAGAAAAAAAAAGACACCTTCATTACCAGCAGAAGTTAATATAAGAGATATTTCAAATGTTATATTAAAAAAAAAAATCTGGGCCAGTTAAAACTACGTGTGTATCAAACAAAAAACAGAAAAATTTGGGGCTATGGCTCAATTGGTAGAATGCTGACCTAGCATATACATGGCCCTGGGTTCAATCTCTAGTACCATGTAAATCAGACATGGTACACACTTATATTCTTAGCATTCAGAAGGTGAAGACAGGAGGATCAAAGTTCAAAGTCATCCTCAGCTACATAGTTCAAAGGTAGTCTGGGCTGCATGAGATTCTGTCTCAATAAGCATTAAAAACAAAAAGAATAATTAAGCTTTTTCAAATATTCTTTCAAATGTCCAACTATTCATGATCCAATGGCACACTACACATGGTTAGCTTGCATTAGGATTTAAGTATATAGCTGTTTGTCCTCAACAGCAGGCTATTTCCCCTTCAGTAACTGATCTGTATATATTCTTGCTTCATACTACTTGGTTCAATATTGGTATTGAATGCAACAAATGATCCAAGACTATCATAGTTCAGTTACACTTAGACGCAGCCCTTTATTATTAAGCCTCTTTATTCACAAGTGGATTCCAAATATATATATATATATATTTGTATGTAGATGTTTGTTTGATCTCTCACCTATCCTTCAGGACAAGATCTGATATTTAATAAAGCTTTCAACCACACCAGATATAATGAACCAAAGGTCCTGCATTTATCCACATTTTGTTAACTAATAAGGACATTAGACATCATAGGCAGAGTAAAGAATAAGGCATATGTTAATACTTTCCCTTGTCCCCTGTTGGTTAGGCCCTTGCTCTAACCAATAACAAATACAGTTCCTTCAGGAGGCCCGGTTGGTTACAGGGGTCTACAAATATTATCCCAGGACTTAAGAGGCTCAGGAAGGGGAATGGCAAGTCTGAGGCTAGCCTGGGCTACAAAAAAAGTCTACCAGAAAAACAATCAAGCAAACAACAACAAACCAGTAGGCACAATTCTACCAGATAGTACATACCCATTCCTAGCTATTTGTCAAATTTAGGGCCTGCCTGAGCTACAGAATGAATTCAAAGCTAGCCTGTTTAACTTAGAGAAACTATCTCAAAAGAAAAAATGAAGTGGGGCTGATGGCACACACCCGTAATATCAAATCCCAACACTTGGGAGGTAAAGGCAGGAGGATCAGTACAAGCTCATCCTTAGTACATGAGAATCTTTCTAAAAAATACCAAAAAAATAAAAATAAAAAAGGATCTGGAGAGACGAATTAGTGGTTAAGAGCACTTGTTCTTACACAGGACCTAGCTTCAGTCCCAGCACCCACATGGTGGCTCCTGACCATCTATAATCCAGGGGATCTAATCTCCTCTCCTGATTTCTGAGGGTACCACACAAAACATTTATACATATCAATTAAGTAAACCTTAAAACAAATAAATATGGGCTGGCAAGCTGGCTTAGATGGTAAAGGCCCTTGCTAGAAGGCTCGAGTCCAATCTCTGGTCAAAACTCCCAAATTGCTCTTTGGCACATGTTGCACATACAAATTCCCCATCAACTAAATAAGCTAAAGTAATTTCAATAATTTTTTTTTTTTTGAGACAGGGTTTCTCTGTGTAATAGCTCTGGCTGTCCTGGAACTGGCTTTGTAGACCAAGCAAGCATCAGGCTGACCTCAAATTTACAGAGATCCATCTGCCTCTGCCTCTCCTGTGCTGGGAATAAAGGCGTGAGCCACCACCACTAAGCAAGTATAATAATTTTTAATGCCCCCCCCCAATAAATCAAAAAGTAAACATTCTATCATGCATGAATCCCTGATGCATATAACCCAAGGTATGCTAGTGCACACTGAACCTCAGTTCCGGAGAAGTAGAGGCAGAAAGATTAGAAGTTCAATGTCATCCTGTTAGACAGCAAATTTGAGGCCATTCTGAGCTACATGAGTCCCTGTGTCGTGAAAGAAAGAAAAGAAAAAAAAAGAGTGGAGCTATAACCTAGCAGTTGAGTACCTGCTACAATCCACAAGGCCCTAGGTTTAATGGTTAAGTAACAGGGGATGGGGGCTAATTCTACTTATTCCTATAATACAGTATGCACGATTATCAGCCATTCATATTCTCAGTTAAAAAGGAGAATGAAAGGAGACATAAAGAACTAAGAACAATGGACAATGTTAATACTATCAGATCTCTTTCTACTCATTGAGTTCTCTTACACAAGGGCATATGAACTAACACAGCAAGCAAACAGCACCATGTAAACACTCAAAAGGGCTCTGTAGTATCATTTCAGCAGAGCTATGGAAGAGCATTTGGTTTTGAAGCAGTAAAAAAAAAAAAGGTAATATCTTGAGTTCAAAGTCCATGACATTACAGAATTGTTAAGATTATCAATAGTGATAACACTTATCGGTTTGTACCATGGTTCTTAACACCATCTCTAAGCCAAGAGTGTCTCCTTATATGTGGAAAATTGCTTGCTGTTAAATATCACAGCATACCAGAATGAAAACCATACCCTATGACAGTTTAAGGAGATAGTTTTAATCACTTACAGACTACACAAAGTCATATGGAATCAGATATAAAATATCATATATGGAAGTTAACTTAAAAAACAAAAACAAAAAACCAAGGTATTACTGCATAGCCCTGGACCTCCAATTCAAGGTCATCTGGTCTCAGCTTCTCAAATTTAGCTGAGTTATACCTCTATGAGTTTTCAAATTGCTAAATATCACAGCATACCAGAATGAAAACCATACCCTATGACAGTTTAGGGAGATAGTTTTAATCACTTACAGACTACACAAAGTCATATGGAATCAGATATAAAATATCATATATGGAAGTTAACTTAAAAAACAAAAACAAAAAACCAAGGTATTACTGCATAGCCCTGGACCTCCAATTCAAGGTCATCTGGTCTCAGCTTCTCAAATTTAGCTGAGTTATACCTCTATGAGTTTTCAAATTGCTTTATTTTGTACTTAATCTATCAAAATGCTTTAATCACAAAAGTGACAAAACTCTCCATGTTCAGACAGGAAATGTAAATGTTCAAATGAGCCTCTCCTGGGTAACTTTGAGAGTAAACACGGTTGTTGAAGTAAGCTACAGCTCTGGAGGATAAATGGGCTGCATTCCACGATGCACATAACTAGGATCATGGAAAGGATAAAGGGTAAACCCTGCTTCTCATCTAAAAGAAGTTTCTATTTCTAGAGAACTGTTTCATCCTTTACTATCACCATGGGACAGAACTCTGACCCCTCAAAAGACCTTACGTAATTAAGCTTGGTGATTTTAAAGTCTCTCAAGGACTTAAAAACCTCTCTAGTATCTTCAATGCTAGCTTTTAACTCAGAAGCCCAGGCAAGTCCTAACTTTGAATTCTACCTGTCTCAGCTTCCCAAGGTTCCAGAATAGTAGCTAAAGCTTGAAGGCAAGCTGACAGCTAAGTCTTTGTTAGTACCATAATCCACAAAATATATAAACCAGAGAAGTAATCACAATGACTTTTAGACTACAAACCCAGAAACTAAGTTTGCCAAATCACCAAACTGCTGTGTAATAAACTTATGTAAGAAAGCAAGCTCCGTTTTGTCCTTGTGCTTTGGAGGGAAGGCTTACTAACATGAATCTACAAGATACAGCACTGTGGGTGAGGGCATTGAAGTAAATGGAAATAATTACCCCCATTCCACCACATGTGACTCATAATCCCAGTATTCTCGAGGTCTGTGCGTGTTAACATCTGTGTAAACTCTGGCCCTGCTTGGCACGGGTCCCGACATGTCAGACAGGTTGGCAGACAAAGCTGAACTTGATGTTTGAAGATCTGGCAGTCACTGTGTTCAGAGGCAGATGTAGGTAAGACCTTGTTTCAGACCTATTTTCTTCAAACTGTTGGGGGAAAAAAGTAAAAACAACAAATTACCTTTTTCAAAGTATTTTTGGGGAAAACCATTTTACTAATAATAACGATCTCAAATATAATGCTATGCTTAATATCCCAGCTAATCTGAACCAAATTCTACAAAGTAGCCTGTAATCCATATGCAATGTTAGGATTTTTTCTTTTGTTTTTTTGAGACAGGGTTTCTTTGTGTTATAGTCCTGGCTGTACTGGAACTTTGGCCTCAAACTCACAGAGATTGCCTCCCTCTGTCTCCCAAGTGCTGGGATTAAAGGCGTGCACTACCACTGCCCAGCTGACACCTGCTTTTCAACATGGCAACAAAAAAAGAAAACTAGAAGCTTGGAAATGGTCTAAAATCTGATAATTATACAAGGTGGATTACATAGTTCTACTAAAGTAATTTTTGTTGAATTTCCTAGTATTTGAAACAAAAGATTATTCTGGAATGTGAAAGGCGAAACTGGTTTTTATATCACAGTTTTATTTAGTCCATTTAAATACTAATCAAAAGAAATTATGAGAGATGGGGGTAGAGTTCATTGATGAAGTATTTCCTAGTATACAAAATACCTTCACTCAAGCTCCATCATTATCTCACACAAACACAGGACAGGGACTGAGAGCTCTCGCTTACCATGTGAGGTCAGGGTTCCTTCCATCACACACACACACACACACACACACACACACACACACACACACACGAGAGGGGGGCACGAGAGTGAGACAGTCACAGAGCCTAGGGACCTGAGTTCACCCCCCAGGATCCACATGGTAGAATCCAACAAACAACATTTGATCCTGGCACTTGAGAGACAGAAGCAGGCAGATCTCCAGGTTTGAAGCTAATCTGGTCTACAGAGTGAGTTCCTGGACAGCCAGGGATGCACAGAGAAACCACGTCTCAAAAACTAAACAAACAAACAAACACAAAAGTCTGAGTAATGTGGTCAGACTGTATTAACTCCTGAGGCAGGACTACACTCGAAGAAAAAGCAACTATGTGAGTAAAGTACCTAACTAAGCACTGCTGTAGAGAACCAGCCACATCTGTGGAAAATTCAGGGAAAGTCCAATTGCATTTGCTTGTCTTGGAAATTAGAAAATCAAAATTCAGTCAAACAAGGGCTGGGATAATAGTTTAGTAAAAAGCTTACACAGCATCTGCAAAACCTTAAATTCAGTTTCTGGTACCACAAAACAAGAAACAAACCCAATCTTTTTTTTTTTTTTCATTTTTCGAGACAGGGTTTCTCTGTAGCTTTGGAGCCTCTCCTGGAACTAGCTCTTGTAGACCAGGCTGGCCTCGAATACACAGAGATCCACCTGCCTCTGCCTCCCGAGTGCTGGGATTAAAAGCGCTACTACCGCCCGGCTAACAAACCCAATCTTAGTCAAACAAACTTGCCTTTTCTTAAAGCAGCACTGGCATGGTGTGGTGGAGCGCTTGGAAGCAGAGGCAGGTGGATCACTGATAAGTCTAAGGTTACCCTGGTCTATAGAGGTAGTTCCATGACAGCCAGAGCTACACAGAGCAAATGTCTCGAAAAGCAATCTCTCCCCTAAAAAAAGAAAGAAAAAAGTGGCATTAGGGGTGGTCTTAGGAGTTAAACCCCAGGGCTTTGAATATACTAGACACATTCTGTTCTTCCTTGTTGGTCTTCTGAGTCAGAAAAGAACAATTAAAAAGTGGAAAGAAAATATCAAAAGTGGAAAGAAAATAGGACCCAGGGAAATAAGCAAATCTGAAAGGCCACTGTCAGTCCCTGAAGATTAAGAGTCCTATCTTGTAAGATAGGGAGTCCAGTAGGTGATCCCCTCTGTAAGAATCTGAACTCTGAAGGCACTGAAACTGAGACTGATTATGGAGATAGAGGGAAGAAATAAAGCTGTACTGGAGGTTTTATCACATCTCAACTTATTTTAAGGTAGCCTCTGGAGACCTGACAAGCAAGGTCGAGAGAGAGAAAGAAGAGAAAGAGAGGAAGAGAGATATAGGGAGGGAGGGAATGAATGTCTTGCTATGTGTCTCAATGATTCCACACAGGGATGGAAATTTGAAACTCAGCAGCACCAGCAACACACAAAGTCAGGTTTACTGGCACCTACCTACACCTATAATCCCGTTATCTGAGTGGTAGAAGCAGGACAATTGGAAGCTCGAGTTCAGGGGCTGGAGAGATGATAGCTTGGTGGTTGAAAAGTTCCATTCCCAGCATTCACATGACAACTTCCAACCACCTGTAGCTCCAGTTTCAGGGACTCCAAAGTCCTCTTTTGACCTCAGGGGCATTGTATGTATGTGGTACAGAGAAGAGACATATATGCAGACAAAACACCCAAAGAAATTAAAACAAAACAAAAATTCTTAAGAGAGGATGCAGGTTTGGTTTCCAGTACCCATCTAACGTGCTCACAACCATGTGGACCTCCAGTTCTGGGGGAATCTGAACACCTCTTCTGGCCTCCACAGGCACCACATGCACATAGTGCACATTCATACATGCAAACAACACAAGCATAAAATAAAAATAATTCTATTTTTGTTTTCTTTTTGAGACAGGGTCACTTCCTGGCCATCCTGGAACTCACTGTATAGACAAGGTTAGCCTCAAACTCAGAGATTCATCTATCTCTAGCCCACAAGTACTGGGAATAAAGGTGTGGGTTACTACACCTGGCTATAAATAAAACTTAAAAACCCATCATTAGCTATATAGTGACTTTGAGGCCAATACAAGTTCCGTGAGGACCTGCCTCAAATTTAAAGAGTTAATTTGATTTTTTAAATTAGCTTTAAAATTTTTTTTATGTGTATGAGTGTTTTGCCTGCATGTGTGTGCATAGTGCCCTCAGAGGTCAGAAGAGAACACTGGAGCCCCTGAAGTTACAGATGGCTGTGAGGCACCATGTGGGTGCTGGGAATCAAACCTGGGTCTTCTGGAAGAATAAGTGCTCTTAACAGCTAAGCCAACTCTCTAGTCCCTTTATGATGATGATGATTTTGAGACTATCTCTGTATTATAGTCCTGGAGCTTGCTGTGTAGACTAGGATGGCCTTGAACTCACAGGGATCTTCCTGTCTGACTCCTTGCGCTGGAATTAAATGTATATACTAACACACCTGGTCCCTCCATTACTTTGAGACAGGGTTTCTCTGTTTAACAGCCCTAGCTGTCCTGGAACTCACTTTGTAGACCAGTTGGTCTCAAACTCAGAGATCTGCCTGCCTCCTACCTCCAGAGTGCTGGAATTAAAGGAGTGAGCAACCACCACCCAAGCCCTTTATTACTTTCTTAAAGATTTATTTTTATTCTATGTATGAATGTTTCCCTACATGTATGTGCACCATACACAAAGGGTCAGGTCCCCTGGAACTAGAGTACAAGCTGCCAGGACAGTACCAGCAATCAAACCTGCATTCTCTGGAGGGCAGTAAGTGCTCAACTGATGAGCCTAAATTCCAGTCCAATTTGATAATTTTAGCACAACTTATTCTTTCAAGAACCGAGGGAGGGCTGGAGAGATGGCTCAGTGGTTAAGAGCATTGCCTGCTCTTCCAAAGGTCCTGAGTTCAATTCCCAGCAACCACATGGTGGCTCACAACCATCTGTAAAGAGGTCTGGCGCCCTCTTCTAGCCTTCAGGCATACAGACAGAATATTGTATATCTAATAAATAAATAAATATTAAAAAAAAAAAGAACCGAGGGAGACAATGTAACATAGGCATTAAGCTATATTCCAACAGGATATCCAAGTTGGATGGATGATCTACAAAATATCTTCAGAAAAGATACAGTAGCATTCAGAACTAGACAGGTGGCAACAATAGTTTAATAGAAGCTAACTTTATTTTTTCCTCATATTTTTAAAGAACAAGTATCCAACTTTAAGAAATTACTGAATCTTTCCTGTTAAGAGACTCAATTACTGAAATTTTAAAAACTCAAGACACAGAGAAAATACTGGCATTATACTAAATGAATAGGACTACTACTCTAGCTACCACACTGCACCTTACATAAATAACTTTTGGCCTAAGGTTGCTGTCAGAAGTCTTCCTCCAAGGTTCTTTCACCTTACTCTTGGAGGTCAGGTCTCTACCCAAAACCTAGTTTCACTAGCCAGCTTGCTCAGGGGAATTTCCTGGCTCTGCCTTCCAATGCTAGAATTACAGGTGGACAGTCACTCCTGCCTGGAATTTATCTGATTCTGGGCATCTGAACTTAAGCTCCCTTGCTTTAGACATCTCCATGAAACCCTTCTTTGACAGGGTCTTGCACTGTAGCTCCAGCTTGCCTTATGTAGGTAGCCCCAGGCTGTCCCGGAACTTCTTACAGTCCAGCTTCAGCTCCTTAAGTTCTGTAATTACAAGCACATGCCACCATCCGTAGTTTAAACCACAATTTGTTTTTTTTTTTGGTTTTTTTGTTTTGTTGTCCTTTATGAGGCCAGGGTTTCACTGTGTACCTCTGGCTGGCCTCGAACTCAAGAGTTCCACCTGCCTTTGCCTCCTGAGTACTGGGATTAAAGGTGTGCACCACTACCACCACCTGAAACCAGAATTTCTTATCTATAGTACTACATCTGAAAGGTGCTGCTTATGCTTAGTATTGTCAGGCCCCACACACACTCACATGCACCTGCAAAGAAGTGTGCCCATACAGTGCAAACACATACATACACAAAAGACAAACAGGGCTCTAATGATGGCTTTGTGAATAAACAGCATCAAGTCTTGATAACCTGGGTATGACTTCCAAAATCTACATGATGGAAGAAGAGAACCACCAGGTGGCCCCCTCCTCACAATAGAAAAATAATTAAAAAAAAAAAAGATACTGGTGAATTAAATTGAGGAAAAAATAGAGCTTAATAAAATTACTGGATAGTGGTGCACCCCTTTAATCCCAGCACTTCAAAAGCAGAGGCAGGTGGATCTCAGAGTTCAAGGTCAGCCTGTACACAGAGTAAATGCCAAGACAGCCAGGGCTACAGAGTAATCCCATCTCAAAAGCAACAAAACCACCAATAACAAAATGGATTAATAAAACCAACAACTAGAATTTTGACAGGTCCCATATTTTCTTTGACCTTCAAATTCCAAAGTTTCTTTCTTCTGTCTCTTTCTTTCTCTTGGAGACATGGTTTCTCTTTGTAGCTTTAGAGCCTGTCCTGAAAGGCCTCCTTAGACCAGGCTGGCTTTGAAATCAGAGATCCACCTGCCATCTGCCTGGGTTAAAGGTGTGAGCCACAACCAACTAAGAAAACTTCCTGTTCAAAACAGTAAATATATTTGGCCATACTAAGGGTCTGGTTTTGAAATATAATATTTATAATAGCTGTGGATATAGCTCAGTGATAGAACTCTTGCATAAGGACTAGTCTGATACGCGCCATACCTCCCTAAAAAAAAAAAAAATCACTGGGCTGATGAGATGGCTCAGTGGTTAAGAGCACTGGCTGCCTTTCTAGGTGGACCCAGGCTCAAACATTCCCAGCACCCACATGGCAGCTCACAACTGTCTATAACTCAGTTCCAGGGAATCAGAGACTGTCACACCAATGTGCACAAAACTAAATAAATTAAAAAAGAAAAAAGAAAAAAAAATCACTTTAAAGCTGGGCGTGATAACACATGCCTGTATGCAACCACTCAAGATCACAAGTTCCACAGTCAGGACTACAAAGTAAGATTTAATTCCATAAAGGGTCACAATAATACACCTTACTGAAGGAGGAACCCATTGGGCATTATCTTTAGATGACAATTCTACTACACAAATGGGCCCTCTGCTTTTATTCCTACCAAAAAATATACAGCATTATTGCTTTAAAAGGCAATGCAAAAGTATTTCTTTTTTTCCCCCTTTATTTATTTATTTTTTAAATATTTGTCTCTTCCCTGCCACCGCCTCCCATTTCCCTCCCCCTCCCCTATCAAGTCCCCCTCTCTCATCAGCTCAAAGAGCAATCAGGGTTCCCTGCCCTGTGGGAAGTCCAAGGACCACCCACCTCCATCCAGGTCTAGTAAGGTGAGCATCCAAACTGCCTAGGCTCTTCAAAAGTATTTCTAACCTAAAATAAACTTATAAAAAATGACAAAACAAAAACACCAACATTTGAAGTCCTTTGTGTAAATTTTATTTTTCCACCTTACACCAGAAAACTAGTACCAATGTTAAATAAATGACACAGCAACAGTAGGATGTCTGCCAAAGTGAAACATTTAAATAAAAAAAAAACCAAGTTATTTTGTTATCATAACTCTACCCTAAAAACGTAACAGGCAGAAAAGTCATTAACTGTGTATTTTATTTTTTGATCAGACAACAGAGGCAAAAAGAGTCTTAGTGTGAAGCTTAATCTCACTGGTCACCATTCTTTGGAACGTGCGGACAGAAACTTTGAGACCTAAAACCATCTAAAGTGGAACTCAACATTTACATCTGTAATAATTCCTGCTACCATTTGGATGTCTCTTAAAATAGGTGTGGCATGAGATGCAAACTCTCAGGTTCAGAGGTAAATAGTCTGTTACCCCTCCCCCCATTACAGGAGTACTAAATAAAAAATAGAATTGAACCCAAGTCTATTTAGGATTCAGGACCTAAACAGGTTCTTTTTACTAAATTCAATACCAGGTCCTTAAATTCTGCAAAAAGACCTTTTTTAAAAACAAAAACAAACAGGGCTGGAGAGATAGCCCAGTGGTTAACAGCACTGACTATTCTTCCAGAGGACCCAGGTTCAATTCCCAACATCCACAGGGCAGCTCACAACCATCTGTAACTCCAGTTCCGGGAGACCTGATACCCTTACACAGGCAAAACAACAATGCACAACAAATAAGGAAGGAAGAAAATGACTAAAATTAAAAACAAACAAAAAGACAGGGTGTTACTATGTAGCCCTGGCTGGTCTGGTGCTCTTTAGGTAAACCAGGCTGGCTTTGACCTCAGATTCACCTGCCTCTGCCTAAGTAATAGGTGCAAACTGATTTTTTAACAGCTAACAAAAACACTGCCATGTTGGGTGTAGTGGTACACACCTTTAATCTCAGCACTCTGGAGGCAGAGGCAGGCAGATCTCTGGGAGTACAAGGCCAGTCAGGTCTAATAGTGAGTTTTAGACCAACCAGGGATACTTGGTGAGATTGTCTCAAATTAAAAAAAAAAA
>NC_022033.1:24846783-24851407 GCF_000317375.1 Microtus ochrogaster | reverse complement strand
AAATAAATAAATAAAACAAAAACCAGGAGTACAACTACATGTTAACTAGAGGAAAACATAGGTGGTTAGTTAAGTCCTTAAGAATGATATCTGGGCCGGGCGGTGGTGGCGCACGCCTTTAATCCCAGCACTCGGGAGGCAGAGGCAGCCGGATCTCTGTGAGTTCCTACAAGAGCTAGTTCCAGGACAGGCTCCAAACCACAGAGAAACCCTGTCTCAAAAAAAAAAAAAAAAAAAAAGGAAAAAAAAAAAGAATGATATCTGAAAATTCTTCAGTACATTCAATGTGTGAAGTGCAACATTTTGGGAGGAAAACTTGTCAGAAAGACGGACAAACAGAAGTAAATAATGAGAATAAATAATCTCCAACTAAATTACACAGGGGGAAAAAAAAGACCCAACATTGATGGGCGAAGCTTTGTTAACCAATCACCTTTAAGAAGAGGAGCCCAGTAAGAAAAACTGGGAGGGACCAAGTGCTGGCTCTCTCTGGGTGATTCCCACAGGACACAGTGGAACTTGGACTTCCCATTTCTGTGGTGTGAGTTTCCCCTTATAATAAGTAAAAATATAATTGTTTATCTTTAAGCTGGCCTGGTTATTTCCCAAATCAAGTTAACTTATACACAACATGCTTGAAAATTTACTGTTTTGATTACCAGGCTTTGTTTTTTAAAGGAAGAGGACAAGGAAGAGTGCTTGTCTAGAATGTGCAGTACCACAGGTTCTACCTCCAGGAAAGGAAAAGAGACAAAAGAGTCGAGATTGGGGTTACAGTTCAGTTATGAGCACTTACCTAGCATATCCAAGGCCTTAGGCTCAACTCACAGCAACACACACCAAAAAAACGTACTTTTCACTGTGTGTTATGGCTTACCCCTGTAATGTCAGCATGCAGGAGACTCAGACAGAAGGATCGCCTTAAATTAAAGTCCAACCCTGGCTACACAGCTATGGCCCTATCTCAAAAAATCCCAACCCCAAAAGGGCAAAACACAAAAATAAATGAGAGAGTTTATGATTTATAAAGTTCCAGGACAGTCAGAGAGTTCCAATGAGACCACATCTTAAAAATAAGCAAACAGGGCTGGAGAGATGGCTCAGAGGTTAAGAGCATTGCCTGCTCTACCAAAGGTCCTGAGTTCAGTTCCCAGCAACCACATGGTGGCTCACAACCATCTGTTAATGGGGTCTGGTGCCCTCTTCTGGCCTGCAGGCATACACACAGACAGAATATTGTATACACAATAATTAAATAAATATTTAAAAAAAATAAGCAAACAAACAAAAGCACTTGTAAACAAAGATTCTATCAGGCCAGCCAAATGGCTGTTGACTTCAATCTCAAGGATTCACAGGGTACAAAGAAAAAACTGACTGTGGAAAGTTATCCTCTAACCTCTATACACAGAGACAGACCTGACAGACACACACGAGTTCATCCCCATTTGTAACAAATCATATCATTTCTACAGAAACAGAAAAGAGCTCATACTTATAATTCTAGCATTGGGGAGACTGAGACAGGAGGTTTGTCAAGTTCAAAGCCAGTCTGGGCTAACATAAGTGAGTACCAGATTAGTCTGGGCTATAGAGTGAGGTAGGGACTATCTCAACACTGTCTCACAGGACTGTCCAACTCTCTCCCTATTCACAATTTATCAGAGGCAGAGGCAGGCGGATCTCTGTGAGTTTGAGACCACCCTGGTCTACAAGAGCTAGTGCCAGGACAGACTCCAAAGCTACAGAGAAACCCTGTCTCGAAAAACTAAAAAACAAACAAACAAACAAAAAAAAACAAAAAACAAAACACAAAACACTACACTGGGTGTGACTTATATACTGATCCACACCTAAGCAACAACTCAGTGTCTCACTCACCCAGCAGGCCACACCAAAACCAAGATATACAAGTCAAGAGTCTCTTTAGAAAGTAAGAATGTTTGGCATCAGAAAATCAAAATCAAGAATAAAAAAATAGCAACACCAGCATTGACATGATATATTATTAGCTGGTGATTTCATTAATAATCTTCACAATTCAGAATATTCTGAGGTGTAAAGTACTAACCCCATTTTACAGATGAAGAAACTGAAGAACAGTTAAGTAAGTCATCCCACGTAGCTATTACTCCAGCTGTGGAGGTTGAAACAACACAAACAAACAAACAAACAAACAAACAAACAAACAAAAAACAAGGCTTGAGAGATTGTGAGGTTTGATCCTCAACTTTCCAAGAGCAGAGTTCTTCCTACTAGCCTCCTAGTCCTCCTACCCCCTAACAACTTCAACGAATTCTAAATTCCATTCTCTCTATCCAGTTCCTACAGCTGTCTTAGAAATTACCCCGGGGCACAGAGTAAGATCCTCAGGGTATGCCGGGCGGTGGTGGCGCATGCCTTTAATTCCAGCACTCGGGAGGCAGAGGCAGGCGGAGTTCGAGACCAGCCTGGTCTACAAGAGCTAGTTCCAGGACAGGCTCCAAAGCCACAGAGAAACCCTGTCTCGAAAAACCAAAAAAGATCCTCAGGGTACCACAAAAAGCTACTAAGCTGAGATACAGTGTATTTATTATGATAAAATGCCAGCCAGTTGTGAAGTTGAGAGCAATGGTATCTGGGGGTCCTTGGTATAGTACCTGCCAGAAGTATAGCAAGCACTCAGGGGCTGCTGAATTTCATCTGGTGTGCCCGAGAAATCTCCTGACTAATCCAAATGGCCACTTTATACTTTTTAATACAAAAATGACACAATTTTCTAAAATTATCTCCTCTCCATTTCAGAGGGAGTATCTTTTCTTGCGACAGGACACACTATGGAATTGCAGGTACATAGTATGCAAATATATACTGTACTTTATACACACACACACACACACACACACACACAACACACACAGCCTCTATCTCAAAGGCATACACCATCATAGCTTCTTAACTTCTGTTCACAGAGGCCAGAAGAAGGCATCAGATGACTTGGAGCTGGAGTTACATACAGATGGTTGTGAGCCACCATGTGGGTGCTAGGAATTGAACTCAGGCCCTCTGAGAAGCACAGCCACTTTTCTTAACTGAGGAGCCATCTCTCCAGCCCTGTCCATTCATTTTTAATAGGGTGATTTTCTTAAAATTCATAGTGCATTAGTAAGATAGCTAAATTGAGAAATGCCCATTAGAGCATTAATCCAAATTATGAAAAAAAAATCCTCTAACCATATACTCAATCCTAAAATTTTCAGATAACAGTATTTTTCTCATGTAAGAAAACATCATCATAATTAAAAGGCGCTCACCCACCATAGCAACTGTTGTTAAGTAGGTTTTTTTTTTTTAAATCTAAGGCTAAAAGACACAAAATTTGCAGAAACAATAGAACACCACTCCTAGCTTTATCTTGTGATGTAATTATCTATTCCCTCAAACTTTTAAAAAGGCTCAATCCTTGATTTCTATAACATGTTTGGTCAACAACTGCTGGATTCTGATCTGGAACAAAATATTTAAATATTGGCTAGAGCCGGGCGATGGTGGCGCACGCCTTTAATCCCAGCACTCGGGAGGCAGAGGCAGGTGGATCTTTGTGAGTTCGAGACCAGCCTGGTCTACAGAGCTAGTTCCAGGACAGGCTCCAAAGCCACAGAGAAACCCTGTCTCGAAAAAAAAAAAAAAAAAAAAAAAAAAGTTAAATATTGGCTAGAAATTATCAATTGTTTCTTTTCTGTGGGAAAAAATTCCAACTGTTCACTTTTCTAAACAGACTAAAATGTTTCAGCTAATAAAAAACAACTCAGAACCTGGCACTGGTGGCCCAAGCCTTTAATCCCAGCACTCAGGAGGCAGAGGCAGATGGATCTCTGTGAGTTTGAGGCCAGCCTGGTCTACAAGAGCTAGCTCTAGGACAGGCTCCAAAGCTACAGAGAAAAACCCGTCTCGAAAAACCAAAACCAAACAAAAAACGAACAATAACAAACAACAACCAGAAGAAACTAAGAACCAGTGTTAAAAGAATAGATGAAGTGGGGGCATTTGATATGTGACATATAGAAATTATAAAATATTCATGCCTATAATTCCAGCACTTGGAAGGTCAAGGGACTAAGAGCAGAAACTCAAGGTCATCCTCAGCTACTTACTGAATTGGGGGCGGGGGAATGAGGCGAGGCTTAAGACAGAGTTTCTAGTGTAGCAGCTCCAGCTGTCCTGGAATTCACTTTGTTGGCCAGGCTGATCTAGAACTCACTGAGATCCGCCTTCCTCTTCCTCCCAAGTACTGGGATTAAAAGAATGCACCATTCTGGAATGGCTGTTTCTGGAACTTACTGTGTAGACCAAAATGGCCTTGAACTCACAGAGATCCATTAGCCTCAGCTTCCCAAGTACTGGGATTAAGGTGTGTACCATTATGCCTGGTTCATAATTTTAAATCAGGTATTACAAGCATAATTAATTATTGTCTGAAAATGCTAAGCCCTTAGCAAATTAAATGGCAAACCTCATCAGATGTAAGTTTCTGCAATTATATATTTTATACAAGTTGTCAAGTTACCATACGTGTTATAAACAGTTAATGCCGGGCGATGGTGGCGCACGCCTTTAATCCCAGCACTCGGGAGGCAGAGACAGG